>NW_004955425.1:24697793-24797921 GCF_000276665.1 Chinchilla lanigera | reverse complement strand
AATGATAGGAAAGCACTCAAGGGTAAAGGGCAACTGGGATGTGGGAAAAGAGAAGGGAAAGAAGGAGAAATTTTGTATGTATGTATATACAGGACAGTTAACATAGTTGTTCTACTGTCTTCTATTTCTTTACTGAAACTGCCGAGTCCTTGATTGATCAATATTGCATGTCTCTGTTTTCATGAGAAACCACTTTGAAGATATCAATATGTAATACATCAAGCATTGTTAATTTCCTACCACTTGTTTGTAACTCTGTATTGTCTGTACTGTTCTTTTGCTATTTTGTAAAAGGTTGTCTGTCTGTTAATGTTTTCCTCCTTTTGTTTTTAATAAAAAAAAAAAAAGAACAGATGCCAGAGTTTCTCAAGTACTAAAAGATTATCTCCAATTCTCAAGAAAATACAAGAGAAACCAATTTCCTAGCAGAGCTGTGCTTGATGATCAAAAACGCACACCTATGAACCCTTTTTCAGAGCATCAGCTTTGAGGTGCAGACAGAGAAGGAGCTAAGACTGTCTGTGTCAAGATTTTGCATGAAGTAATATGCAGCTAAGGAAGCGAAGGCAGTCACATTCCATTAGACTTCCTGCAGCCGAGCGCTTTCACAATTATTGATTATCTGCCTTCCTTACAAATTGTGGAGGAAAATGTCATGGAGAGGAAACTCTTCTAGTCTGCAGCTAACTGGACTACCCACTGGGAGTTTTATTTGATCCAATTTTTAGTGATTTTTCTATGTTGGTTATGATGGAAATTTGGGCTTAGCTTTCCTCTTGAATACCTCACCAAATCTGTTGATTGAAAGCAGGAAAAAAAAGTGACGATGGCCATACTCAAATTTTTTTTTCTTCCCCTACTCCATCATACAGTAGAAAAAAAAAATCACAAAGTCTGAAGAACCCCGGTGTAAGCCTAGGGCTCCAGTACTCACTAATGTCGTGACTTTGGGTAAGTTAGATCTATCTATCTATCTACGATGATTGTTGAGGATTCATTTAATGAGACATACACTATAAATTTTTTATTTCAGAGCCTGGTGTGGTGGCACATGCCTGTAATCCCTGTACTTGGGAGGCGGGAGGATCGTTGGGAGTTCAAGGCCAGCTTGAGCTGCAAAGCGAGCTCAAGGCCGGCCTGATCTGCATAGTGAAACCCTGTCTCAAAAAAGACACACAAAAAATTTACTTCTCTGTTTTGGTGAGCCTTTTATTATTTCAATGACCAAAAGGATCATGTTTCTGTAAATAAACTCATCATTTGATGCGTCTCTTCTCAGATGATAAATCGTTATTGCGTTACAAAGTGATTGCTATGTGCCGGCAGCTGTTTACGTGCTTGAGATACATAATGCGCCATCGCGGGGTGGGGGGGCGTAGACTACGAGCAGGAGACAAAATAAGTGATGGAGATAACACGTTCTAACCTCATGAGTGCTGTGAAAAAGGGAAAGGTCAGGGAAAGAAGGATCAGGAGTATGGGGTGAGTGTCAGATGAGAGATGCTCAAGGTCTTGAAGGAGGTGACTCAGCTATCTGTGGGGCTCGCAGGAGGAGGAGTGCTCCAGGAAGTGAGAACTGTGGGTACCAAGGTAGATACTGTTATGTTTTGCAGCTGAAAACACTGAGACTCAGAGATAAGTGCCAGAACTTGGACACAAGGACAAGCTATCTGGCATCAGAACCTGTCTTTTAAACTCCTCAGCATGTCTCTTTATGTGCTTACAATAAAAATGTGTTGAATGAATGAATGAACATACTACTAACAAACAATCTCTATCAGTAGTTTAGAAAATACAGTTAGGAAGCAGAGGTGGAGGAGAGGAGTGAATCTTGAGACCGGACAGCCTTTTTATTCTCTAAGTCACTTATGATGGACAAGAGGCCGTAAGAGCAATGCCTTTCTACATTTATCTACCTAGAAGCAAATAGATTCTGGCAGCACAGCTCCATGGAGATTTGGATTTCCTTTCAAAGCAAACCCTGCAGTGAAAGTGCCTTGTCTGCTCTTGGCAGCAGTGCTGAGTAAAAGGGAAAGAGAAGTAATAAGGTGTACACCACTAATGCTCCCTGAAATGTTCCTTACTACTTGTCCTACTTCTCGTTGCCCTCCCAGTCCTTGCGCCCACAGCTGAGAGACACACTATGTGAAAAGTAGTGAGGACAAAGGGCCACAGGTTGTTGATTAAGGACATGGAGCCCAGAGAAGCCAGGGGAGGTATGTTTGTTTTTCATAACCAAAACGGGAAAAGCAACATGCAAGCATATGCAAAGGGACATTTGACGTCAAGCACATTCTGCAAAATGATTCTGCAGCCCTCTTCTTATATAAACCACCAGGCTCTTGTATCTCTTTCTTGTCTAGAAATTCACTAGATTTGAATGCTAATATTTCTGGTGGCTTGGTGTGAAACTAGTTAAGATTGCTTATTTAACCTGGGACTTAGAGTAACTACTGAGTTAACTTTTCAGGAACTAAACCTAATGGCTTTAAAAAGCAATGATAAAGTAAATTATCTTATGTATGAAATCACATTGGATTTTCACATGGTTGAGCTTGTACAGCACCCACACTTTTTGAGAGTGGGAATAGGTAAACCTGTGAGCTCTACCTTGTAGGAGTTTGCAGCCAGGTATGAAAATAGTTCTCATCCCTACAAAGTGCAGCCTGGTGTGCATTCTGGATGAATCAATTAACTAATCACTAGCCAGAGGCTACCATTTTGCAGTGAGAGAAGAGATTGTGTTGATTGCAAGACTTATCATTCCTAACATACACTAGAACATTTGACGCCATGTTCCTGAAATACCCCTTTTCTATTCCTAGATGCCACAGAGGCATTCTAACGGGGCAAGGACTGAAACGTCCTGCTAATAGAGCAGACCAGTGCTACCTGTAAGAGCTGTGTTCTTGCTAGTATGCCAAGTCACCTGTTGCTTGGACCCTGGTCATACAATGAAACAAAGTGAGTTAATGATGTCACATTTAATCTATAAATCTATAATCTAATCTATAACCTCTCTCTCTGCAGTAAGCTAGAGAATTGCTGAGCAATCCATCTAACTGGCTGCCACTAAAGCTGCTGAGTGACTTTGTCAGCTGGGATGTCCCTCATGGGTTTTTAGAGGTGGTGGGTGCTATTAACTTACACACACCTGTGGGATTTGGCTGGGCAGTGCTGTGGATGCTTCCTCACTAGTAAACTGGAATTAACCCTGTGTTTTCCTTTTGTGCCTGTTAGCCTCAATACAATTTGACTCTTGCAAAAACTACCTCTGGATATTTTCTTTGTTCTCTTGGAAACCTACTCCACTGCCCCAGCATGTGCTGGCTGCAGCAAAGACACAACTGTAGCCCATCCTTTTTATTTTCTAAGCATAAACGTGTAAATATGTAAACAATTCCGTGGTGGAGACAATGTTCATCCACTTTTCCTATTCTCGGACAGACATTCTGTGGTTAAATTGGGACCCTGTGGGGGACATTTGCTGAGGAAATGTGGACAGAAGCGATGTTACCTCCTGGTCCAAAGTGGTCGGCATGGGGAGTCCTTGTGTCCTCTCTTTGCTTGCTGAGACACCACGGGAGCCAAATGTCCTAATATACTGGATGGAGTAGGACCGAGTTCACATTGGTCCATAACATGAGCAACAAAGAGGTGTTTGCTGGGTTTAGCCACTGAGATTTAAGTTTGTTTGTGTTATTTTGTGTGATATAGCACTGATTATGTGTTAATACACATTCTAAAAGGACACCGGGGAAGGGGTGGTTAGAAATCTGTTTAAATAGTGTCATCAGTCAAGGAAGGCTTCCTGGGAGAGCAGACCCAGAAATGTGTTTTTCAGGAGGCTGGACAGAGAAAAAGAGCAGTGTTTGATATACACATAATGTTTCATGAATTGACATGATAAATACGTTGTCCTGTTGATTTAGTTCATCTTTAACCATAGGTCAGGATTATGAAAGACTATATGGAGAAGTTCAGCGAGGCAGGAAGATTTTCTTACTGTCTTTATCAAGGGAGGCTCTGCATTCAGTAGGATTTGTTGTGAGAATAAATATGTTCAATTTGAATTGATGATATGTAGTGTCTAAGGTACGGTGTGAGCTCTCCAAATATTTGGTGATGATGAATAGACTTATTTTAGTAGATGTGAAATTATGAGCATTCATAAACTATGTCAAACAAAAATCTCTAGAAATATCTGTTGTCTCTTACTTGTACCATTGTTTCTTAGACAGGAGTGTGTGTGTGTGTGTGTGTGTGTGTGTGTGTGTGTGTAAGAGGAGAATTGAGATCCAAGGACAAAAAATAGTATGTCTGAAAATTTAATACCAGTATTCTCGGAGAAGAGCACCTTATAAAAATTCATTTTTGGATTATTTTGTTATTATTGTCATCATCATTACTTACCTTAAGAATTCATAAACAGTTATGATCTAATAGTGAGGTTTTTATTTGTTATTAGTCCATGTCGGCAGGCCATGTTTACATTCCTCATGTGGAGCTGATACATGCATTTAATGTGTCTTAATTCTTTTTACACCCCTGCTCTCCTTCCTCCCTTTCTCCCCACTCCCTCCACGTCTTGGTTCCCTTCCCATTCAGAAAGATCTATCTCCCTCTTTCCTATTATCCATCTTTTATTTTTCTCTTTCTTTATATTTTCATATAAAATATAAGAGAAACCATGTGCTTTTTAAGCCTGTGTGTCTGATTTATTTCACTTAATATCATGGTCTCTAGGGTGCATCCATTTTCCTACATGTGATGCAAATTTATCCTTTTTTATGGTAGAGTAGTACTACAATATGTAAATACCACAATTTTTTTATCCATCTGTTGATGGACATAGAGGCTGCTTCCAAGGTGTAGCTATTATGAATTGTGCTGGTATATAGATGAATACGAATGTATCACTGTAAAATGACGTCTTTAACTCGTTCGGGAAGATACTTAGAAGGGGGAATGGCTGAGTTGAATGGAACTTTTATTTTTAGCTCTTCGAGGAATCTCCATACTGATTTCCATAGTGGTGGCACTAGTTTACACTCCTTCAATAATGTAGGAGGTTTCCTTTTCCCCACAGCCATGTAACAGTGAAGCTTTTCAACTACTAAATATATTTGAGTTTTTCATGCCCTTGAATTTCATTCACCTAGGTTCAGACAATACATTTTTTGGCTAACACTTTACTTTATTTTTAAATTAATTAAATTGTTTGGTACATTTTAGGTATGCATAATGATCACATTCATTGTAGGGAATTTGGCTAATATTTAAAATGGAGGGCCAGCACCACAGGGCCTGCTTGGCAAGTGCAAGCTCCTGAGTTTGATTCCCAGTACCAAAAATAAATGAATGGAACTCTTGGGCCTGACTTAAACAATATGCTTTCAGAATAAGACTTTAAATAAAGTAGCATGGAATTTTTAACTTTCTAAACTACACAAGAACATCCTCAGAGAGTTAGAGACATGTCCATAAAGCAAGTTAGGTTCTTCTGGGTACTTTTTTTTTCCTTCAAATATGTATCCTTGTTTGAAGCCTTTATCTGAGGTTGTGATAGAATGGAATCTCCATTCTTCTCTTTATTGGTCTGAAAAACAGCCATTCCCACTCAGGGAGGCAGCTGTGCACTCCCTTTGGGATCCTTTATTTCCTTTACAGTAATAAGAGCAGTGCAGCGTGTTGAGAGGTGGGAATCAGCTCATACCTTCCATAACTGGAGCTGTGCTTCTCCCTAAAAAGATAAATTCAGGCTAAAAATAGATTGATTTTTATATTTTATAAAATCTCAGTTTTGCATTTCGACCCTCTACTGATTACTTTCTACTGTACAGGGAGGACACAAAAGTAAATCTGAGTGACACAATTATTTATTCCCAGGGCTCACATTTACTACAGGTAGCAGCAGAAGCAGGAATTCAAGCCACATGGCCTGTCTCCGGAGCCCCCGCCCCAGAACATGGCAACTCCGACATCCCTGTGTGAATGGAATTACCTGTTCATGGCGATTGCGCCCATTATTTCCAGCAGTGGTCCTAAGAACTGTTCCACTACAAAGCACAGAGCATCTGGCCTTGGTGGTGTCACTAAAAATCCAAACCAAAAAACCCACAGTCCTTCCATGGTATTGTAGAGATGGTGGTTTTCAAATACAAATATGTGGGGCTTCTTAGAACATAAATGCAGGCAGGATCACCAGAATGCATCTGCTGAAGCCCATGTGCGTGCACTGTGGTGGTTTGGAATATTTATGAAATGAAAGAAACAACCGTCACTCTTCAAATCAGTGTGATGCCTGTCTAAGATGAAAGGATGGGCTTGTGAATTAATCAGGTGAACTTGTGAACTTGAATCTAAATGGCTACATTTCAAATGTCAAAATCCTTGACATGCAGAACTTCCAACTCATGTACAAATTTATTCAAAACTTAAAGGAAGCCCAAGACCTAGTCCTGATTCTTTCCTGTGTCTCAGGTTGCATATGATAATGTACGCACAGTGAGATTCTCAGCGTGCTCAGGCTCCATGTCTCAGGACAGACATTTTGGAGAGGGAATCATATCCTGAACCCTCTCCCTCTAGTCCTAAATGCTGCAACAGAAATGACATCTTGGCTTCCAGGACTCATGCTGGTTTTAATTATGGTTTCCATGCAGAGCCTGGAGTTGCAAACATTCCAGGCACTGTGAAATGGAAAAGGGGTTGCATGGGGGAGGCTCAGGGGAAAACAGGGAGCACTGCTAACTACACAGTGGCATAGTGAACTCTGAAGAGCACCAAGGCTCAGGCAGCATCGGCCCCTCCATCCCTCCATCCTTCCCGGCCCAGCGCCATTCTGTACTCTCTGGTGCTGAGTGCATGGTTTCCTGTCTGAAAGAGAAGAGTTCAGTGCTGAAGTCTCAAGTCATTAACTTGAAATCAACACAGCAAAATAGGTAGGATGCAACTGTACTTACTAGCATTGTGCAGAGATACCAATCCATCGTTCACTGACAGAGCACCTTTGAATGGAAGGTGTAGGTTGAGAACTGGATGCAAAAGAAAGGAAAATGAAATTGATATGTTTATTTAAGAATGACTCATGAAAAAGAAGCAGATCAATACTAATTTACTCTTCATTTATCGTTCCTATTTTTTATCCTTTAAAAGAAATGTTTTGAAATTTTCTCTCTCTCTTGAAGAAGCAAGGACGGTCATAAGAAATGCGATGATAATTTACTGAGTACAGAGAAAAACTTATAGATGTTTTATGCCTTCAAGATGGCAAAGGGATAAATGGAAATCAAACTATTCATGGGTTGCTGCTAACTCATATTCTTCTCTTTAGTGAGATTAGAAAGAGGTATGCAGTATGGATACAGCCTGCATAACAGTAATGAACTTTCAACTTTGCTGGTCACATTCCTCCATGGCAGGATTGTGACAGGTAAGCCTGACTTCATTGTCTTGGGATCACCCAGGAGGCTGGTGGAGCACACTTCTGGATGTGTCTGGGTGGATCTTGGAAGTGCAACATTAGCTGCTATTTGTGGCCCTTTATCCCTTCATCGCTTCCCCTGGCACTGTCCCTCTGCTCTGGTTCACAGCCACCATGCACTCAGCAGCTTTGCTCCACCACACCCTTCCACCATGGATTTTTTTCCCTTGGAGCCAACGAAGTGTGTACTAGATCTCCTCAAACCATAAACCAGATTAAATCTCTCCTACTTTAAGTTGTGTGTGACAGGCACTGTGTCCCAGTGATGGAAAAGCTGACAAATGTAAAGGTCCTCCCAGAGAGCTCAAAGAACAAAACCAACATGACCAATCAGAGAATAACCTTTCTTAGAATTTCAAAATCCACTCCCAGATCCCATTTATAAAGTAATAATTCAATGGGCATGTAATATTTAAGGAAGTCCAGGAAGTTCTTTATCAAATAAAAACATCTACTGATAGAGCTTATCAGGACATTAAATAAGAAAAATTATATGATAATTGATACCTAGAATGTATTTGATAAAAATCCTATGTTTCTAACTTAAAATTTAACCTTATCATAGCAGTTCTGGACAGTGCAATACAAATAAAACAGACGTGGCAGAAATGGGTATATAAATGGAGAGAAGAATTATTAATTATACTTTAAACATTTTTGCATAAATAACAAGTATAGACTAGTTACCAATTCAAGAAAAGCTACCATTAAATAGAAATTGGTGGTGGCAACTGTTTTAGATCGAGCTCTGGCACCAGGCCCAAGAGACGAGACCAGGTAAGAATGGAGTCATTTATGCCAGGTGCCACATAACCCAAATGAATTTACAAGAGGCCAATTATCCAAAAAACAAGAAACTCATAGGGACCAATCAGAAGGGCCCAAGGTACCTGAGCTGGATGATAAGGAAGTTCCCTCCACTGCGACAACTAAGCTGCTTTTTCTAGCTCCTTTCTTGCTGCAAAGCCCAGCTGCTCTGCTCAGCTCCTCACAGCTCCTTGCATTTTACGAATGGGTGCTGCCTGATTCAGAATTCCTGTTAAGAGTGAATTGGATCTTTATATTAAACTGTTGAAATTTTTGCTTTTTAACACTACTATGAGATCACTGGAGGCTGTAGTCAATGTCTTCTGCTTCTGTTGAAGAACAGTCCCAATCACTGTCCACACTGCTGAAAGGCAGCCTCATACAGAGCCCGGAAACCTCACCGCTCAGCCCAGCATGCCCGTGGGCATGTGCAGAACTTTCGTGCCCGTTTAATGCGCACACTTTGTTTGTGTTTGCCCCAGCCAATCCCTTCCCTGGGCACTGACTCTTGTCCCTTCTCATCTAATTAAAGACCACACTTTTGCATCCCCTCCCCTCTCTCACACAATCCCGTTTGCTTTCTCTGCTGCCCTTGTCTTATTAGACTCAAGCACCATGGCAGATTCATCTTCAAAAGCCATCCCTTGGCCTGACAGCACCCTTCTGCTACTGCTCTTTTGCTAAGCACTCCTGCCTGGTAAACTCCTTTGAAAGTTGTCCTCACCTCTTGCACTCCTGGATCTCCCATGCTTGCTTGAACCCGTGCCTCTCAAGTCTTTGCCTCTCCCTTGGTCAAGGTCAGCCTTATACCGGTGCACAGCAGGGATCCGTTCTCAGTCCTGTTCCCCTCCCACTGCCAACAATCAGATTCGACCACCCACTCCTGCTCTTGAATATTTCTTTATGTGAGCAGAGTGACATCACTCCTCTTGCCTTTCCTGCACCCCATTTGCTGCAATTTATCTCTTTTGGTGGATATTCCTTACCTTCTCATTTTGTACATAGTGGAGTGTCTCAGGGTTCAACTCTAAGACTTCTTTTCTATGTCAACTCCCTACCTAAGTGAAAACAAACATTGATATGGCCTCAAATATTTCACATATGCTGATCACCTTCCAATCTCCCATATTCCACCAGTTCTCAAATGCAACTTTCCTCACATATTATTGTATCTGAAATTGAGTGCTGTCCTACAATTGATCATTTAGCCAAGGGTTCTGAAGTAGTTGCACTGGTCTGCACAAATACACAGTTATATATTTGCACAAAAATATAAATGTGTAATTGTTTACATTACCAACAATTCAGTTGAATTATGTGTACAATTGCTAATTGGTACCACACATCGAACAGTACAGTTGAAAGGAGAGGAACCGTCAAACGTCCTGGAAGAGGTGAAAGATATTTCAAGTACAGAGAATGGTGTGGCTAACCCTGTATCACACAGGACCATCATTAGATGGTGAAGCATCCACTTGTCGGAGGCTTTGAACAGAAGTGCTGAACTTTCTGCACCAAGTGGTTCACTTGAGGAGAAACGCCGGACTTTCGGGAAATGGTGTACTGCACAGTGGAGATCTGTGGTGGGGAGGAAAGCTAGAGACACTGGCAGTACTCCTGCAGGAAATGCCCCACTCGCCAAAGTTCTGGAGGGTAGAAGATGGGACCTGTGGTGCATGCGTTTGTCCTACTGTTTACAGGTCTCCCAATAAAGGGGAGCCACATCTGAATCTGATACAGATTACAAAATCACGGCCTATGCTTCGACAGGGTTCTTGGTGGCCTTTCCGGGCAGCGGGTGTGCTTTGCAGGTAGGAGGCTGTGTACACTGGTGTGGCAGCAGGGCGGACTCGGACAGCTGCATTACTAGCTTCCCTTAAGGGCTTCCTTGTTTGCATGCCCTGGTTCCCCTAAGTGGACAGTCCCCGCCGCTTAGCTTTGCCTCGTACTTGCTTTAGCCAGTAGAATGTTAGCAAATGTGATCCAAGCACAGGATTAAAACATACATATGCTTTTTGCTTTCCTTCTTAATGAGTGGTTTTCTAACTGAATCCTCTTTCCTAGCCATGAGGATATTTCTGGGTATGGACTTCAGAAAGAGAAAAAGAGACAGAGGAGAGGTGAAGTGTCCAGCTGTCCCTGACTTTCCAGGCAGCCCAGTTCCCCCCGCAGAGGTGTCTTAAATCAGCACACAGCCATCTGTGAGAAACTTACCAAGATGGGAACATCTGGTCCAGCCCCTTGTAAATTACCCACCATGCAGAGCGATGTAGCTGCACAATGACGAGGTTCAAATCCCCCCAGTGGGAGCTGCATGGAGAGTGGAGGGGACACATTGCTTTTAGCGACAGAAGCAGAGTCAGGATCCACAGATATAGCTACTGAAAGGCAGGTTAAAAATCCAGGTGAGGGAAAACCATCTAATAAGTGGAGGAAAGGGGACAGATGGAATCTTCTTTTTATAAAAATAATAGTGGATAATAATAATAAAGGATCTACCAAAAGCCAGTTACTAGGCTATTGCTATGTCCATTTCACAGATGAATAAATTAAAAGTCAGAGAGATAGTCATTTATGTACCATATCATCAGAGTTGCACCAAAGTAGAAGAGTCTCTCTCTCTCTCTCTCTCTCTCTCTCTCTCTCTCTCTCTCTGCTTCCCCCTCTCCCTCCCTCTCTCTCTCCCATGTGAGGGATTATTTATGCAACTGTGAGGACTGCCTCAGCAAGTTTGGAATCCCTGCGGCAGGCTGGAACTCTCAGGCTTGAGCTGGAGCTGTATTCTACAGGCAGGCTTGTTTCTCCCTCAAGAAGTCTTAGTTCTGCTCTTCTGGCCTTCCAACCCATCAAGCAGAGCCACTCGGATTATCTAGGATAATCTCCTTTGCTTAAAGTAAATGGATTATAGATTGTAATCACGTTTACAAAACCTTCACAACACCCAGATCAGTGCTTGACTGATTAACTGGGAGCTATAGTGTAGCCAGGTTGAGGCACAGAACTGACCGTGGCAGCCGTAGTCCATAAGTGGCAGGGCT
This sequence comes from Chinchilla lanigera, assembly GCF_000276665.1. Classification (NCBI taxonomy): domain Eukaryota; kingdom Metazoa; phylum Chordata; class Mammalia; order Rodentia; family Chinchillidae; genus Chinchilla; species Chinchilla lanigera. The sequence goes on along the minus strand of NW_004955425.1, from coordinate 24,786,590 downwards.
AACAGTGGAACCCAACTCAACCTGCCCCAAAGCCACTGAGCTCTGCTGACATCATCTCGGCCTGTACGCAGCAAGGGCCTGCCTCACTGCTACCAGCAATATGCAAACATAAGCTGATTAACCATTTGTCAGAAACAGGGAAACGTACACAGACTGGTCAAGAACCATGATATGTGTTTACACCTTTAAAATATAGTATAGTAAAAGACACATTGTTATTAACCCCTCTCAGTATATTCCTCTTCACTTTAAACTCACTTATCCCATTTTTCTCGCTGCTTTTTGGAGCAGTACCGAAGTCTTTTGCGAATGTCTTTACAAGTGTGATGAAAATACCGTAAACGCTGTGCAGAGGGAAGGCAGGCGTGGAAAAGCTCTGTGATGAGTCCTCACCCCCCACATTCATCAGAGTTGGCACTGTGCAACTTCTGGCTCCTCCTCAAAGTCCAAGTGACCATGGAAGGTAACATTTTTTCATTAGCCTGCTTTTACAAAGTACATTCTCAATTTAAGAAGGCCAGGCATGGTGGTGCACAGCTATAATCCCAGCACTTGGGAGGCTGAGGCAGTAGTATTGCTGTGAGTTCAAGTCCAGCTTTGGCCATATAATGAGTTCAAGGCCAGACTGAACTACACAGTGAGACCTTGTCTTAAAAATAAATAAATAAATAAATAAATATAAACATTTTGAATTCATTCCAGACACTGAAGCAGCGATGATAGCACATCTAAAGACACTGATGAAAGAAGACATACAGAACTGCTTCAAGAAGTGGCAAGAATGATGGGTTGTGTGTTCAAAGTGTGTGTGTAGGGGGCTTTGAGGTGGTCTAATAGCAAGGTGTCTTATTGTAATAAAGATTTTAAAAATTTCAAACATTCACAGTACATATTCTTTGATCATACCTCATATTTTTATCTTAGTGGGAATTTAGGCCTTCAGTTCAATAATACTAAGATTTACTTAGTAGAAAAATTTGGAAGCAACAGTAGTAAATAAGGATTCATAAAGATCAGTGTATGAAATGGGCACATTTACAGCATCTAGTAAGGCTGTTCAAAAGCAGCTTATCGTTGGCTTTGAAAGTATCTTTGCAATATTATTTAAAACATTAATCTGAGGAATCATAAAGGGCTTATTCCATAAATGAAAACTTCAATTAATATTGTTGAACTTATTACTATTTTTGAAATAATTCTGAGCCAAGTGAGTTTTACCATAGAGTAGATGACCTTTAAAGAAATAACCCTAATATTTTACTTACTGAAGTATGGTGTGGTGGGCTGAGCAATAACCTTCCAAAGCCATCCAGGTCCCAGTTCACAGAACCTGTGAATGTCACCGAGCATGGCAAAGGGCTGGATGATGGGCAGGCTGAGGGTTTCTGGGTGCAGAGGTGAGCCTGGCGTGAGCAGGTGGCTTTGGGAACCCACAGCAATCTTCACCAGAGGGAAACAGAAGGCACCAGAGAGGAAGTGATTGCCGTGATGTGCCACGAAGATAAAACCAGAAATACACGTGCTCCTTGAACCTGAAAGGCGTAAGGAAGAAGCAGAGATTGGAGGGAAACCTTTCTGTTTCTACTAGGGAATCTGCTTACAGAGAGGACATAATTCTCTGTGGGACACAACTCCGGATTCTGCCCAGAGACACAGCAGCACCAGAAGACAATGCAAACAAATTTTCTCTGTTTGCTTTCTCCTACATTTTTCCCTTTCCACAATTTCCTGCACTTGAAAACCTAAAGCCACTTTCCCTGTTCTGCTCTTGCTCTACACATGTATTCCTGTTTGCAGAAGGTGCAACGTAAGCAGAGTCCTGAGCCATCCTGGGTTACTTTCCATTGTGGCTTCTCCTATATGGTGTGTGTTGCATGTATTTATAAATTGTTTGTTTCTCTCTTGCTAAATCTATCTTTTGTTATATTTTATGGGTCTGTTCCAAGTAAAATACCACAGGAGCTAAAGAAAACATGCTTTTTCTTCCTCTGTAGGCTCTAGTAGCTTTACGGATGCTGGGGTGCAGGGAATGTGAGGAGAAGGCTGGGAGAGGAGAAGCACATGCTGCTGTACTTTCGAAGTCAGGGAAAGTGTCCAGCAGATTTCCCCTCCTTCCACTTAAAGAAGTCTTAGCAGGCCAGGCATGGTGGTACACACCTGTAATCCCAGCACTCGGGAGGCTGAGGCAGGAGGATCATTATGAGACCAGCGTAGGCTACAAAGTGAGCTCAAGGCCAGCCAGAATTGTATAGCGTGACTCTGTCTCAAAAAGACAAAAAAAAAAAAAAAGAAGTCTTAGCAGAAAGTGCCTGAAGAAGAACTTTTCTCAAGGTCTGGGACAATAAAACCTCAGAATGAGGTGGCAAGGCTAGGACTGTAAATATGAAGAGCACCTGAGGCACTGAGACTTCTACAGTGCCGGTCCTGACAGCGCAGCCCCTGAGGTGTAGACGGTTGCCTTCCCCACTGGGACTCTCCAGGGCAAGCTGCTGTGATTGCCTGTGGTCAGGCCCCAAAATCACATGAGGATCTGCCATCAGAGCCAGACACCTCACGCATCCCGGGTCAAAGGATTTGCAAAAGATTTACATGTAACATCCTCCATTTTGGAGACAATTTGTACTCTTACTCACCAATAACGTGATTATTATTCTTTAAAATATTTGGCACTACAAAAGTTAAAAATCTCTTATTGATTTGATTCTAATTATTGGTCACTATGGAAGTGGAATTCCTTTCTGTGTTTACTAATAATGAATATATGTAGTATTTTACCTTTTTAAATTAAATGTTATGCATTTCTATTATTACTTATTATCCTTTTAATTTACTTTTCTTTCAGTTATACAAGCTGCAAATGTTTCTAATTTTTGCTTTTGCTTATGGTGGGTTACAGAAAATTTGAGTATTTCTATAAGCAATATTCTATTTCCCCTTATGACTTATCTTTAATAATCATAATTAGAAAGTCTTTACTTACTACAAGGTTCTAAAACCATTGCTTTCGTACTTTCTTGGAGACACATACAGGCACATGTATTTGTAAAATTTGATAGGAGTTTATCATTGGGAGACAAAGAAGCAACATAACTACACACTTACTGTCTGTACATGAGCTAAGCAGTAGATGTGTAGGGACTAGTTACTGATAGACACTAAGAGAAGACACCCTGGGTTACTGGTCAGTAACAAAACCTTCAATTAATCTGGAGTGGATTTTTATGAGGTTTCAAGGAATAATTCTTACTTTACTGTTATCAAAGTGTTTAGCCAGTTATACCAACAGTGTTAGCATTCATTGAACAGTCCATCTCTTTCTTACTGATTTGAAATGCCAGCTGTATCTTATATTAAGTTTGTGAGGTTACTCTGGCGCTGATTTCTCAGCATTTTAATTACTATAGTTTTGCAATTTATTTTAATGTGTGGTAGGTCAAGACTTGACCTTTTATTCTTGCTTTATATTCTTTTTCTTGGCTCTTTTCATGGGTTTATTTTTCCAGACAAATTTTAGACTAGTTTCAGTAGGTCTTTCCCCCTCCCTTGTTTCCACTGGGACTCCAGTTGGATTTAGGGTATATTACTAGATGAGCTTTAGAGAGTAAATTGATATCTTCTTAAATAGAGCTTCTCTGTTCAGAGGATGGTTAGTATGTCCCATTAATTTGGACAAGGTTTAATGAGACAGGGATGAAACCACGTGCTAGGTTGAAGAAGAGCAAGAGGCATTCTTGAATTTTTTTTGCCTAAATGGAAGGGGGAGAAACCCCTTTACTTCAACACCATAAAAGCCATATAAATCTCTCTCTCTCTCTCTCTCTCTCTCTCTCTCTCTCTCTCACACACACACACACACACACACACACACACACACACACACACAAGTCCTGCTCCACATAATGGCATTTCAGTCAATGATGGACCATGTGTATGATAGTAACCCCATAAGCTTTTTTTTTCTTAATTATTTTGAGACAGAGTCTCACTAAGTAGTTCAGAGAGACCTTGAACTTCCTAGGTAGCCCAGGCTGTTCTCAAACTTGCTCTCAAACTTCTACATCAGTCTGCTGAGTGATAGGATTACAGGCATGTGCTACCATACCCAGCTAGTGATTCCATAAGATGTGATTATCTAGTGACATCATAACTGTCTTAGTGTGTACAAGCATACACTCTAATATTCACACAATGCAAAATCAACTAAAGATACATTTCTCGGAACCTGTCCTTGTCATTAAGTGATACATGACTGTAGGCATAGTATACTATATATGAATCATACTACTTATATATACTATGTACAGCACTATAGCCACAAGACTATATTTTATATATACTATATATAACTATATATATAAACTTACTTTGCACAGTTTTGACACATATGAATTTCCATGTAGTTTATAAGCCAGACATGGTGGCACACACCTGTAACCCAGCACTGAGGAGGCTGAGGCAGGAGGATCATTGCATGTTTGAGACCAACCTGGGTTACAAAGTGAGATCAAGGCCAGCCTGAACTTCAGGGTGAGACCCTGTCTCAAAAAAAAAAAAAAAAAAAAAAAACAAAAAATCCATGTAGTTTATAATATCAGTCCCTAACAACACAGTTCAAATTTTGGTACCCTCAGTATATCAACTAGCGGTAATTGCAGAAAGTACAAATTTTTCAGCTATGTCACCATGTAAATAACAAATCAGAAAACTGACCACTGGCCAGTTGTATGTCTTCTTTCAGTGTCTGCCAGCAATTAGTCACTGGACATCAGTTATTCATGTTACCTCCTTGTGGTTTAGTGATAAGCCAGTGTGAAATTTTACAAAAGTGAATAATTGAAAGGGAATTAGCTAACAAAAATTAAAGTACAGCAAATAAGAAACAATGATGAAAGTGAAATTTGAGTTGAAGGCATAGTGAGGACATCAAATCAATACAATGGTTGCTCAAGAGAGCAAAAGTCAGAGGATAAATCAAGCTCACAGACACAAACTTAGAAAGGTGACAGTGACACAAAGCACCAAGAAGACCTAGGAAAAGTAGCACTGGGTAAAGCCTTAGAGAACTCCTAGGGACATTTCACAACATTGAAAGTACAAGGAATAAAATACTTGGAGCAGATCTAAACTTCTTTTTTTTTTTTGGTTTTTTGGTTTTTCTCCGGTACCGGGAACCGAACTCACGACCTTGCACTTGCCAGGCAGGCACTTTGCCACTGAGCTAAATCCCCAGCCCCGCAGATCTAAACTTCTAAGAGAGAAGGAAAATTTGGCAAGACATTGAAAAAATGCTTGGTTTGATTCATAACTCTACAACAAGAAGACAAACACTGCTCAAAGTGCTCTTGAAAATTAGAGCATTTTAGAGAAATAAATAAAACAACTGCATTCTTGATGTTGGTAGCATTTTAAATTATAACATACTAAATAATAATTCACTATTCATGTCCTTGTATATTTATCACAGTGGTTGAATTTTTAGTGTTTCAGCAAATGTGTGTAAAGATCATGGGACACTGGTAATATTTTCCACTGACTAAGAAGTTCCCCTTGCATGGTCTCGGGCCTTGCAGCTGTTCTGATAATAAACACTGGACTCTGGGGGCAGGGAGGCAAGAAGGAAGCACGCAGGGAAGATCTCCTAGGAGACCAGGAGTGCAAGACCAGGCCAGTGCGTGCACCTCGGTTGGGACAGTGATGCTCATGAGACAAGCCCGACCCTGGGGACAAGTCCATCATGGAGTGATATGGGGACATGCCACTTAGGAAGATTTGTCCTCAAATCAGTTCATTTAAATATAACTGCTCTGGAGCTTTTGGTTAGAAGAGTAGAGGAATTTTGCCTCTGGTTCCCTGCACTGTATCCTTGCTCCCCTTTGGTCAAGGGAGGAGACTCTCTAGGTCAGATGCCCACTGTCTGGCCTGACATTACGTACTGTCGGGGGGGCAGCATTAGTTCCCTTCCAGCACTGTCATATGAAGTCATCCTGGCCACTTAATCTTCCAGTGCACTGACACCATGAAACCCTCACAGGCTAATGGGTTCAGGCACATCTCTCCCGGGCTTATAGCCAGAAATGGATTGATGTTCTGGTATAAAGGAGGTAGAAAATGAAAAATTTTTCCAGCCAAGGAAGAAACAAGAAAGAAAGAAATGCAGTTTCCATTAATGGCTATAAATGAAGATTTTTGCTTTAAAACCTCATTGATGTTTCATAGTACAGTGAAAATGATTTATAAGGCCAGCATGGACTGGTTGGACATAATGGGGTCATTTGATTTTAATACTGCAAACAGGACTGCTTCTATTTTGAGCCTCATAAAGGAGTCTGCAATTGTATATGTGAACCATTTAAAAAGGTAAATCATGCCTATAATATGATTAATTTAGAGAGACAGAGTCCTGAGATACTGCTGGACAGACAGTGAGACAAGAGATGTAGTCTTAGACAAAATGCACAACATCCTTACATCCCCAGAGTAAAGGTACACAAAAGACAGAGCCATCCTTATTTATAGACCATCTACCTCTGGCTCTATGGTGTAATTTGAGGAACTCAAAGACCTGTCTGATCAGATATATGACCTTGTTCTGTTCCTTTATTTCCAGTCTTTGACTTCCTAAGAGTCTTTCTGGATCTGTCTCTGACTAGCAGAACGACCTTGAACAAGTAGTTTAGATATCAGCTTCTTTGCTGTACAGTGAGAGGGCCAAAGGAGACCACTAAAGTATCTTTCAGTTCAATGGCTTTGTGACTTTTCAACGGTCTGTATAAGAAATGCTTTTAATTGGAGGAACATCTGATGTCAACAAGTACATTTGTTAAAGACAAACTAAAAATTCAACTTTGTTCTAGAAAGGATTTAAGATGATATCCTAGAAATCTATCCCCTATCTATCTATCTATCTATCTATTTATCATCTATCTATGTATCATCTATCTATTTATCATCTATCTATGTATCATCTATCTATTTATCTATCTATCATCTATCTATTTATGTATCATCTATCTATGGAGAGATTTATTATGGGAACTGACTCACAAGGTTATAGGGGCCAAGAAAGCCCACAGTCTGCCATCTGAAAACCAGAAAAACCAGGAAGTCTGACTGTCTAATTCATTTTGAGTCCACTGACCTGAGAACTAGCAGCCACTGGTACAACTCCAGTCCACTGCGAAAGACCTAAGAAGCACAAGGCTGGTGGTATAAGTTCAGAAGTAGAAAGCCCAAGAACCAGGAGTACCTTTGTCTGAGGACAGGAGAAGGTGGATGCCTACGTCAAGAAAGGAGAGCACCCTTTCTCTGCCTCTTTTTTCTAGTTAGGTCTAGTAGATAGGAGAAAGCCTCCCACATTGGGAAGAGTACATTTTTTTTACTGTATCTACCTATTCAAATATTAATCTTTTCCAGGAACATCCTCCCAGGCATACTAAAAAACAATGTTTAACAGAAAGCTGGGCAGCATATGACCTTATAAGCAAGGAAACCAAAAACGTATGCAATAACCAAGGGCAAGACAAGATGAAATGTCCCCAACTTAACCAGGGAGGCAGAAAAAAGGGGGTGGGATGGAGTGAATTCATCCTTCCCTCTTCTGCCTTTTGTTCTATTTCTTAACTCATTTGTGCCACTATCACAAAACACCAAAGACTGAGTAATTTACAAACAATAGAAAATTATTTCTCACAGTTGTAGACACTGGAAAGGCCAAGGCTCAGGTGTCAGCTGGCTTGGTGTCAGGTGGGGGCTGCTGTCTGTGCTGTCAGATGGTGCCTGGTGGCTCTGTCTTCTAGAAGGACTTGTGCTGATGACGTGCTGTGTCCACACAGGGGAAAGGTGCAGGATGGTGAACAGGGAAAGGGAAAAATGTGCAAGAGAAATTTTTCTTTTTAAAACTTTGTTCTTTTGAAACTGCCTTGCTCTGTAACCACTTCATGGCTTCATAATTACTTTCTTGACCCCTGGTAACCACAAGAGTGTAACCGAACACACAGGATGCCTGATTGTACCAAGCTTCATAACCATTAATCTAGCCTTGTACCCATGATCTCACCCTGCTAGCTAATCAGAAGAACTGCCAGGCCATTCTGTCTCACTTTTGTACTTCCTGCTTATGTATCGTATAACAGCCCTAGACCACCAGAGATCAGGGCCTGATATTTTGGGGATGATTCCAATCAGAGCCCGTCAATGTAAAATAAATCTGCCTTCAAATCCACAGTGTCATTTTGGTGTTTCTGTTTGCCTTCGCAAATATCACGCACAGGCAAAGATGCTCCTATGTGCCTTTGCTCGTAGACTGAAAGGCTGATGCAGCTCAGGCACTTTTATAAGGCATTAGACCATGCATGAGGATGGAGCTCACATGGTCTGCTTGCCTCCTAAAGGCCACACCTCTCCATATGGTTGCATTCTGGATTAAGTTCCAGCATGAAGGTTCATCTGCCCAACAGATGAGGTGATGCTCCCCATACAGGGGAGGATAATTTGCTCTACTGACATCACCAATTTAAATTTTAACTCATTCAGAAATGCCCTCCTGAGAATCCAGAAGTGTTTAATGAGGATTCCAGTGGTCCAGTGAAGTTGGCATATAAAATCAACCATCACAGATGATTTTGGACTAGGGGAATAAGGAAACATAATAATTCTCCATCATGACTGGATTCTAGATAGTGGCCTAGCTCCAGAGACAAATTAGCAGGAGGTGAAGGAAATCTGAGTACATGGGGCTGTTAAATTAATGTTAGCTTTCTTAGCTGATGCCATGCTGAGATGACTGTGCAGCAGAATGCCCTTGTTCCTGAGGTGAGTTGGAGAATTTAGGGATGAACTACCACGAAGTCTGGAGGCTACTTCCAGAAGGCTTGGCAAAAGGAAAATGTGTCCTTATACAGAGATGGGGTAGATGGGAGAAGACGCTAACTGCTGGTGAACCCAGTGGGGATATGCTGTTGCATCAGCTTCTCTGTGAATTTAAAATGCTTCAAAACAAAAAATCTCAAGCATCTTTCATTAAGCCTTTGAGACCTTCATCTGAAGCTTTCCTGGTAACATTTCCCATGTACCCATCCCTGCTACACATTAGGCAGGCTGAGGGCAAAGTTCAGGGAGCTACTTGTTATCCACATGATTTCCATGGTGTGGACATGAGTTGAGTGTGTCCCCAGGGGTTCCTATGTTGGCACTTGGTCCTCAGTGTGATGGGACTGTATGGTTTTGAAGAGGTTGGACTTAGAGGAAGGTCTTTAGGTCAGTGGGGACACTGCTGTCAGACAGGATGGTGGATGCTTGGCTTCCTCTTTGGCAGCCAAAGAGGAAGTGACTTGTCTCGTCTGTACACACTCCTGCCCTGAAGCCATGAGGTCCTTACCTCTGGTGAGCTGTTGCTGGTGCCAGCCCCTTGAACTCTAGAACTGTGTAGTGAACCAACCTCTTTTCTTTATAAAGGTAGCCTGCCTCAGGTGTATTTGGTATAGTAACAAAACTTGACTAATACAGTAATTAAGAAACTTTTCAGAAACATAGATAAAAAGACCTGTTTCTTTTGTGTCACCTGCCTATCAACTGTGTTTTTAAAGATGAAGTCAGCAGAGAAATATGAAGATGTGGTGTGAATGTTGGCTACATTTTGGTCAAAACAGAATATGATATCATTCTTGTGTGACACCACACCTCAAGAGTTGACCTGGAGATGCCCGGGCTGAGATGGGGAGGATTGCTCCTGTACTGTTATGATGCTGATGGAACCTTCAGCAGCAAGCATTCAGAGATAGCACCTCTAACTGCTTGCCTGTCTCCTGTGCTGCCACTTTATGTTTACAGGACCTCAAAACCTCTGCTTCATTTATTTTGCGCTTGTAAACTCCATGCTTTTCTTTAAGAAGCATCATGCAAAATCCCTGAAAGTTTTAACATTAAATGGGAAGGGTGGAAGAACGATAAAATGTGACTGCTAAGTAAGGAGCTTTTCAAGGCTCAGAAAATGGAACCAAGCAGTGAACAGGCCTAGTATCCAGCTGGACAGGAGGACTGGATATCTGGGTTAGGACATCACATTGCCCAGGGCTGTGGGGCCTAGAGCTGGAGAGACGCCCTAGAAAGAAACCAAAGCAAAAGCCAGACACGCTGTCTAAAGGAGTTGCTCATCAGAAGAGACCAGGACAAGAGGGACACTCAGTGTGCAGACTCCAGAGAGAAACCAAATGAGAAGAGAGGAGCTGAAGCACAGGGAGGGGTATAGCTGAAGTTTCTTGGGCTTTTGTGAGCTCTGAAGGCTCTGACAAGTTGATACGGGTGAACTGGGAGGAGGATGGAGCTGCTAAAGCTCAGACTGAGGGTCTCACGCCCTGTTCTTTTTTCCATACCTACTCTTTCTAGGCCCAAATCAAGGAATTATGGAAGCTAGTATCTCCATCAGTCACGTAGCAAAATCCCCAACAATAATGGTGTCTGGGTTTCAGAATCTCCAGGGTGGTAGCCCGACTTGTTGCTAAACACTCCTTTTACCAGGAAACTCCTCCTGACAGCAGACTGCACTTGCTAGGCCACTATTGGGTGGACTATCAACACACAGATGCAACTACATGGGGAGTTCTCCAGGGCCATGGTCCCCAGTCTTTTTAACACCAGGGATGGGTTTTGTGTTAGACAGGTTTTCCACTGATAGGGGCAGAGGTATGGTTTTGGGATAATTCAAAGGCAGGCTCCACCTAGTTCCTTCTAATGCAAATGTGCAGTTCATAGAAGGGTTTGTGACCCTAGGAGACTAATGCCCTCCCCATCTGACAGGAGACAGAGTTCAGGCAGTAATGTGAGCCGTGAGGAGTGGCTATAAATATGAATGAAGTTTTCATTTGCTTTCTGTTCACCTCCTCTGGTACTGGCTCATGACTCAGAGAACTAAAGCTTTCCTGCAGCTATCCATGTTTCCAGTTTGTACTGACCTTTTCATTAACAAATTCTTCAAGGTTTCCATAATCCAGTAGGCTGTCAAGTAACCTCAGAGTCTCTCTGTAGTGACTTTGGCCAATACAATATCATAGGAGACCAAGTGGTGACATTTCTAGCCTCACCCCGTTGTGCTTCCCTTGTAGTTGCTCTGCCTTTAATTTTATATGTTAGGGTTCTGCATAAGAATATGCCTTTTAGGAAGAAAAGAAAGCTTTGCTGCTTAAAAGATAAATGTTTAACAATTAAAGCCCAACACTGTTGTTGATAATGTTTGTGTTTATTTTTTCAAACCAATTTACTCAAATATGTCCTAGCCTCATGTCTTACATTCTTAGATTGGGTGCAAAATTGTCTGTTTCTGCTCTATATACCCTAAAGGGTATACAGATTTGTAGAATAATTTCTGTGTCGGGTATATGCTGTTTTTCTCTAACCAATATGTTTTCCTTTGGAGAACTTTCCTCTAATAACTCCATGTACTTCTAGGAGGCTCATCACTACCAGGGCGTAGCTGACCATCCATCCCTTCATTACACTGGTAAACTGAGTGGTCCAGGAATGGATATGAGGCTGAAGTAACACCAGTGTGAGCCCTTTCCTAGATTATATATTGTCATTGGAACAGAAAAACACTTCATGAACAGTGTTCCACTTGCCCATAGTATGAAATCTAGCAATCTTGCCCATAGTATGAAAATAACATTAGCTGATAAGTGAAACCATTCAGAGATAAGCAGAGCGGAGAGTGGAGTCTTGTTGATATTGTTTGATCCTCTGGATCTAGCTGGGCCTGAAGCCATTTCCATACCTAGCCTATCACAGTTAGAGCCAAGATTTCACCTGTCCCTTCCAAGGTTAATCCCATGGATTTTGATTGCGCAGTGCTCATTTGTGCATGTTCATAATGCAATTGTGAAAAAGTATTATTCACTTACCTTGAAACATGCTCCTAATGAAAGGGGCCATTGCCTTGGTCTCTACAGCCTCTCAGAGACTTTGATGATTGAGCATGTGGCCCTCTGGGAGACCTCTTTTCAGATGATGGAAGCAGGAAGAACCACTGGGTGCTATTGAGAGTTAAATGGGGGGAAGGGAGTGATTCATTACCTCGTTGGCTTCTAATGTACTAATTCTGGTCCCCCTGCCGGGTGACTTCTGCTGAACTGTCATCTCTCCAAACTCCACTCATTCTTACAATTCCACCTCTTACTTGAAGTATTTCCTGAACTTTTTGATCACCAACATGTATCTGTCACTTAACATGTGTGAGTCATAACAACTTCATAAGGTCTGTACTAAAATTACACCCATTTAACCGATGAGAAAAATTCAACTCACAGCAGGGTTAAATAATTTCCCTGATGCCACACAGTCAGAAGTGGCAGAGAAAAGATCTGATTTTAAGCTATTTGGCTTTGGATCCTCTGTTCAGATTTTCTAGAATGTACTGTTAAAAATTCTCATGGCTCATCTTAGTGTCTCTCTTATATTTCCATTGTTTGCATTTAACTCCCTCCCCACATATGCGAGCTGCTCCAGGAGGAGGTGCTGAACTTCATACAGTACTTGACAGCAAACCAATGATTGCAATTTTCTCAGTCTTGGTTTCTTCATTCCTGGGGTGTGTCAGGTTAAATTTCCTAAAAAGGAGCATAAGGTGGGTATATAACATCCACATTCATTTTTTCAGAGTATTTCTATTAATTATTTATTTTGACTTTATGACTTTCATTGTATTATACAATGTGTGCTTAACAGGAAAATAAAATACCAACAGGACAGGTGGGCCCCTGGCACACAGGCATACACGTGCCTTTGGTGGGCTGACCAAATGGAGCCCCAAGACCCAGGACAGCCTGGCACCAGGTGCGGGTGCACACATGCCTTTGGAGGATGGAGTAACCAGTAAGATCAGCAACATGGAAGTGTCAGAAGCAGCAGCAAGGAACCAGCAGTTGGGCTCTGCAGAACTCCACCAACAGAAGGTCAGTCCCAGCCCCAACATTTGGAGGCCAAGATCAGCTCCATTCCCAGCACAATTCCCATGACAAACTTGGCTGGAGTACACAGCACATTTCTGAGATCTGATATGGACACAATCACAGAACTGTAAACACCAGAGGTATTTTACTACTTTTATTCTCTCTTATTTGTCTGATTGGCTATCCCTTTCCTGTCTGGTTGGATGTTGTTCTGTTTTGTATTTTGTAGCTATTTTTGTTTTGGGTTTTTTTTTCTTTCCTCTCTTTCTTTCCTCTCTTCCTCCTTGCCTTTCTTTTCTTCTTTTCTTTTTCATTCTCCTCATTCTTTCTTCTTCTTTTTAACTGCTTAGGTTTTACCTTTCTTTTTCATTTCTTCTATTGGTCTTCCTTCTTTCGTTCCTCAACTACCTCTTGAATTTAAACTCTCAAGTGAGTAAACATTTTCTCTTCCCCTTCTGATTACTCCTTCACATTCTATTTCATTCTTTCTCTCCTGTGCCCTCCAACTTCCCAAAACTCAGGTGATCATCCTTTCACATCTAGTCTCTACTCTATTTGACCTCATTCATCACTTTATCCTGTTCCCCACCCATCTTAACCCCAAGCCCCAAATGAAAGGGTAAAATTACTCTACTAAGGAGAAATCACTGCATACAAGTACATGGTATATATTTGATTTTATTATATAACTTTAGAGTTTGCTACTGTGATCAGAGGTAGCAGGTTAACAGTTACCATAGTTTGTCAGTAGTTAAACTATACTTGAAATTATTGTTATTACTAACTGTATTACTTTAGCCAGGATGTCATATATTTATAATCAGTTTTTCTCCCCTGTATGATAGCACTGTGATTGTATGGGGTAATAATCTTATAATCATCACCATAACTCAGTATCAAAGGATTGGGTCCTAAGCCAAATAGTAACTTTTTATCTCTTCCAAATTGGGAAGGTAGGTTTTTAGGATAGCTATAAAGACCACCTACATCTAGAGAACATCCCCCAAAGAACAGACACCTCCTGGAGAAGCCTCAAAACTAGTGATAAAGCTATCTGACATAAGAAATCAACAAGCATCAACATAGAAAAGAAAAGAAAAGAAAAAGAAAACATAGAAAGTGAAAAGACACAGAAGCAAAATGCAAACCCAGACACCTAGTTTACTCAGGATGAGCCCAGAACACAATGAAATAGATGAAATTGGAAGTCAAACACTGGAACTTTCTGAAATGATAATGTCTAGTGAAAAAACAAGTGGAAAAGGCTAGAGAGAAAATAATCTCCCAGGTATAAAAAGAAATGATCTTAAAATCAAACATATTAGAGAAGACACAGATAAAAGAATGGAAAACTGAGAGAAACAAAAAATGTCCAACACAGTAGAGAAATCACAACAGAATCCAAACAGAAATCCAAGAAGTTAAGACTGCCACTGAAAATATAAGTATAAATAAAGTAAAAATATAAGTATGAATAAAGGAGAGGATAGGATATCATATCTTGAAGATAGAATTGAAGATAGTGATCATGAAAATAAAGATATTTGAAAAATAACAAGAGACCATGAAAAAAAATCAATCCAATAGCTACAAGATGAAGCAAAGAAGAATAGCACACGGTTGACTGGGGTCAATGAGAAAGTCAGAGACAGCACAAATGCCATAAAAAATATACACAGAAATAATGGCAGAAAAATTCCAAAGCTTGCATAAAAAATTTGATGTACAAATAAATGAAGAATATAGAATTACAAACAACCATGACCAAAATAAAACTATACCAAGTATAATAATCAAGATTCCAGAAATTCAGCACAAGAACAGAATATTAAAAACTGCTTGAGAAAAGAAACAGATCAGGACTATTTTAAAGGACTATTTTAAAAAGTCCATCAGAATCACAGTAGACTTCTCAACACAAATCCTCAAGTCAAGAAGAGCTTGGAGTAAGGTATTTCAAGTCCTGAAAGAAAACAGCTTCCAAACCAGGTTGATGAACCCTACAAAACCATCTTTCAAAATTAATGGAGAAATAAAATACTCTCATGACAAAGAACAAATAATGAAATTCATGACCACCAAACTAACCCTACAAAGAGTACTGAAAGATATTCTAGAGAGAGATAAAAATGACCACAATTCTAAAAACAACAACAGACAGAAATCACCAGACAGGGCAAGTAATTAAATGGGGTAGGGGGGAGTAGGGAATCAAAAGCAGCAAAGTAACATGACAAAGATAAGTCAATACATATCAGTTATAACCATCAACATAAATGACCTCAGTTCACCAATGAAAAGAAACATATTGGCAGAATGGATCAAGATACAAGATCCAACAATACGCTGTATAGAAGAAACAAAGTTAACACAAAAAGAAATGCACAGACTGACAATCAAAGGATGGAAAACAATCTTCCATGCAACAGGAACCAAAAAGAAGAAGAGGTAGCTATTCTGTTTGCAGACAAGGTGAACCTCAAACCAAGAATGATCAAAAGAGATAAAGTTACTATATACTTGTTTGAGGAAAAACTTCAAGAGGAAGAGATAACAATCATAAATATGTATGTGCCAAATATGGGAGCATCCAACTATATAGGACAATTATTAATAGACATGAAAACTCAAATATGCAATAATGCAATTGTAAAGGGAGACATTAATACCCCATTGTAACAAAGAGATAGATCAATGGGACCAAAACTCAGCAAAGAAATATCAGAACTGAATCAAACCAAGTAACACAACTGACCAAACAGACTTGGTAGATGTTGTCAGAATGTTCCACCCAACATCATCAGAATAAATATTCTTCTCAGTTGCACATGGGATGTTCTCTGAAATAGATCATATACTAGAACACAGAACATGCTTAAGTAAATGCAAAGGAATTGAAATTATCCCATGCATATTATCTGACAGTAGTGCAATGAAATTAGAAATTAATGGCAAAGAAACCACAAAAACTCCATAAATACATAGGAATTAAAAACATTCAGCTAAACAATCAATGGGTCATAGATCAAATTAAAGGAGAAATTAAAAAATATAACCAGAATTAAATAAGAATGAAGATACAACATACCAGAATTTATGGGATGAAAGTAGTCCTAAGAGGGAAACTTATAGCAGCGAATTCTCACACCAAGAAAACAGAATGAGCAGAAACAAATAACCTTATGCTGCACCACAAGCTTCTAGAAAAACAAAAGCAAGACAAATCCAAAGCCCATATAAGGGAGGAAATTATAAAGATCAGAACAGAAATTAACAGTTTATTACTGCATAAATAAAGACCTGGTAGCTGAATTCCAGGATAAATTTCTAAAGTCAAGGTATAAAATGTCTTTGCATCTACCAGGGCACATATTTTTATACCATAGTTGGAAAATTTATTTGGCATATATTGCTGAAAGCTACAACAACCACAAAATGATGTAATTGTTTATCAGTTGTCACATATTCAGACAGTATATGCAATTGTTTGACAGTTCAAAACAAAGCTTTCACAACATGAGTGAATAGAGGCCCAATTGTCAGATTTTTTCTTTTTTGGCATGTCTTTTTGTCATCAAAACATAGGGTATTTTGAAGGAAATCAAATCTCTTGATTATCATTGTTGTTCTAAAAAAAATCAGTGCCACATCTGTCACTTCTCCACAAATCCTTTAGATTCTGATGCTTAGAATGATAGACTCCTGCTATACATAACAGACTTATGGAAACTTTTAGTTCAGATAGTAAGGTGTCATGACAAATATATTTCTGAGTACTACTATTGGTGCATATAGAATGTTTTACCTGTATTTCATTATTAGTGTATTTCACAACATCTTGTAGCATATCATCTGTTACAAACAATTTTCAACATTGAACAGGTGTTGGCATTCCATCCATCCAATAGGTTTAATCCCTGGCAAGAACCTAATAACATTTTCCAACTTAATTCTAACGTTGGATTGTTTGGGTATATACGACCATTATAACATTTCAACTAGTCAGATATGTAGGACTCCGTGGTCTCTTGGTGTCCCTGGTGAGAAAATGGAGAGGGATTTAGAAAATAGAGACAAGAGACAATAGCTGGGGTCAGGTAGAGTTACCTCCTACCTGACGGGAAAGAGGACAGAACTACAATAGTAAGGGCATTTATTTATACCCTTGCAAAGTTAGTATCACCAGAGGTAATGTTGCCTAGTGACTAACGACTGTAATTGTCCAGGCAGGATGTTTTTCTCAAGACTGAGGTAGCTTGACTGCTTGAGGCACTCTGGCTCTGCACTGCCCTCACACATATGACCAATTTCAGCTCTAGCTGCTTTCAGCAAAATATTTATTTACACTACTGTTTTCATCCTCATCTAAACAATGGTCTTCATTCTGTACTTGTCTGTCATATCTCACTCCACCTCACTGTCACAAATTCTTTGTGAAGATCCTCATTTTCAAGCTCCTTGCAAAGTTGTAAAAGCAGATTTTCATGCGATATTGTACCAAATTGAGCTAATTCTATAAGAAAAATTAAAAAAAAAACACTTAATAAACCAAATTGTAGATGCACAAAAATGTAACACAGAGAATAAAGGGAGTAAAAACTCACCTGTTGCTACTTTGACACTCATTCACATATCTTCATTCACACTCATTCCTCTACCAAGTGGGTGAATCCAAAAATTGCTTCCTGTATTCCCCCAGCACAGCTACTGAGATGCAGAGGCGACTACCATTAATTCTAATGTAAACATTTGCACTAGTAAGGTATGGTGTGGATGTTTCTCACCCAACATGATGCCGCAAGGCTTATTTGTGGAAAGAAGGTTGAGGCAGGGGATTAGGGTGTGTTCATCTAGCTGGGAAAGTGGGTATGACTGGTCAGTCATGCAGATCCAGGACATTCACAGAAAAAACAGTTCCCAACCCCTGCACCTGGGCCCAACCAGAAAGTGCTATTTTTCTTAATTCTACTGGCATGAGAACTTTTGATAGGCTGGCCTAGATCCGACATCAGCCTAAGGAATAGGAACTGCAAAAGACACTGGATATTGACCTCATGGCCACTCTGCTCTCTTGCACAGAGCCAGCTCTTACTTTGCAGAGTGTACTTCTTTTCCTACCTTTAACATACGTGAACTCTTGCTACATTTTTTGCTTGTCTCATCTGGTTCTTTTGTTCAGGACAACAAGAACCTGCAAAGAATCTCTGGAAGAAGCCCAGAGCACCCCAGACCTCAGTAACAGGGCAGTAATACGTAATATGCAGTACAATAGTGAGAACAATTACATGAAATAGTAAGTGAAAAGTTCTTAGTTGGTCTATGGCACATAGTAGGTATTCACTAAATAGTAGGTCCTTTCTCCTCTGTGCTTTTATCACTGTAATCCTAGCAGAGTTCCTTTTCCACCTGTAGCAAATTAGCAAAATAAAGCAGAAACTAGAAACATTTCCCCTTGCATGTGTTTACGTAGCAACTATTTACTGAGTGTCTACTAAGTTCCAGACACTCTGCAAGATGCTGGAGACCTGAGAGTGATCACAATAGTATACGCCCCTTCGAGTAAAGGTTTCATTAACAGAATTTGCCCTGCATTTGGTGTACAGAGCAGTGGTGCTCTGTACAAGGTGAAAGAATGAAAGAATGTACCAATAGTCAAGAAATGTAGACAAGACAAGAGTTTATGCAGATCAGGGTAGTCTGCCAAGAGAGACAGCAGGTGAGCTTCCAAGAAGGAATCTTGCAATCAGGGTGAGAGACTGGGGTTTTTATGTGGTTTTGAGGATATGGGAAAAGGATCTAGGCAGAAAAGGTGATTATCTAAATAAAGTCCTTTATAAAGAAAGCACCTTGCAGATCTTCTGGGAGCTCTGCCTTGAGTCAGAAATTATATTTACAGCTGTAATTCTCATAAGGCTTCTCTGCTTTGGTTCACAGAAGAGCTTTAGCTTTAGATAAAGAAATGATAAAGAGGTCTCTGCATGTCATTTACAGAAGATGTGTCCTGACTCTTTGAGAAGAATGAATGGGTCTGACGTCAGAGGTTTGTTGTTGTCTGGACAGCAGAATGTCTGTAACTGGATTTCCTTTGTTAAGGGCTTTAATCCTTTTCATTGCCAACGGGAAGCTAGTACAGAATTCTAGGAGGCTGCCTCCTTCTTCTCTCCAAACTGAGCAGTCTCCCATCTCCTGCGCCTTACAGGAAGCAGTTGCAGTACTTTGAAACATGACTACTGAGGATGGTAATCCTCTGCTTCCTGTGTCTATTGTGGACAGGAGATTCTCTTAAGATTTGACTGGTGGTCATGGCAACATAGTGAGGTAGAGATTAGGGCTGGGGCAAGCTGGACAGCCTGCTAGGCAGAATGTACCAGAAGTCACAGAAGTCATGGCTGCCTGGTTGAGTGAAATGTTTCCTAAAAAGAGAAGACATGCACGGAACACAGGATCCAGAATGACTGTAGGATTAAGGCTCCTGACCTCTGTTTATGGGACCAATCAGAAAAGCACAGTTTCTAGTCCTTCATTGGAACCAGTGCTGTTCACAGAATCAGTGAGAAGACCCTTTTCCCAATCCTTCATTTATACATAGGCACAACTAATCGAAAGGCATGGCTCCTGATCTTTTGTTTACATCTAGTTAGGGGTCAAGTGAGTTTTTGATAGAACAATTGTCCCAAGGCCGTGTTTATATGAGGTGGTCAAACCACATACTTTTGGATACTGAATCCCCCTTTATCGATGGGGCCACTGTGGGATTTGTTTGCCTGCTTGCTTTCCCCTTCTAGAGTGTATTTTCTCCTATGTTCAGTAAATCTATGCCTTCATCTCCTTTTCTGTGTCTATTACCAACTTTTTTAAAAAATCAGGACACCAAAGATCTGAAAAGACCTTTCCCAAGACCCCCATCTGTTAAAAAACAACAACAACAACAACAAAAAAAAATCTGATTGGGGAACTTTGCCTAGGTCAAGGCTACTAGAGAGATCCAACACAGGTGACAACAATTTCTTTTCCATATCTTTTTGTATCACTCCATGAGGACATAAGCAAATTTCTAGATAATTCCAGATTCTGGCAGAGTCCAGAGCTATGTCAATTTTTCCCATAGCAGTGACTAAGAGAAATGGTCTCTCTTGCTCATATTCATTATAGAATGACTAGATAGTGTCTGAATTTGAACGTCCCCTTTGAGTGAAGTTATAAAGACAGAAAATACTTCTGAACAGGGACACTTGCCTACCTTTCCAGCAGGGAAATGTGAAATTCAAACAGACTCATTCTACAGTACACTTGTGCCAGCTGTCAGCTCAGAGAGTGTTCATGCGGAGTGTAAAGGATATCCTAAACCTGCATCCAGAGTCACACACATCCCAGAAGTAATCCTTTGCTGTGAATTCCAGGCCATTCTGTTATCAGGTTCTGGGGTACTGAGGACTCATTTTAGAGATGTTTTCTAGGTTCTTGTCATTCTGAACAAAGAATTTCCAAAGATAACTGTAAAAGTCAGTATGATTTTATATTTATTAAAGATATTCTCACATTTCTGCTAACAAGAACTACTGGTGGTACATGCTCGACTGTCCAGCGTTAGAGAAAACAACAGATTTGAGCCCTCTGATAGATGAAAGCCCAAGTGGGAATGAAGGGACAAGAAAGAGATTGGAGCTTTTCTAGAGGAAAGAGAAGAAAATAAAAAAATAAGGTTGAATTCACAGACTTCAGAGAGAGAAAAACAAAACTGTGCCCAGAGAGTTCCTTCTTCTGGCTGTCTTGCCAAAATGTTACCAGGGTTTAGGAATGCAGGGGACTCCTTTTAGAGATGCTTTTAGGTTCTTGTCCTTATAAACGAAAAATTGGTCAAGACGAGTGCAAAAGGTAGTGAGGTTTTACATTTACAAAAGGTTTTAAAGGTAGAAAAAGAAACAGGCTCTGCAGAGTGAGTGCAACCAATTAAAGTAGGCAAAGAAGTATGCTTTGCAGGGTGAGAGCAGAGCAACTTGAAGGAGAGAGCACTGCGACCATGAGGTTAATGGTCATTATCTTTTTATCTCCCATTCCTCAGGCTACCATCAGATCTAGGCCATCCTATCAAAAAAATTGCTGGATTTCTTATAAGAATTGAAGATAGCACTTTCTGATTTGTCCCAAATGCAAGGCTCTGGGAATTGTTTTTCTGTGCATGTCGTGCCCAGTCAGCTGGCCATGCCTTAATCTTCTACCTCAACTCATTCTCTCAGTTTGTCTAGACGATTCCAGGCTTAAAACTGGACTTTTCTTTCTATCATACCCCATCTTCACCTTATAAGAAATCTTGCTGGTTGATCATCAGAATGTGTCCAGAGTCCCCTGACTTCTCCTTTCCTGCACTGTGTTCACAGTGTTCTGAGCCTTCATCATCATCTCCTACTTGCACTGTTATAGGAACCTCCTTTGAGACTTCCTATTTTCATTCTTGGCACTATGCAAATCATTCTCAATATAAATAAATCCTTTAAAAACTTAATTCAGATCATGCTACCCCTCTGATCAAATCCTGCACTGACTTGCCATTTCATTCAGAGTAAAATCCAACATCCTTAGGATCTGTATCCCATGATCAGCTCCCATGATTGCCTTACAAACCCTAGTTCACCCTGATGCAGAATAGAAGAAATAAAGATAGGTGGAAAGGAGACCGCAAAAATTTTAATTTTAAACTTTTATTTTGAAAACAAACCTGCAGCTTAAAGCCAGGCACAGTGGCACATACCTGCGATCTGAGCATTTAGGAGGCTGGGTCAGGAGAATCGCCATGAGTTCGAGGCCAGCCTGGACTACATAAGCGAGTTCAAAGCCAGCCTGAACTGCATAGTGAAGCCTTGTCTCACCAAAAAAAAACCCCAAAAACAAACAAATGTACTCAATGATATAATTTTTTCTCTTCCAGGCTATTCACTCCTAAATTCATAAGTCTTAAAAAATACAATAGATTGGGCCTGTACCTTTCTCTTATAAAATGGACTGTTACCTGTAAGTGGACAATACTTTTCACTTGTAATTTGAATTCAAGGTTTCTATAAATGATTCAAAAAATGCATAGACTTCTAGTCCCCAAATACATAATTGTACTTAGCCTAGACCATAACGAGCCTCACCCTTCCAGAGCCTGCACTCCTCTCCGAATATATACTTCTTTAACTCTGCTTATTAAACTTCTCCTTGCCTCTCCCTGATGTGTCCTGAAATGCTCATCTGGTGAGTCATGAAGGTACTCTGGGCAGGATAAGTCACAGTCTCCATCTCCTTTTGAAGGGGACCTCCTTGACCCCGTCTGGTGACAGCCCCACTTAGCAACCACAGACTCTGTGATGTTTTTCAGACAGGCCTGTTTCCACACATGCTTCTCTCTATTGGATATTCTGCCCTCAGTGACCCCATGATGGGCTTTCTTGGTTCCTTCAAGTCTACCCAGAGGTCCCTTGCTCGGGGGGGCCCATGTTCTCTGTCCTACAAGAACTTCAGGCCACCCTCTGGCACTCCCAACCTCCTTTACCATTTTCTTATTGAGATTTATAGCTTAATAGAATATAAAAATTTCCGATATATTTTGTTTTTTTTCTGTCTTCTCCTATAAGAGTAAGCTCCACCAATACAGGAATGTGTTTTGTTTCTCATTGCTACGTCTCTAGCACTTATACCACCACTGGTTACATAACCAGAGCCTAATGGTTATTTGTTGAATGGGAATGTCTGCTCTTCAGGACAGACCCATCACAGCCAAGAATGGAAGGTTTATGGCCACCAGTCACACTCTCTCCAAGCTCTTTTCAAGGTATAGAGAAATTCTCCTCACTGGGAGCCAGACTGTGGCTTCAATCATTCTTACTTCACAGGGCAGGCAATCCTTCACTGCTAATTAGCCAGGGAAAAGGCAGCTAAATTGCAGTATTCCTTGTAAAGTGGGGCAATTTGCTTAAAACTGGTTAATGTAAGTGCTTCAGAGTATGAACCTTAGAAAATTCTAGACTTCAGTCTTCTAGAAGTTCACAGAAAAAAAGCCCTAAATTTCCCT
The DNA here is from genome assembly GCF_000276665.1 of Chinchilla lanigera. Lineage (NCBI taxonomy): Eukaryota > Metazoa > Chordata > Mammalia > Rodentia > Chinchillidae > Chinchilla > Chinchilla lanigera. Next base: position 24,763,601 of record NW_004955425.1, on the reverse strand, counting down.
CAAGAAATTCTCTTCCCCTTCCTTCTTTCTGTTTTTAATCCTTTAATTTTCTGACTCTACTTCTGAGGATAAAGAAATGGGAAACTAAATAAGTCAAGACAAGAAATCAGTTTTAGCTCTACTAACGACACTGAAATTACTTTAGAGTCTGTCTAACAGTATTGTTAGGTAGAAACAGAAACTTTGGCTTCAGTGGATTTTATGTATTTCCTTTAGCATCATACAGGATTTTTAGGGAACTAGAGAGGGGGAAAAAGCTTCAGCCACGTGTCTCAAGTCTTCATGGGTCTAGGGTAGGAAGGAGTTGGAAATGTCTCTGTGCAACTAGCAGCTACTCTATGACAGTAAACTTGTGCAAAAGAGGATCACAAAGATGACTGCAAAACTAAGTGTAAACTGATAATCTCCTGAAACATATTTTACCAGTAGAATCATTATAGCCTTGTTATACTGACCTGAAAGCTAAGGAGGAGCAACCCTTTTTCAGCCTATACAGCAAACTTTTGCAGGTAGGTAGCAATACAGGCCCCTTCACACCCTGTGAGATGGAAAACTGTGTAGGTGGACTGCACATTGTTAGATGGTAGAGTATGCTCAGATAAAATTACTATTTTCAAAAGGAAAAAAAAGATAGAAAGATACTGACATAGAAGTTCGAGGGTGCTATATATACACCAAAACTGTTGCTTCCCACAGATGACTTGGCATGGCTTAGCTAGAATTTAAAGAACTACATCCCCTTACACCTAAAGAAAATAGAGGAAAAAAGAAGCTACCCATTACCAGGTGAGATTACTAAGATTCCAAGGCACTGGATTCTATAAGCTTCTTAGTAATAATAACTTTGAAATAGAAGCCATCACTTGTCTGTTCCTCATCAAGTTAAATATCCAGCTATCTCACTTAACCCAGAAATAACTAATATAACTAGTGTAGGTGGTACTCCCGTTCTGTAGATGAAGGACCTAATGCCTGAGGTTGTATCCTGGAACTGCCTTGAGCTCAGACATATTTGACTCTGAACTCCCTGCTTTTGAAGATCTGGCTGCATTGCCTAACACATCACTTCGCAAATTTATCAGATCCAATCAACCAGTCTGAACTGATTGGTTATAAGATTGCTCCAACATTTTTATAGCAAATATTATAATATTCCTTTATTATGCCAAAATCAAAGTCAGATATTACTAACTACTCTATAGCATTTTAAAATTTTATTTTATTTATTTTTTAATTAGTCTATGTTTGCCATGTATAGTGATCACACTCATCACAGGGAATTTGTACCTGTCTGTATGTAATATATCTTAATTCTTCTTTCTTCTCATTCCCCTCCCCTTCAGTCCTTCTACTCTGCCCATTTACAAACATTTTATTCCATTTATTCCACTTTTCTCTTTTTAAAACCCTGTTTCCTTTCTTTCCTTTTTCCCTCCCCTCTTCGTGTTCTGCTTCCCATTTGAACATGTTCTTCCTACTTCCTAATATCTATCCTCCATTTTGCTCCTTCTTTACCCTTTGGCTTTCTCACCCAAAAGGAACCCTGTGGTATGTAAACTTGTGTGTCTAATTTATTTCACTTAAAATTATGGTCTCAAGGTGCTTCTATTTACCTAAAAATGTCTAAGTGTATCCTTCTTTATGGTAGAGTACTCCTTGAATATAAATACCATATTTTCTTTATCCATTCATCTTTTGATGGACATGTGGGATATTCACAAGATTTAGCTATTATAAGTCATTCTGCTATAAATTGGGTATGCATATATCTCTGTGGCATGATACTTTTTTACTCTTTCAGGAAGATATCTACAAGGGGAATATCTGGGTCAAATGGAACCTCTAGTTTTAGTGTTTTGAGGAATCTCCATGTAAACAAAAGCCTGATCACACAAGAAACATTGAAAAGAATTAACAACTAGGATCACATCAAATTAAAAAGATTTTGTACACCAAAGGAAATCATAGCAGAGTGAAAAGTTAACCCACATAATGGAAAAAATAGTACCAGCTATTCCTCTGACAAAAGACAAACATCTAGGCTATGTAAAGAACTCAAAAAATCAGACCTCCCAAATTTAAAGACCCAATCCAAAAACAGGCATCTGAAATGAATAGATACTTCTCAGGTAAAGAAATACAAACAGCAAATAAATACATAAAAATGCTCAACATCACTGGCCGTTTGAGAAATGCAAATTAAAATAACACTGATATTCTCACTCCAGAGAGAATGGATATCATCAAAAATCAACCAATAACAAATATTGGTGAGGCTGTAGGGAAGGAACCCTTCTTCACTGTTGTTGGAAGTGTAAATTGGTAACCTATACTTTAAAAAAATACTCAATATCCTACGTATAATAGAAAGAAAAGATAAAAGGAAAGTGACTTATAATAAAATAATATGTATTCAGATATGTAAATAAGCAAGCATAACTACATTAGGAGATTGTGATATCATCAGGTGCTTGCATATATGTGGAGAATTATCACATATGGAAATGTCATGAGCAATGTTTACATGGGTAATATGAGTTTCTGAAATAGAAAATAATTTTTGGTAGGGCTCTGAGCAAAACAAAAGATAATCTTTCACTCATTTATACAATAGTAATATTTTGAAAAATGTAAGAAATACTAAAGCTCTCTTTCCCATTTTTTGTACATTCATAAAGCATATTTTGTGTGTAGAAGCTCAGCTTATGACAAAGATGAATACTAAGTGGCCCTTTTGGATGTCAGAGGATAGAGGACTCCTACCTACTAAATACCAATGGAACCTCCCAATTACCTTAATGACAAAATAAATGAACCCCCAAAAGAAAAAAAAACTTAGAAAAAACTCAACACAAAATTCAAAACATTTAGCATTTAGAACTACTACATTGAAAAAAACTGTCCTTCAATTGTGAATATTCTGTTAAGATAACCCTCACCAAGCAGGCACATCCAAACTCTCCTGAGACTGAGGATATGCACCCATTGAACATTACCTCCAGTGTATACACACACACACACACACACACACACCTTGCCCTTTACTTGTGAGGAGATGCTGGATGCTGATTAGCCACTCTGCTTAAGGTGTGTCCATTCACCTCCAGTGTAAGTTTCTAGATGTAATTGTAGACTCTAAAATCATTACTTATCTTAATGTCTATTATTGTAGTCCATCTGATTGGTGTCAAAATCTCCTTTTTAGTAAGCCTAAACAAAGTAGCAGACAAATGCAAGATGTACCTATACATATAGTTAAAAGGACACAGAGACATCCATTCCATTCTTTGCCCTAGATACCCTAAAAGACACTTACCAAACATTCCATGTGACCCAGTATCATTTCCCTGATAAGGGAAGAGATCTTGTGACTAATTTTAGCTGATGCTGTGTGTAGAAACAATGCATACATCATTTCTCATATGTAGCATGTGCTTTACCAATAGGTATGAGTTCTTTGACTTCTCTCTTCCTCTACACCCTTCTTCCAGGCAAGTGCTAGTTTTCCAGATGGTGCTGTTATAGGTGGTGTCAGATGCATCCTGGACTAAATGGAACAGAATCTCCGTTAACCCACACTGGATATGAAGCATGAATAAAAATACAGCTGAACAAAAATGAAGTCCACTGAAATTTGGGACTATCTAGCCCAATCTAGCCTAAATGATAATTCAACAATATTTAATAAACTCAATGGGTATGAAGGAGCTGGTCTCCTGTATGCTCTCTTCCCACTTACAGCTCCACTGCACCTTGCCTGTCCTCAGCTTTTGAGTCACATCCTATAAGAAATTATATTCTATTAAGAAGTTACCAATATATCTGATCTTAAGGAAATACATTTTGTATTTATGAAGTAAATACCATATATTTACCAATATATCTGATATAAATACAAATACAAATACTATTTGTATTTATGAAGTAAATACCTTATATTTACCAATATATCTGATCTTAAGGAAATACGTTTTGTGTTTATGAATTAATTATTTTCTAGATTTTAAAAAGCCTCTTAATTCATATCATTTGCCACTGGCTTCTGATGAAGGAGCCAAGAGAATAAAATGGCAAGAGGTGAACTATTATGAATGTATAATTGACTGTCTAGAGAAATTTCCCAGTAGGATTTTACAACATCGTCAACTAACTTTATGACTAACTTTTTTTTGTCTCTCACCTCTGCTTTCCCTACTTGTGTTGCCCCTACTCTCAGCAGGATCTCTCCTTTTGGTAGCAAGAGTTGCCAGTCCCTACATATTTGTGTCTTCAAAATTCCAGTTCAGTAGGAAAGAACAAAAAACACCTTTGATTTTTCAGAAAAAAAAAAAAAAAATCTGTGTGGTTCTGATAGGCTGTGGCTGTGATACGTAATGTCTCTAACTACTGTGCTGTAGAGGAAACAATGGCCTGATGGACAGGGTTGGATCCCGTGCAAACCCTAAGAGCAATGGTCAACTCAACCACTTCATTTGCAGTGAGGTTGGGGAAAGGATGGTCCCCAAGAGGTGCTTTAACCATGAAATGGGGAAGAATGTGGGGCAAACAAAACCAATACGTTTCTCCTAGACAGATAATGCTATCTTTTATCATTTTAAATCCAGACATCCTTCAAACCAGAGAACTCATGGGTTTTCAAGTTATAGGTATATTCAGACACTGAGTTTAAAACCTTTCAGTATTACTCTATCTTTATGATCCTGTGTGAATTATTTATTTCTGAGCCCACATATTTTCATCTGAAAAATGGTCAGACTTCTGGAAAAATGGTGGAGCAGTAAGCAGCAGCAAATCAACCCTCTGGAAAATTTGGAATCCAGACAGTGAAAAATAACACTTTGAAGAACAAAATGAAGAGAGAAGTGGATCCCCAGGACCCAGAAAGGATCTGAAGGGAAAATTGGAGCCCACAGGGAAAGTGAAGAGATAGACTATGATGCAGAAAAAAGGAGGGGACAAACTGCACTTTCTCCCTGGTTCCTGGCTTGTGGCTCAAAAAAGGAGGCTCAAACTTACACAGAGACACAGTGAGGACAGGTGACTCCAGTGGCCTGAAGGGTGAAAATCCTTCCATTCAGAGCAGAGATGGGTTGGCTTAATCTCAGGGTTTCCAGTGTTAAAAACCCATGATGACTGGATGAGCAATAAGTGCAGATGTCCAGGGTCAGAGAACCATGGTCAGACTAGCAAGAGACATCCAGAGTGTTGTAGGCTGAATGACTCAGGCGCCATTTGCAAAACCAGAGGCCAGGATCAGCCTTAACTTCTATGGTTTTTAAAGTACCATGCCAGAATTGGCACACTGCCCTAATCCTGATTCAGGCTTTTTGGGATTATACAGCTCAGCTGACCTCTGACTGCCTGCTTTGTATACCAACTATAGCAGAATCATGCCCTAATCAAACACTACTACAAAACTGTAGACCTCAGATAATAACGACAGGCTCGAAATCACAGGGAAATTTTTTTTCTTTACCCTTGTTGTTGTTGTTCATTTCTTTGATTATTTGTTTTTGCTTTTGTGTGAATGTAAACATGTTTTTAGGTTTTTATTTTGTTTTATTCTTGTTTTTTTTTTTCTTTTTTCCCCTGCTGTCTTCTTCATTAGTTTCCCAAAGCTTGAGTAATCTTCTTTCAGCCTTGTTTCTAATCTCTTTCTCTTATTTTTCTATTGTTTCATCTTATTTTTTCTAAAAATTTTCCCCTGAGGGTAAAATCATTCTATAAAGTAGATATTTATTTTACATATTTTCTGATTTGTCTTAAAATTTGTCATATAACTATAAATCTCATTCCCATGGTTAAAGGGGGGAAAATTATTAGTTATTACAGTTTGTTATCCTCTAGTCTGTGCTTTATTACTTTTGTCAAGGTGACATAGTTGTTGTGATCAATTGATCTTCCTTGTATGTCAATACCCAGATTGTCTGGGGGTCCTAAACATTAGAGTCCAGTACCAAAGAACTGGATGCTAGGCCAAACAGGCAGCAACCATTTATCCCTAATAAATTGAAGAGGCAGGATCTTGGGACAGATTCAAAAGCCAAAAGCCAGCTAAGCCTAGAAGGTATCTTTAAAAGTAGTCATTTCCTAAAGAGTTCTCAATACTACTAATAAATCTACCTACCATAAACAATTTATAAGTTCAATGCAAAAAACAAATAAACAAAATAAATTAGAAAATGAGAAAACACAGATGCAAGATACAACCCTTAATCCCCAACTCACTCAAGGCAAATCCAGGGGGCATTGAGGCAAAAGAAATAAAAAACCTCTCAGATGATTTCTATGAGATTGTGACAGCAGAAGTAACAAACTAGATCAATAAATCTTTTGACAAAAACAAAACAGAGATAATTCAAGAAGGTGATGATGATAACAAAGGAAGTGATTAGTAAATATAAATTAGATACAGATTTTGAAAAAGAAAGAGAGAGGAGCTTAGGAAAGACATGGAAACCATGAATCTCCAACATAGAAAATAACCAAATCCCATAATAGAGACTCAAATAGAAATCCAGGAGATTGAAAATTCTACAGAAATTATATGCACAGAATAAACTAATGTGAAGATAGAATATCAGATCTAGAAGATAGGATTGTGGTTGGCAATCATTAAATAAAAGCCCTCTCAAAAGAGCAAGGAACCATTAAAAATCAGTCCAATAGCTGCTAGATGATGCAAAAAAACCTAATAAAAGATTAATTTGAATAAAGGATGAATCAGAATTTAGCACAAAGGGTGTAAGAGACCTATTCTCAGAAGTGATAGAAAACTTTCTAGTCATAGAAAAATAACTTGAGGCACAGATAAGGGAGGCATATAGAACTCTAAATGGTCACAATAAGAAAAAACTACATTAAGGCATATAATAGTCAAGATTCCAGAAATTCAACGTGAGATTTGAATATTAAAATCTGTTAAAGAAAAGAAACAAATCACGTATAAATAAAAACCCATCAGAATTCTTAATGCAGAATTCTTAACCCAGCAGACTTATTAATGCAAACCCTTAAGTCAAGGAGAGCTTGGAGTGAAGTATTTCAAGCCCTAAAAGAAAACAACTTCCAACCAAGAATGATGTAACCTGCAAAATTACCTTTTGAATTCAATGGAGAAATAAGATACTTGCATGACAACACTTGAAGAAATTCATGACCACCATACCAGCACTCCAAAATGTTCTGAAGGATATTCTAGAAAAGGACAGTGAGGACAACAATTCCAAGAAGCCCAATACAATGAATCCACCAGGCAAGGCAAGCAACTAAGGGAAAGAAAGGCATCCAGCAACAGGAAATTAATATAACAAGGATAAGTTAATACAGATCAGTTATAGCCATCAATGTGAGTAGTCTCTACTTACAAATTAAAAGCAGTAGACTGGCAGAATGGATCAAGAAAAAAAATCCATCAATATGCTACGTATAAGGAACACATTTAACTTTAAAAAGGCATAGACTAAAAGACAAAGAATGGAAAACAATACTCCATGAGACAGGAACCCCCAAAAATGCAGGGGTAGCTGTTCTATTTACAGACAAATTGGATTTCAATCCAAGACTGATCAGAAGAGACAAAGAAGGTCATACATACTTGCTAAGGAAATAATTCAAGAGGAAGAGACAAAAATCATAAATATACATGCACCAAATACCAGCACATTCACTATATAAAACAAACATTAATGGCTACAAAAAATCAGATAAGCATGAATACAATTTTAATGGAGGACACAATACCTAACTATCACAAATAGACATATAAGCTAGACAAAGAAATTCAACAAGGAAATATCAGAACTGAACCAAATATTTGAATAAATAAACTTAGTAGTTTATAGAGTGTTTCCATGCAACAACAGAATACACATTCTTCTCAGCATGACATGGAATGTTCTCCAAAGTAGACTGCATGCTAGCTCATAGAACAAGCTTAAATACATGCAAAGGAATTGTAATTATCCCAGGCATATTATCAGATCATAGTGCAATAAAATTGGAAATCAATGACAAAAGAAATGAGAAAAACTCCATAAACACGTAGAAATTAAATAACACTCTGCTTTTACACATGAAATTAAAGAAACAATTAGATATTTTCTTTGTTTGTTTGTTTGTTTTTCTTCTGGTACCGGAAATCAAACTCATGACCTTGTGCTTGCCAGGCAGGTGCTGTGCTGCTGAGCTAAATCCCTAGCCAATTAGACATTTTCTACAATGAAATGATAATGATAATACAACATACCAGAACTTAGGAAAAATGAAAGCAGCCCTGTGAGGGAAATTTTCTAGGGGTGAATTTCCACATCAGAAAAACAGAGCAAGCTCAAATAAATAACCTAATATTGAACCTCAAGCTCCTAGAAAAAGAATAGCAAGTTAAACCCAAAGCTTATACAAAGGAGGAAATTACAAATTCAGAGCAGAAATTAATGCAATTGAGACTAAGAAAACAATACAAAGAATCAATGAATTGAAGAGTTAGTTCTTTGAAAGACTAAACAAAAGAGTTAAGCCCTTAGCTAACTTTATCCAAAAACAGGAAGGAAAATACTCAAATTCATGTATTGAGGAATGAAGAGGGAGAAATCACAAAGGAGCCTGCAGAAATCCAGAAGATCATCAGTACCTAGTTTGAGGAACTGTACTATAATAAGAGAGAAAACGTCGAAGAAATGGACAGGCTCCTAGATCCATATGAATTACCAAATATGAATGAAGAAGCCATAAAAATTCTAAGTAATCCAGTATCAGTCAATGAAACTGAAAATGTAAGTAAAAAGCTACCAACAAAGAAAAACTTAGGTCCTGAAAGATTTACTGCTAAATTCTACAAGAACTTTAGAGAAGATCTAATGCCATACTCCTCAAACTCTTTAATGAAATTGAAAGGGAAATGATACACAATCTCATTCCTGGAAAAAAAGCATTATCATGATATCAAAACTAGTGAAGGAGCCAACCAAAAAGGAGAACTACAAGCCAATCTCCTTAATAAGCTTAGATGCAAAAATCCTCAAAAAGAGACTGACAAACAATGCAGTAAGTAATCAAGAAGATTATATTCCATGTCCAAATAGGTTCATCCCATGGGTCCCAGGATGATTCAATGTATGCAAATCAATAAATGTAATACACCACATTAAGAGAACCAAGGACAAAAACCACACAATCATCTCAGTAGACACAGAAAAAGTATTTGACAAAGTCCAACACCTATTCATGATAAAACCCTACAGAAAATTGGAATTGATGGTCTTTATCTTACTCTAATAAAACCCATCCAACAGAAAACATGACAAACCAACAGAAAACATCATATTAAATGGTCAAAAATGAAAGATTTAACCCTAAAGTCAGGAACAAGACAAGAGTGCCCAGTATCATCACTTCTGTTGAATATAGTTCTGGAAACATTATCTGGAGTAACTAGACAAGGGAAAAAAATAAAAGGAATAAGGACAGAAAGAAACAAATTAAATTATTATTTGCAGATGACATGATATCCTACAAAGAAGACCCCCAAAACTCCACCAAAAACTTCTTAGAATTAATAACCAAATTTGGCAACATAGCATCATATAAAGTCAACACTCAAAAGTCAATAGTTTGTACTCACTGAGAAATTAGGGAAACAACACCTTTCACAATAGCTTCAAGAAAAATGAAATGTTTAGGAATCAATCTAACAAAGAAAGTGAAGGACTTATCATTGAAAACTACAGTACTCTGAATAAGGAGATCAAAGAGGGTATCAGAAAAAGGAAAGATACGCCTGTTCTTGGATAGGCAGAGCCAATATAGTGAATGAAAATCTCTGCACTTCCAAAACTGGTATACAAATTTGATACAATTCCAATCAAAATACTAATAGCATACCTCACAGAACTAGAGAAAACAATAAAACTCTAGGTCTAGAGACCTAGAATATCAACAGCAATTCTAGCCAATAAGGGCAGGGCAGGGGGCATGATATTATTTGACTTGAAGTTACACTACAAAGCTATTATGATAAAAACAGCATGGTACTGGAGGAAAAAAATAAACAGAACTAAGGACCAATGGGACAGAGTGAAAGCGGCAGAAGAACTCAGCTACGTAATCTTTGACAGAGGGGCCAACTAAATTCACTGCAAGAGTGATAGTCTCTTTTAAAAGTGGTGCTGAGAAAATCAGCTTCCACATGCCTAAAATTGAACCTAGACCCATATCACTCACCATACACTAAACTAAAACTGAAATGGATCAAAGATCTAAATATAAAAACAGAAACACTTAATATTTTGTGAGATAGAATAGGTAAAACTAGAAAACATAGGGGTAGGCAAAGACTTTATGAACAAAATCCCCATCACATAGGAAATAATACAAAGAATCAACAACATCAAATTAAAAAAACTTTTGCACACCAAAAGAAACCCCCAACTGAATGAAGAGACAACCTACAGAATGGGGCAAAAATTGTACCAGCTATTCCACAGGCAAAGGACTAGCATCTAAAATATATAAAGAACTCAGAAAAAATCAGACCCACTAAACTTAAAGACCCAACCCAAAAATGGGCATCTGAAATGAACAGACACTTCTTAGATGAAGAAGTATGAACATCAAAAAATTTCAACATCACTGGTCACTTCAGAAACACTAGTTAAAATAACACGAAGATTCCATCTCACTCCAGAAAGAATGGTTGTCATCAAGAAATCAACCAACAAAAAAATGCCAGTGAGGCTGTGGGGAAGAAGGAACTATATTCCATTGCTGGCGGGTGTGTAACCTGGTACAACCACTGTGGAAATCAGTGTGGGAATTCCTCAAGAAACTAAAACTAGAGGTTCCATTTGACTCAGCTGTTCTCATTTTTGGTATCTTTCTGAAAGAGTTAAAAGCACCATACCACAGTGATATACGAACACCTATATCTATAGCACCACAATTTATGACAGATAAATCCTGAAAATAGCCCATATACCTATCAAAAGATGAATGGATAAAGAAAATGTGGTATTTATACAGAATGGAGTACTACTCTGCCATAGAGAAGGATAAATGAACAAGTCATTTACAGGTAAGTGGATGCCCCTAGAGATTATAATTTTAATGAAATAAACCAGACATGCAAGTTTAAATATCACATTGCTTCTCTTGTGTGAAAAACCCAAAGGGTAAATAAGGAGCACAATGTAGGACAGACATTGGGAAATAAGAACATGTTTAAGTAGGAAGGGAAATAAGGGAGGGCTGAAGGGTAGTGAAGGAAGGGAAAAAGAAAAAAGAATACAAGAAAAAACCGAAAACAAGGCTTTTGTAAATGGGGAGGAGATGAAGGGTTGAAGAGAGGGTAATGGGAAAACAAGAAAAAATTAGGATACATCATGTACAGGTACAAATTCCCTAAGGTAAATGTGCTCAATATGTATAATGAATGTGTACTAATAAAAAAATAAAGTTAATTTTTAAAAAACAATAAAATGGTACAGATAGCAAGGAATCCTGGCTCCCCAGGGTTCTCAGGATGATATAATGAGTAAAACAAGGTAAAACCTCCTCTTCTCATGGACTATAGAAAACACCCAGTAAATGGCAGCCTGGATCCAGTCTACTTGGCATTAAAGATCAAACACTGTGCTTTCCCAATCACCTTTTTGTAGAAAGCCCGAAGCCCTGGCTTGCTTCCTGCCCTGCTCCATGGAGGGAGTGGCCATGCCTGTTCAGCAGGTAAAAGTGATAACATAATTAGCACCATTAAAATGCACACCTGCAGTAAGCATCAATGCAGCTGTGTTTATCATCATAATTCACCAACCTTCCCACAGTAATTTCTCACACATTACGAAGAGGCAGAGAGTCATATTTTACTTGATTATAAATACATCCCTTATAATTGCACCATGAAAAACATGAACTTTACATTAGCCCTATGCAACATTCATTGGCTTTACTTCCCTGGCTCTACTAAACTCTCTTATGTTAGACTCTTACCTTGGCCTTCAGCACTGTGTTACTTTTTCTACTGAATATGTAATCTGAGACCTAACAAGGCACAGTATTGACATTCCAGAGTAACTGATACTTTATTAATAATAATGAGTTAATTTTTGTGATCTGCCTCACAGAGTTTTTAAAACTAACACTTTAGCATTTCTTCATTAACCTTCATTGTGTAAATTACTGTTGTTTCCAAAGTTTGTTAGTTAACCAATACAGCAACCATTTAACATCTAACTGTAGCCACTCACTCTTTGAAATTCATGTCCGTCTTACCGTGTTGGGCTGGATAGGAAGAGACCTTATCCTCCCTCAAATGTTTTGCATCTAAGTTTCTGGGATTGATGCAGATGCCACTCATTGAAGAATGGGCCAAAGCAGGAAGGGAAGCTGTATGTCTGTAGCTTCTGAAGGTTTTGCTGCAGGCTTGGTTCAGAGGGATCAAGAACTCAGTATACCGTCACAGCCCCGTCACAGCCCCATGCACTTTGGGGATCAAGAACTCAGTGTACCGTCACAGCCCCGTCACAGCCCCATGCACTTTGGGAGCATCTGCTCTGCTCGTGCATGTGGCCACAGTGACTTTAGGCAGTCCTGATTGTGGCAGCAGCCAGATTGTTCTGTAGCTGGCTTTCTGATGGAGGGAGAGGCAGCTGCCCCTGGGTGGCCCAATTCTATAGCATAGCTTTGAGCATTTCCTGAAAACTCTCCAAGAAGCTTTTCTTCAGCCATCCCAATAATTCTGAAGCCATTTCATAAACCATCATAAATCTCATCCTGTGTACATCAGCAGAGCTGACACTGCTCTCTGAAACTTAACCCTTAAAATTTATTTAAAAAGATGATGGAAGATTTCTCTATTTCCTTCATACATCAAATTGCAACTTTAAGCCAGAAATACCCCTCCCCTAAAGTGTAAGTGTAATCACAGAGCCTTTGATTCCTATCTAATTTTGAAATGTCCAATCTCTGAAAACCTGGTAATGATGTGTTCGAATGGCATGAGCTAAATATGTTCAATATAATGCTAAGATATTTGAATTTTGAAACCCAAGTTTCATAACATAGAACTTATAGACTCCACCATTTTTCAGGCCAGTAGTTGGCTTTTCAATAGTGTGCCCATAGTAGCAGAATTTTCCTGAATTTTGTTTTTTAAATGATGTAATTAGGTTTGGCAAAGTCAAGAAGGAGGTGATTCAGGGAAGAGTATAAAAGAAAGATCTTGACAAGTCTGTGCAGGAACTGAGTTGTAACTCAGAGGACAAATCTCATTTGTACTGGAACCCTAAGAGATCTTAAAACCTGAGAACTGGTCCCCTGAATACTGAGTTAAACTACACAGGTAAACTGGAGCAATATAGGTATAGTCATGGTTTTCATAGGGTTGGATTGATAGAAAACTGAACTTGCAATAGAAAATTGAAGACTGTGAAGGCTTTTCTGATTTCTCATGTATTAGAGATGAGGGGCCAGAGATACAGCTCAGTGGCACAAGGGCCTCCCTGTCTTAGGAGTGGTTTTGAATGTAGTGTCAGTAGTACATGATTATCTGCTTAACTTCCTCCTATGTACTTCTGTAGTCTCCTAATCTTCTTGAGGGTAAGAGACTATGAGAGAGGAGGGGAGGAGAGGACAGAGATGAATGACCTTTGGAAAACCTAATTAATGACTGGATCATTTAGAAGAAGAAGTAGGAATAGAGTTCTGAAAAACAAAGTTGTCAGAAGGCATTATCAAGCTACTCTGTGTTCTAGAAATACTACTGTTTGTAGCAATTTGCTATCAATGTGTTGATCTTAGGAGAATTCTGATAGAATTCTAAGGTCAGAAACCAGATTATGATGGGTTGAGAGGTAAATAGTGTGAGAAGTGGAGCCAGTAAATGCACACCCTCCTTATAGCAAGATGATAAAAAATGATGGTGCATCCTATTGAGTGAATTTGAGGATGTTCCTTCAGGAAAAATTGCCAGCAAAGAAAGAAATTAAACATACCTGTGCAGTAAAGATTAATTATAAATTTATTACACAATGAAGCCTATAACCAACTGAGATACTAAACATACAAATGCAACGAGGGTAAATTATCTGTACTTACGAGAGTAGTGTTCTTCTCTTTCTTTTCTTTCCACCGTCAGTGTATTTCTACCACTGCCATGTATCTTGGCCTTGTTATAAAAATTAGGTTATTTGGTGAGAAAACCAAGAAGCTGGGGTGAAGGACTTGTGTCTTGTGTGTACAAAGGAGAGGGAAGAAAACTAAAGATGGGGGAGGGAGAAAAGAAGAAGGCTGTGCAAGTGGGGGAATTAAGAGACTATTGGTAGAAGGAAGGGTATGGAAGTGTAAAACAGTATAATGAGGCAAAGGGATCTAAAGAAACACTGCCATGGGTACTGAGTTCATTAGCCCTCTTTGAGGAGTACAGTAGTGAAGTTACTCTAAATTTTGAGTGATGGACTCCAAGGCCCAAGGATGTATAAGCCACATCCTCAGATTAAGTCTCTGACAGTGTTCCAGTTACTAAGGCCACAACCGAGTGGCATAGACAATCAGAAGCATGTTAAGATTTTATGGGAACTGTATTGCCAAAATTAACCCCCATAAACCCAGTTTACTATTAAGTTTAAAAATATCCTTTAAGAAGGAGACAACACAGCTGAACAGTGGGGAAACCTCATTCACAGCTGCCCTGAGAAATTCAACTAAAAACACAGGTAATGGGAAGAAAGTGGAGGCCATACATCCTGAAACTAAAATCAATCTGAAATAATAGACTCATAGATCAAGCAAAACATAGATAAAGGACTTAATAAAATAGCCAGCCAGCCCACCCAGTTGCCGGTGGGTTGCCAGATTGGGAACTGCCCACCATTTCTTGGAATGTTAAGAAAAAATGGACATATTAAAATAGTGTAGCTAAATCAGGTCGTACAGGATAGACTTGGGATATAAGCCCTCCTGTCTCCTCTGCCTTCTTCCAAACAGAAGAGGCTACAGCCCAGAAGTAAATTCTGCAGACATAGAGGTGAATGAACCACTGTTTCCCTGAAGATGGACTAGTTTTCCTTTTTTTTCCCTTTTCTTCTCTTTCATTTTGGGCACAAAAGAGCTAAAAACTCTAGGAACAAAATTAAAGAATACAGAGGTGCACAGTAAATGGAACAGTTAATCCTTTCCCTGTGACCTGTGTTGGAGAAGGGAGAATTAAACAGCCCTGCACCTCAGCACTGTGCAGGGGGAGCTGTCCCCACTCTAGGGAACAGGAGAAGAAAGGCACCTAACAGCACCAATAAAGTCATGGACTACAAAGGAGGTGGGTGGCGATGGACCTTGCAAAGCAGGGTGGGAAGGTAGCACTTTCCCCTTAGCAGAAGAGTAAGAATTGGGACTGAGCAGCCTTGGATGGCAACAACAGAAGCAGAAGACCACACAGAATCCCACCACACCGTGCAGCAAATGAGCTGAGAGGACAGAGACTCACTGGTGGAAGAGGAATGCAGAAGGCTCCTCAGGACCAGAATAAGCCAGTGTTGCATGGAACTGGGAACAACATCTGTCTGTCTGAAAGCAGCATAGCAATGTGGAGAGAGATGCTGGGAGAGACAAGGTAAGAAAACAGGCTACTAAGGAACATACACAAAGTAGTGGCTGAAGACTCTGGCTCCAGGGCCCCACAACTGAGGCCAAGATCAGCCTCAAATCCAGTGCAAACTCTACTGCAGCCTTGGCAGTGTTATTGAACTTTTTTGGCTCTTAGTGAATAATGGAGGAACTTTATTTTTTAGTTTATTGTACTTTTTTATTTGCTGGTTTGTTTTGTTGGAAGAATCAACAGTGGAAATAGCCATATTCCCAAAACCGTTATACAGATTTAATGAAATCCCAATCAAAATACTATTAGCATACCTTGCAGAACTAAAGAAAACATTCCTAAAATTCATCTGGAAACAAAACAGATCCAAAATAGTAAAAGTAATTCTGGCCCACCAAGGTAAGGCAGGAGGCATCACAATCCCTGACTTGAAATTATACTACAGAGCTACTGTGATAAAATGAGCATGGTACTGGCAAAAAAAAAAAAGACCTGAGGATAAGTGGAACAGATTAGAAGATGCAGACACAGCTTCAAGAACATTCAGCCACCTTATCTTTGACAAAGGGACCAAACATGTTCACTGGAACAAAAACAGCCTCTTTAATAAATGGTGCTGGAAACACTGGCTGTCTACATGCCAAAGACTAAATCTAGACCCATGTCTATCACCATGCACCAAACTAAAGTCAAAAAGGATCTCAGGGGCTGGGGATATAGTTCAATGGCAGGAGCATCTGCCAGGCAAGCAGAAGGCCCTGTGTTCAATTTGTGGTACAAAAAAATGGATCAAAGGTCTGAATATTAAAAGAAAGATAATAAATGTACAGGAAGAGAAAGTAGGTAGAAATTTTGTAGCTGCAGGCAGAGACTTTATGAACAAAACCCAGAGTATAGGGGAAATACTTCAAGGAATAGACACCTGGGATCTCATATTATTAAACTGCTTTTGCACATCAAAATAAATCATCTACAGCATGAAAAGACAACGCATAGAGTGGGAAGAAAATTTAGCCAACTTTCCCTCAGACAAAGAATTTATATCTAGCACAAATAAAGAACTGAAAAGAGAAAGACTCCCCAAATTCAAATATCCAATCCAAAAATGGGCATTTGAGATGAATACACACTTCTCAGATGAAGAAATATAAACGGCAAATAAATATATGAAAAAATGTTTAACATCATTGGTCAATCAAGAAATGAAAATTAAAATAACACTGAGATTCCATCTCACCCACAAAAAATGGTTATTATCAAGAAATCAACCATAACAAATGCTGGTGGGGCTGTGGGGAAAAAAAGAACCCTTCTCCACTGTTGGTGGGAGTATAGAGTGGTGCAACTACTGTGGAAATCAGTATGGAGAGTCCTTAAATCTAGGATTAGAGGTCCCTTTCAACCCAGTTATTCCCCTTCTGGGTATCATCCCAGAAGAATTAAAAACGTCATACCACAATGATATATATGTACCCGTGTTTATAGCAGCACAATTTGTAATATCTAAGTCTTGGAAACAACCCAAATGCCCATCAACTAAGTAATGGGTGAAAAAGATGTATTTTTATACAATGGAGCACTACTCAGCCCTAAAGAAGGATAAATTTGAAACTTTTATAGGTAAATGAATGCAACTTTAGACCATACTCATAAGTGAAATAAACCAGATTCACATGTGTAAACATTGTATTGTCTCTTTGGTATGAGAAACTGAAAGAGTAAATATGGTCTACAATGTATAGTAGATATTGCAAAAGGAAAAAAATTGTTTAAAAGGAAAAAGGGGTTAGGGATATAGCTGAGAGGCACAGCACCTGCCTGACAAGCACGAGGTCATGAGTTCGATTTCTGGTGCAAAAAAGGAACTAGTATGGGGGAAAGGGGAAAGGACAGAAGGAACAAGGGAAAAAATACAAATCAGTCATGCTATCAGTGTCTCTTAGTTCTTTGAAAAGGAAGATTTGTGCTAATATCGAGGTAGAAATTTTAATGCCCATATTTTGCATTCTGAATAACTACTTCAAAGTTAGAAATATACAATGTACTAACAAGTTTTAGTCTTGTATTATTTTGTTATGAAATTTTGTTTTGCCCTTTTCCATAAAACAAGAAAATTTTTAAAATATCCTTTAAATCCCAGCTTATATTAGCTCAAAGTAATGGCACTGCAGCTTTCCAGAGAGCCATCAGCCTCCACCTATTTTGGATGTGGCCATGGAAGATGATAGAGAAGAAGGCCCTCCAAAGGGAAGAGTCAGACTGTGAATAATAATGAGTAGATCTGTCAGATCAAGGGAATCCCTCCATAACGGTCACAAGAAATCTCACCGATCTCTAAAGGGTTTCAGCCTTTGTATGTGTTGCATCCTTCACTTTTCTAGATCAGAGTCATTCTGTCCCTGCTCCACAACTGTATGCTGAAGGTGGAGCAGCAGCAGCCATAAACCTGCAGTCTTAGCTCACAGGTCACCCAGTCACTGGCGCTAAGTACAGATCTGATGCCGACGGCCGTTCGTCATCTCAAGATCCTGTGCTCAGCACTGGAGTCAGTAACTGAAGTGACTTCCTCTCCCTTGCAGAGGAAGAGGTGTATGCTCTTTGTGGGAAGAGCTGAGGGTAGAGTTTGCTAATAATCAAACTCTTTCCTCCCTCTTCTGGACATACAACTGGATGGCATTTCCCAGCCTGCATGCAACTCAGTATGGCCAGGGAACTGCTTCTTTGCAGTGAAAGGTGAAGTTTCTCTTCTGGGCCAAGGTGGGTTAAGATAGTAGATGTTGGGTTAATAACCCTTAGTTATTGCAGGCTGATCAGGCCCACAATCTCCCAAAAGAGTGGATGGCAAAGGCTTACATAAATGAGACAACTGAAATGATTTTAGGACTCCAGGAGGGTTTAACTCTCTCACAGAATTCAAGATTCTCTGGTTTAAGACAAAGACTTCCCTGGGTGGCCATATTCATTAGGTTTTCAAACAAAGGAGTGGAATACTGAAGAAAATGCAGGAATCTGGGCAGCACTTTGGAATCCCTCTAAGGACTTCTCCAAGTAATACTTCATGTTGATTTAGGAGAACTATTTTATCTCAAGGAAGGCCTTCACCACAGAAGTGAGATGCCTGCAGCATAGCCTCCTTTTAGTTAATTGGGGGTTGGAGGAAAATGTCCTCAGCTATGGCCTTATCTTGTCCTTTGAGGCATCCCAACTTCACAGGCCAATACAGGCCTGAGCGGGGACCAGTGACTCATAGAGATTCACTTACTATGAGTCCACTGCCCATCCCCAGACAAGGTGCCCAAGCTTCAGACAACTCCCAAGTGAACATGGAAAGACAATTGGATAACATTAAATCTTGCTCAGAGCTGCTACATAGTGGTCTCCATCAAGTAGGTGTTCTGTCTCCACCCTCTGCCTTTCTACATCATCCACTGAACACCTAACATCTGAGATTCTAGATGGGGCCCAGCCATAGGGGAAAGGAATGCGGTCTCTGAGTGACCATATTGAGGCTAGCCATCAGGACATTGGGCAGGTAAGTGAGCAGGAGATAAAATTGTATTGTACCAACTCACTAAAATTTAGAACGTTCAGCAGCTGATTAAAACATGAGCAGATACATGAAAAAGTCCCTGGTCTATTCCAGCAATTGTTTCATTTTTCCACTTGATGAAAACTCCAGCTCATTAATTGGGTATCTGCCAAAAAGAGGATGAGGCAGCAGTGCTCTTTGTAAGTTTAACATGCAGATTAATTTGGTTTCTTTGTTTGGAGCTCTATTTATGCTAATAAACAACAATGCAAGTTATATTAAATTCTTGAATTTCTGGCCATCAATACTCAATTAATGACATGATTTGTTCTATTTTATAAAACTTGTATATGTGAATTATATGAGTTTAATGCAGCATTTCTAAGTACTGGAAGAACAAATGTTTGCTTGCAATAAATGAATGTTCAGTCTAGAAACAAATTGGATTCTGTTATTAATAGCATCATGCTCCTATTCAATTACCACAATATAGATCAATTTTCATCAAACTTTTCAGCTGCCTTTGTGGCAGCTCTCATGTTCCACCTTTGTCCTTCTTCTCATTTATCTCAGTATTCCCAGTACTCACCAATATGTCTCACACACAGTAAGACCTAATGAATGCAACATTTGGAGAACTGAACTTAATTGGAGAATATGCAGTTAAAAGTGATACAGAGCAGGTCTGAAGATGCTGTATTTATTTGTCTATTTTATTCCTTTTCTGGAAAAGTCATTTTACACAGTAATTAAAAATACATTTTTGCTAATAATTCATCTGAAACTTCTCTGTATTTCATTTTATCCTATTAATCACAGAAAAGTTTTTAGTTTCATCACTGCTTACTCAAAAGTGCCTGGGATATTGAATCATGAGGAAAGCTTTTAACTGGCCTTTCATTATATTAAGATCCTTTAGGTGAGTAAAAATTATTCAATCTTGTTCTTAAAATCAAAATGAATAACTTCATCAAAATATTGCAATTATTCTGTCATGTTGTGTCTTCTTAAATTGTTCTTGGACCCTTACTAATCCTTGATCTTCAGGCAGACATTAATAATCCCACTGAACAGAACGGGGAGCCAAGGTCAAAATGATTCATCCCATACCATTCTGCAGTCATGGCAAGGTTAGGCTGAGAGGTGGAAGCTCATTAAGACAGCTTTCTTCTGCCACCCACTAGCTCCCTGGTGCTAATGCCCAACAGCTGCATTAACTCCTAGTGTCAGTCAGTGCACTGAAGGATGATTTGCTTTTCTCAATGTGGATGGACATAAGCATATGCCCTCCTGGGCTTAAAATGACATAGCACCTTCCCAAATACCTGCCTTCCTGTGAGTGACAGGTGCTAGAAGAAAAGAACCATGCATACTGCAGGCAGCAGGTTCAGCCTCTTGCCCACACTCACTGTCCTGTGTTTATCCACCCATTCCATCTCATATATGACCACAAAGCTGTCTAGCATATCAGAGTGTGTGTCACCAGATTACTTGTAGGACAATTCCAAAAAAATCCTCCCTCTCTCTCTCTCTCTCTCTCTCTCTCTCTCTCTTTGTGTGTGTGTGTGTGTGTGTGTGTGTGTGTGTGTGTGTGTGTGTGTTCCCACAAAAACCAAAGCCATGAAGTCACTGATCATCCTAGGGCCATAAATACCTGCAGTGACTGACCTTCTGTATCATGTATGAGATTGTGGGTAATTAGTGAAACCTCTCTGATCCATTCATTCCCAAATATATCTACACTTAAAAATCCCCTTGTAAGCTTTTTGCTCTTTCTGTTGATGATTAATTTATTGCTTTGATTATACATACATATTTAAAGTCACTCATAACATAAATTAACATGGAAACATTTCATGCCATTCTGTTTCATGAAATTACTTTATGTTTTCCTGCTACATCCGGATTTTCTCACTATATTTTGAATCATTTACACAGTTTTCCAATGCAGATCATATTTACACCTAAGTTGTTTGAGAGTCACACAGCAATTTGGAAAAATATCTGTATATGTATGTTATGCTGTCATTGGAAATTTTACTTCCCAAGCACCAATACCAATTTGCACAAGATTGGGACATTTAGTCTGGTGTTTTCTGCCCTGTAAGTATGTGTTTATATTTCCAAAGTGAAACCACTAACTACATTTTAAAAGTCACCTTTAAAAGGCTGATTCACAATACCTAATATTTGCAAATATGAGCTTCTATTCCTGAAATAATTGCTAAATATAAGATAAAATTATTTCCTACTTTTAAAAATAATTTTATCTTTTTAGTTGATTCTTTCAGATGACCTCTGCAAGCATTGTTTCCAGCTTTCAGAGAACATTTTCCCAATCAGTACTTGGCTGTATAAATAAAGTCTAGAGAGAACTCTGAGCTGCTTGGTAAGAGTTCAAATCAGAGGCAGCTTCTTCTTTAAGAAAGGGTAATTGGGGTGGAAGGAGTGGAGCTCAACAGCTCCTAAAGTGATCAGATCCGTATGCTTGATCCAAGACCTCTGGAATATGGCCTAGAAGTATGGGTTTTCCAGGAGCATCTCAAATGCTTCGGATCAAGCCAGTAGGAGTATAGGAGTGTGTGTGTGTGTGTGTGTGTGTGTGTGTGTGTGTGTGTGTGTGTGAGAGAGAGAGAGAGAGAGAGAGAGAGAGAGAGAGAGAGAGAGAGAATCAGTTTGCCCTGAATACTTCCATGCTTTCCTCCATATTTAAACAAATATTTGATGACCAGACTATTATAAGAATAGGAGATGATAAATTGCTCTAGATCTTTCTCTTTAATTTAGATATTTTCTCAAGGATTTACTTCCAGATATACATGGGTTTCTCAATTTCAGCATTATTGGTTTTTGGGCCAGTGAATTCCGTATGTCGTTTTGTGAGAAGCAAGGGGATCAATTATTCAACCATTTCCTTATTGATGGATGTTGAGATTGTTTTCTGGCTCTATGTTTTCTTACTTTGCAATAAAAATCTGCATTACAAGTATCTTTAAGTCATGTTCTTACTCCTATAAGGTAAGTTCCATTAAATGGAACTTTTAGTTGATTGTTGGGGCAGATGACTTCAGATGACTTCCTAACAGTTATGTCCATTCCCATTGACCACCCCCCCACCCAGGGCTGAGAGAATCTCTGCACTTTGCCCAGCACTGTAGCTTAATCATCTTTCTTCATATTGCTAGTCAGACGCACAAAGGCGATGTCTCACCACTTTGATTTATTATTTTTCTGACTTTTTAAAAAAATGTGGTCACTTCTTTATTGGTCATTTGCTTTTCGTGTCCCATGAAACCTATTCCTACCTTGTGCCTATTTTATGGGGTTTTTGTTTTCTATTTTCACCCATTTGTAGCTCTTTGTGAGAGATACTAACCTGTTCAAATTACAAATAGATCTTTTTCAATCATTTCTTTTATATTTTATTTAGGATGTTTATAGTATAATCTTGTTGGAAAACTCACAGTATAAAAGGGGGAAGTGATTTTCTCAGAGCTGCAGGTTCAGCTAAAGGTAGAGCAGAGACGGGGGCAGGTCCCCAGTGAGGTCTTCCCTGGCCCAAGATCGCCTGCAGGAAGCTGTTCCTCCCACACTGCCCTCATCCTGCCACATCCCATGTGTGCATGTTTATGACAAATAGCAGAATCAATATGAAAACTCAAGACAGCAAAGTGTAATAAAATACCATAACACAAAAACAGCTCCTATCCCTTGAGCACATCATTTTTTTTATATTTCCCTCTTATAGTAGTCCAAACACCTAAGCAGTACTTGGGGGAAGACTGCTGTCCCCCTGGAACATCTTGGGGTATCAAAGATAGAACAGTTGGCTGTAAGGCATTCCTAGCTGGGAATTCTGCCAGAAAACATTCAGTAGAGTGGTACAGAGATAGTCTGAGCAAGACAGCCAAGAGACTAATATGTTCGGATGGCATAATGCCTGTTCATAACTGCTGGGCTGTTTATTTGCAGCAGAAGGAAACAGAGCTTTCAGAGGCTCTGCTTAGCACCTTAGGCATCGCTTTGCAATGGAAATCCCTTCCTCGTAAGAAAATGAATGTATTAGGAAAACATTCCCTGAAATATTAACACATCTGCTAAAATTCTTTTTTAAAGATAAAGTCTTCCAAGTTGTTAGTATTGAACCATTAGCTGACTAATTTCTATAGGCCTGGTTCACAATACTATCATTTAATACATACTGCAGCTGGATACCAGAAAAATGTAGTATGGTGACCAAGAGCTTCTATATTTGATGGAATTGAGATAATGGAAGTCAGATGGCCTATTTCTGCTGTTTCACTCTAATTGGTTTCTGTATGGTTTTGGGGAAGCCAATCAAAGCATTAATGTTTGTTTATGCCTGACCATTCCAAACATGATTTGATGCCAAATGAACTATAAACATCAGGAAAACTCAAAGGCTTCAAACTCGAAGCAACCCTACTGTTCAGCCTCCCAAGTGCTGGTGTGGGCCACCATGCCCAGCCTTATGACACATGTCTTTATAAGGTGTCCCATGTACCACTCAACCCAACTGACAAAGAGGTAAGTTGTCATTACAGTGGGAAATGGATGATATATCTTCAGTAATTTGAGAATGGTAAAATATTGAGAACTCCTGATTTATAAATTCAAAAAAACAATTTCTTCAAGTAGGAAACAACCTGGTAAATACACACACACACAAACACTCCAACAAATATTGATGAGCCCTTCACAATACTATTCATCACACGAATAACCATGGAGAGTATATTAGGTGGAAGATTGCGTGCTAAAGTGTCTGAGGGAAAACTCCTGCCCACTGGAGACTTACAGTTTACCTGAAGTACTTAGGTAAGAACACAAAGAACAATGCAAAGCAAACTCTGCCACCTTTAGCCTCCCATAAATACTAGATAAAATATAGCAAAGAAAATATTATAAATTCAGTTAATCCAAAGGAGGTAAAGAGAAACCTCTAATAGAAAAATGAAGGAAGATCTGTTAAGCTAAGGCAATGAATTGCAGTCTGAGTGTTGAGGAGAGAGAAGCCTTAACAAATATGGCAGAGGTAAGGAACAGGGTTTTCATAAGCACATGGGTAAAAGAGAATGAACTTGGGCATGCTTAAAGGTGAAACTGGATCTAAGATCATTGGTAGAAAATGAGGACTTGTGTATTTTCTTCAATAATATTTATAACATATTTATGATCTGTTTTGTGTTAACTGTTGTAGATGGTGTGAGGTAGGGAGTCAAGCTCAATTTTTGCATACAGATAGCTAGTTTAATTGTTCTGGTACCAAACTGTCACAATGTTCCCAAGCTACCTTTTATCCATTGATTTGCCTTTACATTTTCATGAAAAATAAGTTTTCCATGTCTGTGTAGTTCTCTGAACTCTCTATTCAATCTATCTATCTTGACAACAGTATTACTTTGTTATAAATATTATATTTTTAAGATTAATATTAAAAACAAATGTGTTTAGTCCTCTAACTTTATTCTTATTTAATGTTATTTTAGATATTCTAGGCAAACTCTGTATTGTATTTCTATGTGAAGTTTAGAATTAGTTTGCCATTTTCTACAAAAATGTCTGCTGAGAGTTTGATATGGATTACATTGTGCATCATATTGATCTGCATATCAATTTGGGAAAAATTGAGATCTTAATAATATTGACCTTTCTGATCCCTGAACATGATATGTATCTCTATTTGGATCTATTTCAGCTGTATTTTATATTTTTTATTGTGCATCTCTTTCATCTGATTTCTTACCAAATATTTAATACTTATACTATTATAAATGTATTTTAATTCATATATGTGCATATTGCCAGTATATGAAACATAATTGATTTTCATACATTAATTTTGTATACTGTCTTATCTATAAACACAATTATTCATTAACTCAAATATTTTAAGTCACTTTTTTGAAGGTTCCTTGGATGTTCTATACAACTATTTTGTAAATATTCTTCACCATTAAATCTTAAGTGAATAAAAGTATACTTCTCTAGTCTGAGTGTATTTTTAAAAATTCTTTATCCTGGGCTGGAGATATAGCTCAGTGGTACAGCGCCTGCCTGGCAATCGCAAGGTTGAGAATTCAATTTCCAATAAAAAAAAAAAAAAAAAAAAATTCTTTATCCTAATAGCTAAACTTGTAGTACAGTGTTGAATAGAAATGGGGAGATTGGACATTATTATCTTGTTTCTGATCTTTATGGGAAAGTATTTCATTATTTGATAGGTTATCTACTGCTTTTCCATAAATCTCCTTTGTATCAGGGGTCCCCATCCCCAGTACTGGCCCATGGCCTGTACAGAGCTACAGAGCAGGAGGAGAATGGCAGGCCAGCTAGCAAAGCTCTGTCTGTATTTACAGCTGTTCCACGTTGTTCGCATCACCAGCTGAGCTCCTCCTCCTGTCAGATGAGCAGCAGCGTTAGGTTCTCATAGGAGCGCCATTTCTACTGTGAACTACGCATG
Organism: Chinchilla lanigera; assembly: GCF_000276665.1. Classification (NCBI taxonomy): domain Eukaryota; kingdom Metazoa; phylum Chordata; class Mammalia; order Rodentia; family Chinchillidae; genus Chinchilla; species Chinchilla lanigera. Next base: position 24,738,002 of record NW_004955425.1, on the reverse strand, counting down.
TGAGGATCGAGGTTCACATGCCTCATGAGAATCTAATGCCTGATACTCTGAGGTGGAGCTGAGACCATGATAGGGAGCAGCTGCAAATACATAAGCAGAGAGCTTCAACTGCAGAGACCATAATCAATCAAGTACTTGCAGATTCATATCAAAACCCTCTCAGTAAGTGGCAAGTAACAATTAAGCATCATATCACAACAGGCTTTATAGTGGCAATTGAGGTTTTTTTTTTCTTTTCTCAGGCCTCATCCTGGGTTATAGGTCTGACACTATTCTTTTTGATTAATTTTTATTTGTACGTTTGGAATATATAATGATTACATTCCTCATGGGGAGGTGGTATATGTGCATAACACATCTTAATTCTTTTTTTTTCTATTTTAGAGAGAAAAAATAACAAAATAACAGCAACAAAGACAAAAACAAAACAACAACAAAAAAAACAATAAAATAATACAGGATTTCAGAACAAAATGATAGGAATTAACAGTGGTTGTTATATTACATATTGTTGTCTTCAACGAAGTTGCTCAGATTACCAAATGTGAGAATGCAAGATTGATCAAACTATTAAAGAGAATAAAAATAATTTAAAAAGCATTAGAAATGATACAGAGCTTCCCTAAACAAGATGGTAAGAATTCTACAATTGTTGTTATATTGCATATTGTTGTCTTCAAAATAACTGTTCAGATTACCAGATATAAGCATGCAAAATTGGTAAAAAAAAAAAAAATTTAGGAACAGCATTAACTGTTCCTTTCAATAAACCAATAGACATCAGCAGTACAATTGTCTCATATTTTAATTCTTATTTCATTCCCTTCCTCCCATCCCCTTTTCTTCCTCTATTTCTTGTCTCCTTCCCTTTTGCACAAGTTTGATATCTCCATTTCTTATTATCATCTATCTTTTATTTTGCTCTTTAATGATATTTTGGATTTATCATATGTGTAACCATGCCATATTTAAGCTTTTGTGTTTGAATTATTTCACCTAACATTATGATCTTAAGGTGCATCCATTTTTCTTCAAATGACTCAAATGTGTACTTCTTTATGGTAGAGTAGTACTCCTTTGTGTATGCTACTACATTTTTTAATTCATTCATTTGTTGATGGACATATCGGTCACTTCTAATATTTAAATATTGTTAATTGTGCTGCTATAAAAATAAGTGGGCATGTATCACTGCAACATGATGTCTTTAATTCTTTTGGGGAGATATATAGAGGGGGAATAGTTAGATCAAATGGAAATTCTATTTAATTTTTTGAAGTCTCCATACAGATTTCCATAGTAGTTGTAATAGATTACATTCGCATCAACAATGTAGAAGAGTTTCTTTTCCCCTGAAACCTTACCAGCATTTATTATTATTTGATTTTTTTGTCAACAGCCATTCTTTCTGGAGTAAGATGAAATCTCAGTGTTGTTTTAATTTGAATTCCTCTAGTAGCCTGAGGTGTTGAATACTTTTCAAGTATTTATTGGCCATTTGTTCTCCTTCTGAGAAGTGTCTATTCATTTCAGATGCCCTTTTTTGATTGGGATTTTATTTTGGATGGTACTACTTTTTTTTTTAACTTTTTTACATATTCCAGATATCAGTCCTTTGAGAAATAACTGCCAAAATTTTTTCTGTAGGTTGTCTCTTTACTCGGTTGTTTCCTTTGCTATACAAAAGATTTTAATTTGATAAAATCCCATTTGTTGATTCTTGATTTTTGTGTGTGTGCCATTGGTATTCTGTTCAGAAGGTCCTTGCGTACAACTATATCTTCAAGAGTGTTACCTATTTTACCTTCCAGCTGATTGAATGCTTCTGTTTTAACATTTGGATCTTGGATCCATGTTGATTTTAGATTAGTACATGGTGAGAGATATGGATCGAGACTCCATCTTCTGCATATGGATAGCCAGTTTTTCCAGCAGAATTTGTTGAAGAGGGTGTCTTTCCTCCAATGTTTGTTTTTGGACCCTTTCTCAAAGATCAGATGCCTGAATGTGGAGGAGGTTGTTTCTGCACTCACTAGTTTGTTCCACTGAGCCACATGTATAGCTTTGTAATATAACTTGAGATCTGAGACTAATAGCTCCTACTTTCCTTGCATTGCCCAGGATTGCTTTTGCTATTCTAGGTCTCTTCCAGTTTAACATGAATTTTAGGATTGTTTTCTCTAATTCTGTGACAAATGCTATTGATATTTTGATTAGCATTGCATTAAACTGCGTATTAGTTTTGACAATATTGGTTCTTTCTTCCTTTCCAGGAACAAGGGACATCTTTCCATTTTCTGATATACTATTTGATCTCCTTTTTCAGAATACTATAGCTTTCATATATTAGATTAATTTCTAAGTATTTAATTTTTCTTAATGTCATTGTGAATGGTATTATATTGTTTTTCCAATTTCTTTTTCCCTAAGTTCATTATCAGAGTATGAGATTTTTGTGTGTTAGTTTTGTATCCTACTATATCATTGAATTTGATTATGAATTCTAGGAGTATTTTGGTGGAATTTTTTTGAGTTTTCTATGTAGAGGATTATAACATCTGCAAATAATGATAATTTAACTTCTGCCTTTCTTATACATATCCCTTTTGTTTTTTTCTCTTGCTTGAGTCCTCTGACTAATTTTTTGAGTTGTACATTGAGCCAGAGTGGTGATAGTGGTCATCCCTGTCTTGTTCCTGATTTTAGAGAGAAAGCTTTCAGCTTTTCCCCATTTAATATGAGAGTGTATATAAGTTTGTTAGAAATGGTCTTTACCAGATTGAGATAAGGTCTTCGTATAACTATTTTCTTTTTTTGTTGTTTGTTTTTAGTTTTTTTTGTTGTTGTTGTTGTTTTTTCTGGTACCAGGAATCGAACTCACGACCTCATGCCTGCCAGGCAGGCACTGTGCCACTGAGCTAAATGCCCAGCCCTCTATACCTATTTTCTTAATCTCGAATGGATGTGATATTTTGCCAAAGGCTTCGCTCATTGTGATGTTCATGTGATTTTTGTCCTTGCTTCTGTTTAGGTGATGTATTACATTTATTGATTTGCCATATGCTGAACTGTCTTTGCATCCTTGAGATGAAGCTTACTTGGTCATGATATATGATCTTTTTGATGATTCGGTGCATTCTGCTTGCCAGTATCACATTGAGAATTTTTGCATCTCTGTTGATTAAAGAGACTGGCCTGTAGTTCTCTTTTCTGATTGAGTCTTTGTTTAATTTTGGACTCAGGGTAATGCTTACCTCTAGGAATAATTTTGGGAGTACTTCCCTTTCAATTTCATTAGAGTTTGGAAGAGTATTGGCATAAGATCTTCTCTGAAGTTCTTATAGAATTTAGAGGTGAATTCCTCAACTCCTGAACTTTTCTCAGTTTGCGGGGTATTTTAAACTTCTGCTTCAATTTTATTGCTTGTTACTGGGTTATTTGGAGCTTTTATATCTTCTTAGCTCGGCTTTGGCAATTCATCTGTATGTAAGAATCTGTTCTTCTCTTCTGGATTCTCTGATTTATTAGGGTTCAGGTTTTCAAAGTAGTTCCTAATAATCTACAGTTCAGTAGTGTCTGTAGTGATTTTGCCTTTTTCATTTCTAATTGTATTGATTTGGGTCTTTTCTTTCCTTTTTTAAGTAATATTGGCTACCAGTTTTATCTATTTTTTTTTTTTTTGAAGAACCAGCTCTTTGATTCATTGATTCTTTGTATTCTCAAGTGACAATTAAGCAAGTGATAAGCTGCATTTCATGGCAGGCTTCATAAAGGCAAGTGAGTTGATGTGCTTCAACTGTACACCTGCGTCTGGTGGCAGGCTTTAAGTCAGAATCCAGCACGTGTTTTAGTTCACTTGTGGCCTGCCCATTATTTTATTTACCACTTTCATCTGCACCTCTTTTGTGCACTGCACACCTGCCTTGGTCACAGTTGTGGTAAGCTCACAGCTAATTCTAGCCAAAATGAAAAAAAAAAACAAAACAAAGCATGATCACTGGAGAGCTTCTTTGAAAAGCGGGGAAAGACCCAGTGATGAGGCAGAAGGAGACTCTAAGACTTTCAAGAGAACTGAAGCTGCATTTAAAAGAAAATTCCAACAGTCCTACTTAAATTATGGCTTTATTGTAACAGGGGATTCACATTCTCCAATAGGTAGCAACTGGCTACCAGTGAAGCCATAAAGTCTTCAAAACTGCTTCCCCTCGTACAGACAAAGCACCCTGCATTAAAAGACAACTTCTGGAGTTTTTCAAGAGAAAAGAAATGTGAACATGAAGAACAGGAGCAAGTATTGAAGGTTACTACTTCATCAAATGTGTCTGCACTGGGGGCATCATTCTTGGTGACTAACTGCATTGCTAAAGCTAGGAAACCTTTACTGTTGATGAAGAATTGACTCTCTGCCTGCTTCTAAGGACACTTGTCATGAGCTTTCAGGTGAGCTGCAGTTCAGAAGCTGGCACTTATTCCTCTTCCAGCTAGTACCATAACTATGTAAATTAATGAAATAGTAGGAAATACTAAGACACAAATTGTTTAAGAAGATTAATGAGTCACCATGGTGTGACCAGTCTACTGATGTTGACAACAAGGCAGCAATGTTGTTGTCTGATGTACTTTTCAGGAGTATATGTCATGCATTCTTTTGTTTCCAACCCACGCCACAGCTCCAGAACTACTAAATCTCTGAATGATTATATATCAGGAAGATGTGATCCATCACTTTGTGTCAGTATGTGCACAAATGGAGTGGCTGTCATGACCGATGGTGTCTGCAGAGTCTCAGTACCTGGGTCAGAGCCATCCATTCTGAACGTGAGTCTCTGCACTGTGCCATTGAAATGTGGGCTAGCTGAAAACTGTCACCTGAGCATAGTAATATTTTAAAGGATGTGATTAAAATTCTCTGCCACAGAAAGTAAAATAATATAAGTAAAATTATCAACTACATTAAAGTGCATGCCCTTGACTCGTGTCTGTTTGTGCAGCTCTGTAAGATAGATGCTGAGTACACACATATAGTATTTACAGAATGGAGATGGTCTTCTAGAGGAAGATCACTGGCCAGAGGTTTTAAGTTACAAAATCCACTCCAGATATTTCTTTTAGTAAAGCAGTCACCATTGGTAGCACATTTCAATAACCCAGAATGGGTCTCAAAGCTTGCTTACGTGGGTAACGTATTCAAACTCCTCAATGAACTCGAGTTGTCTTTTCAGAGAAGAATCACACCTGTGTTCAAGTTGGCAGATGAAGGGGCTGCTTTCAAAGCCAAACCAGAATTAGAAGGGTGATGAGAGAACATGGGGGTTTTGATGTTTCAAAAATTAGCCAAGATTTGCCCACAGACTGAGCCAGCTCTTGTGTGATCACCTATCTCCACTCTCAGAGGAGTGGAGATTATTTCCCAACCACAGAGGACCCGCAGCTCAGGAGTAGATCCACACCCATTTGTGAATGAGCCAGGGGAATGGATGTTTGTCTGTGCTAGAAGAGGATCAACACTTGGGATCACAAAGGACAGTGACCTTAAAAGTACGCACGAGACAATTTCAAATCTCCCATTTATTCTGGTTTAAAGTCAAGGTGGAATATCCTGAGAGTGCCACAAAAGCACTGAAAAGCCTGCTTCCATCTCCAATATCCTATCTTTGTGAAGCTGAGTTTTCTCTCTGCTTTACAGGCAAAATGAACCTACATAGTAGACTGGATATAAGAAACATACTTTGGGTGTCAGCCTCAAACCACCCCCATACGGGGTCCTCTAGTTTCAGGAAAACAGCCTCAGAGCTCTCACTGATTCTGCATTATGGTGATTTGTATCATAATTCCAGTATATATTACAATGTGGTAACAATAGAAATAAAGTGCGTAATAAATGCAATGTGCTGAAATCATCTTGAAACCACATTCACTCTGTCTGTTGAAAATTGTCTTCCATGAAACTAGTCTTTGGTACCAAAAATGTTAGGAACTGCTACTTTACACTGAGTTGACAAAGCTCCCTTCTATGGCTAGTTTCCTGAAAGTTATTATCATGAATGGTTAGTGGAGTTTAAGTGTATTACCATCCATTGAGACCACTGGATCATTTTTGTTTTTAGTTTGTTAATATAAGTTACATTGTTTGAGTTCTAAATGATAAACTATATTTCTAGGATACATTCCACTTGGTTATAATGCATTTTTCTTTGTATATAATATTATATAATTTTACCTATTTTATCCATAATGCTACTTAACTTTTTAAAAAAGAGACAATTGTAACTTTTTTCATTTTCTTCTCTACTAATTACCATGTCTGTGTCAGTAAATATTCTTGAGCTGTTCTAGCATGCAGTGAAGTAACAAGAGCAGTTTAGTTCTTTGGGGAGCTTGGCTTAAAGATCTGTTACACAGAGTGGATCTGAGCTCAGTCCAGGATTACAGAGTCTTCCCCACTGAAGCAACAGCACTGTTTTCTGACGTGTGATTGTTGAGTATTCTTACTTTTAGTGCTCCTAAATAGCTCTTTCTTCAGCCTCAGGAAGTTTCCTCCCATGCTTGTATTTGTCCATCAGTACTCCTCTGAATACTTGAGAGAATCCCTTTGCAGATCTCTGGAGATCTGCTGATACGCACCATTCTCCTCCCTGGTACTTTGTGGTACTCCTCTCTCATACTCCTGCAAGGTGTAAATCTTGGTTTCCCAGAGTTCTCAGCAGAATGTTTCCTGACTTCAGAAAGTCCATTGGGCCACCTGCATTTCCTCCTGTATGTGACAGCAGGAAATTCTCTCCATGCAGCAAGCTGGGGGCAATTACAGGGCTTCCCACATTTGTTTCCATCTCTCCAGATCACTGTCCTTCTTTGGGGCTTTGAAATTGTTTTTCATATATCTTACCTGGGTTTCTTCTTGTTACGGTTGTTGTTTCAGATGGGAAGGTAAAGCCCAATCCCTGTTTGCCACCTTGCATCAAAGTGAAAGAATGATCAATTATTTATTAAACACTATCTAGAATATTGGTTAATGTGCCTTTATAAGACCATATGAAGACAGTAAGCATATACCATTTAGGTTTTTTTAATCTCACATATAAAGATTCCTTTTCTTGTTTACACTGGAAATCTGGATTTCTTAACTGATATGGTGTGTGTCTGGATGTCCCCCCAAAGCCTCAGGCAGTCATGGAGCGGGCTTCTAGAGTTTATGATTGATCCATGGTCCAATGCTGGGATTATGGGTGTAAGTGCCACACCTGCCCTGGGGCAGGTAGTTTGCATACAATACAAGGGAGAGAAAGAGGCTGATCCTCTCCCTCTCCTGCTCCTCCTCTTGTGCTCTTGTTGCTTTGCTGTTTTCTGCCACTCTGAACTGTTGCCCTCTACCATGTGCCACTCTGCCTTGGAGCCAGCTGAGTATGGATGAAACCTCCACAAACTGTGAGCTAAATAAACCTTTCCTTCCTTAATTCTGGGCTTCAGGTATTTTGTCTCAGCAACAAGAGAAAAGTAACCGAGACATTAACTTTAGTATCTAATGACCATGTCTTAGAGATCCATGTTTCAGCTTTTGGAATACAGATGCATATGTCAGACAGTAATCTTAGTGATATGAGTATTTGCAAAACTCCTATGTGATTCCAAGGATGGGCCCAGCCACATGAAGCCATTCAGTGGCAATCAGGTTTGTCAACCTCAGCACTACTGGTATTTTAGGAGAGATCATTTTTGTTGCCCCAGCAAGGGATCTGTCCTGTGTACTGCAGATGTAGAGCAGCATCCTACCCATGGGATGCTTCTCTCTATCCCCAGTTGTGAGAATCACTTGCAATTGTGAAAAACAATCAACTGTGAAAATCAGAAATTGTCAAATATGTCCAGTAAGACCACATTGCTGTCAGCTAAGAAATAACAATACAATACAAGGGATTGTATTTAATTTCTGCAAATTAAATCTAGACCTTAGGGTTCTAGAGAAACAAAACTGCATTTAATTCAAATCTGTATCCCCAGCACCCTAAACAATGCATTCAACCAGTGGCTGTGATGTGAATAAATGAATTAGTATAATATAAGTGAAAGAATGAATTTCATCAGCCTCTATCTTATAGAAAAAGTGTTCTTAACCCTCATGTAAAAATGGACAAGGAAAATTATATCTATTTATCATATACATTAAAATATTTTGAAGTTTTTACACTTTGTAGAATGACTAAGTATAGGCAATTATCAAATACATGACCTTACCTAGTTACCATTTTTGGTGGTGAGAACCATAATAACCATTCTCAACATTAAGAATGCAATATATTGTAATTAATAATACATAGTCCTCTTGTTGTACAATAGATTTCTTAAATTTATTCTTCCTAACTACCTGAAATTTTACATCCTTTGTCCAATACCTCCCCAACTTCTCAAACCTCACTGTTGTTAGTCGCTGGAGTTCTTGTTAAAATACTTATTTTCCAACCCCATTCTCAGATCATTCAATAGATATGAAGTGGGACACAGGAACCTGCATTTCAATAATCAGCACCGTGATTTCTCAACCAGAATATGAGAGAGAGCTAAATAGTCAGATTATAATGCTTAAAAAGTATTCATTAGAAGTGTTTTAAATACTATTTCCCTTACACCAAATATAAAGTCTCTAGCCATTTTCATCTACCCTATTCAGTAAGAATGTGTAATTTCAGGAACAAGCAAATAAATATTTGGCTTGTCTACAGGCTAAGAAGAATTTGCTTTAAAAATACTCAGTTTAACCTGAAACAGTCCATCCATTACAATGCCAACTGCCAGCTATGATTACTTGGTATAAAAATCAGCAGAATGTCAGCTTAGAATTCAATCTAGCATCTTTCATAATAGTTCTGGATAGGACCATCATCCAGTTCTGTCATCAGAGCAAGTTACTGCACTGGCTGAGGTTTATGTATCAGTCATGTTGTCTTTTTAATGTGATTGGATGGAGCCCTAATTCTAGAGGTAGATTTCCATCCAGGTGATGTTTCACCTCTCTATGGTGATTACTTCAGAGTTTGAAAGGATCAGGGAAACATGTTAAAGGGAAGGATTTAAATAGTTACCTATTTCTTAAATATTCTGACAAATTCTGAATAAATGGCCTTATTTTTAAATATATACCAGAGACCCCATATAATCTTAGGAAAGGATATTTACATATCTTTGTGTTTTAGTTCATCAATTTTCAAGGAACACAGATTGCCTTGTTCAGATATTTGGCTTACTTTATTATGAAGTTCTTTTTGGAAATGTTCCATCTTACTTGTCTAAGGAGTGGAAATTGTTTGCCCACCCATCCAAAAGCTTTTGAAAGAGACCCATAGGAACAAGTACTGCTGACTTGCTCTAATGATGACGTCATAATCCTTAGAGAAGATATGTTCGTGATGGATGTATGGCTCAGACTCACCACTCTGTGCAGTTCTAGGAGGCTGCATTCATGTGGTTGGAAGTAGTATTCTGCCTGGCTCTCCAGGCATATCATTTAGAAATGTACCTCCCTTTAAAGCAGAGACAGCCAAGGAACATATGATAGCTCCTGGGGACTTTTCATGAGTGATACCAAAATACTTAAGCATACTTAACAATCAGTATGTTAACATTAATTCATACACAAGTCAAATATTTAACAAATTCTCTTCTGCAAATAAACAACATAATATATAATGGTTTATAAAGCAATGTAAAATATGCAAATTAATCATCAGATCATTTTAGAAATGATTTGATGCATTTTCAAAATTGCAGATATGGTGCTTTGTTTGATTTGACTATCACAAGCTAAATGATGCCCCCATCCAAGTTATGAGTTGGTGAAGGGACTGCATGATTCTCTTCCAACAATTTCCTCACTAGATGGATCATTGCTTGGTTCCTGGCTCTGGTCTCTGGTGCAGCCAGAGTCGCAGGCAGGTGGTCTGCACTTCACAGCCAGGCACATATCTTATGTCACGCTTTTGGCAGAGCTGGACTCAGGAAGCCTTTGTCTCAGACCTGCTACAAATGGCACCCACGCAGAGAGAAGGAAGGCAAAATATAAATATATATATGAATAGCTGTGGTAACTGTATTGTGGATGTCTGATGGTATATTGAAATAGTTAATGCTTAAAATGTTTTATGTTCTGATCAATTTTGCATGCTTGTGTCTGGTAATGTGGGCAGCTGATTTGAAGATAACAATATGCAATGGAATTACCTTGGTGAATTCCTACGATCTTGTCTAGAGAAACTCTGTATTATCTCTAATGTTTTATCTAATAATTATTTTCTTATTCTCTTTAATTCTCTTTAATTTTCTTAATTCTCTTATTCTCTTTTCTAATTCTCTTTAATTCTCTTTAATTATTTCTTTATTCTCTTTAATGAACAATCTTCCATTCTTACATCTGGTAATTTGAGCAACATTGTTGAGGATAGCAGTGTGTCATATAACAACCACTGTTAATTTGTATTATTTTGTCTTGAAACCTTGCATTACTTTAAATGTTCTTGCTTTGGTTTGTTTATGTTTGTGATACTGGTGTTGTTTGTGATGCTGCTATTGTTCTATTTTTTGTTTGTGTCTCATTTACTACTCTCTTTAAAATAAAAAAAATAAAAATGTCACTCACTCCCCATGTCACCTACCCCCGTGACTGAGCTGCAGCAGTAGGCAAGCTCCTACCTTCCCTTCCCTCCCCACCGGCCTTGTTACCTTGGTCCACTCCTGCCTTCCAGAGATTCCCAGGCCCAAGCACCTGACTCTGGCTGAACAGCACCATTAGGTGGTTGTAGTTCCAGTAGGAAAATCACCTCCTAAGAAATTGCTCTTCTCATTCAAGGTGCTCAATCCTTTCCCAGCATCTGCTGATCAAATAGCAATTACATTTCAAAAATCATCTAGCCCATAAAAGACGGTCTGAGTTGTTAATATATCCCATGTCTCTATTATTATCTAGGTTACAGTGCAACAGGAGGCCCATTTGTTAATGGTCAGTGTGATGTTCTATAACAACCACCTTCAATTAATGAGTTGACATTAGAAGTTATATTTTTAAGTTATACTTACTGCTTACTTTGACTACTGTTAAATTCTTTAAAAGTGGTATAGAAGTGACTCACTAATTTAATAACTTGCCTAGGATCTGATCCAAATATTTTGTTTTCAGCCTCCTAAAACCTGATGATGCCTGGAATTCCCTGACGTGAGTCCATCCTCACAGCCTGACCCAATTAAGACAGGAGGCAGTGTAGTCATCAGTCCATAAGACCTAAAGAAACTTCCTAAAACAGAACTTTGCTAAGTATATTTGCTCCTGTGTTTGAAAGGAGTCTGCTAAAACCTTTCAAATGACATAGAATATTAATAAGTGATATAACTGATGATATTCAAAGAACATAGCTATTTTATTGTTGTTGATTAAAGGATACACTTAAAAACGGAATGGATTTCTCTAGGAGCAGAGACCATATCTTGCTGTTTATTCCTCTTCTAGCATGTGCATAGGGCCTAGTGCAGTGAAAGTGCAAATTGAATGTTTGAATGTTTGAATGAATGAATGAGTGAATGAATGAATGAATGGTCTCTTCTTAACTGCAAGTGGAGGAATTTACTGGGGAGAAAAATTGTTCTATAGAGGAAACAGCATGGGATTTGGAGCCATGTAGGCCTTGACCAGAATCCCAGGGTCTCTCTTTCACATACCTATCCTGCAGCCTTGAGCTTGTTCCTTAACTACTATGTGCTTAGTTTCAAAATAAAAAAAAGTGTTGTGTGGTGGTGATGATATTTATATTGCAGAGTTATCATACTAAATTATTAATAAGGGGCATAGAGCTCCTGGAAAATTGAAAGTGGTAAAAATATGATAACTTTATCATATTGCTGGTCACTCACCGAAAATATTAATCCTAGTGGGTAATTGAATCAGCCTCAGAATATAAAGAAAAAAATATTCTCAATATACCCTGAGCCAATGGCAAAAAGGTAAAATATAAATTAAATCCTTTTATATTTTGAATACTTCTCGAATTGCTTGTGAGACAGTGCTAAGAAAATTAAAGCTGTCTGCAATGCAGCTCAGCTACCCCAATCACTGCCCCTCTGTGTTAATGAAGAGCCCTGTGAACAGCTCAGAGGAACCACATAATCAAGTCAATACGCAGCTTTGCTTGGTAAATGCTCAGATAAGCACACGGAAAACTTCAATTAGGTCCCCGCCTTTCCAGAATAAACAGCATGACAGCACAAGAGACTATACAGAACTTCGTTTCTCAAGGCTTCTCAGTTCAGTGTTTCTAAAATGATATTGGTTATTTTTTAAGCAACTGCTTCACCCAGGGCTAGACATTGGCCAAACCATGTCCAAATGGCCAAACCAGACATTGGCCAAACCATGTCCAGCAGAAATGGCCAAACCATGTCCAAAGAAATGGGACCACAAGCCCCACTGCACTGCCCCGGGCTGGTCAGCATGGGCTCCTGCCCTGTCCCTTATTTTCTGATTCAATGATGCTGACTGGCTGTGACCTGGGACATGACTCAGTTCTTGAGCTTTAGTTGTCCCTGTCCCTGAGATGCAGTCTGTGCCTCATGGCAGATGGCCAGGCGGCAACACAAAGGATCATCTCATTTGCATTGTTATTGCTCTGCTTGGTTAAGGCTCCACGCATGGAATAGAAAACATTAAAAGTAGAAGAGATTTAACTAGTTCAACGTCCTCCTCTACATGTTGCTAGATGACATACAGAACACAGTATGGGGTCAGAAAGGCTTCTATGCAGATTTTAGAAGAAAGCCTGGGAGCCTAGACAGTGTATGCCTGAGAAGGTAGTGCATGAAGCTTTGACTGTAAGGCCAAAAGTTCAGTAAAGACCCAGGAAGTTGGAGAATCCAAGGGCATGGAACATCTAAGGAAAGCGGCAAGAAGTGAGCAAAGCCGGCTCAGGAGAAAAATTATGAGGGCGACAACCACTGCCAGTGCTGTAGGAGCGGGACTGCCCGAGCCCTTTGGACTTCATATCTCACCATAGTTTGCCCTGGGCCCAGCTGGGTTCTAGTCTTGCTTTGGTCCCACTGCTTTCTATCCCCTATTCCATCCTTTTGGAGTAGGCCGTTTACTGGCATTTAACTTTTTGGTTTCTATAGGAACTCACAGCTAAAAGTTTGCTTTGAGTCTCAGAGGGGAATTTGGACTTGGATTTTCAGTGTTGCTGGAGCTGTTAGGGCTTTGGCAACTCTTAGAGATGAATTACATGTATTTTGCAGAAAGAACTGCATAGGAGTCTTTGGGAGCCACAGAAGAATATTATGGTTATACCTAGACAACCCCTAAAGCCTCAGAGGCTCATAGATGGGACTTCTGCAAGGAGAGTGGATTATGGGGACTTATAGGTGACTGCTGTTAGGAGGTTGCCTGGCCAGAAGAGGTGACTCACTGTGGGCATGACGTGGAGGGCTGACTCTCCCTTCCCACCTCCTCCCTGGGCTCTCTCGGCTTCCTGTTACCAGCCGCGAGCAGCTCTCCTCCACAGCGTCTCTCTCCCATGCCTCTCTGCCTTGGAGCCAACTGGCTAAAGACTGAAATGTGAGCCAAAATAAGGCTCTCTCCCTTCAGTTGTGAGCACTGGGTATTTTGTCCCAACAACAAGGGAAATAACTAAGACAGCAGATACTTAGAGATGGGGAATGGATTTCACAAGGATCCACATGTGCTTTTGGCCTTGAGACTCCTTGTCTTGTGAAGAAGGATGCAGCCACAGGAGGCCACAGCAAGGACCTCCAGCCTTTGACTAAGAGGGCGGAGGGACCAAACACTGGTGGTAAGAACAGTTTGGATGCAAGTGCTGCAGTCAGCAACCACTCTTCATCTTTACTGTGCATGAGTTGATTCAGCTGACCTGGTAGGGACCTTGTCCTCTGTCATTGCTCTCTACAAGTCCTTCCAAAAGCTGCACCATTAGTCAAGGAGGGTGGGGGTGTTATCCACAGATGGAGGAGAGGCTAATATTCTCTCTACCAGGACTCCCCCTCAATCTGGACTGGCCTGTCCTCTGCCTTCGCCCTAAGGCTATTGCTCTACCAGCTCCCCAACTGGGTCCTCCCTCCCCCCTGGTGTGGCGTGGCACCCATCCTTGGTTCTGTCAGGTGCACTGCTCAAGCAGGCAAATACTCTGGATGGTATGGAAATCTTTGCTACAAGTCATTGTCTTGGGTGCACTTCATTCACATGCCTTGTAAGATTTCTTTCTTTTGGAACTTTACAGTGACAACAAACAAATGAACTGTGCCAGGTGTTGTGGTGCATGCTGTAATTCCAGCACTCTGGAAGGCTGAGGCAAGAAGATTGCAAGTTTAAGCTCAGCCTGGACAACTTAAGAAGACCCTCTCTCAAAAAGAAGAGGTGAGGATACTAGGGATGTAGCTCCGCGCAAAAGCCCTGGGTTCAATTTCCACTACTGAAAAAAATTTAAATTTTTTTTTTAAAAAAACTAGTTGAGGGTATAGGCTTTCAGATAGAACTGATTTTGAAATCCACATCATCCACTTACTTGCTTTGTCAGTTTCCACAAGTTACTCAAACTCCTTAAGTTCCAATTTCCCCGTCTAAAGAACAGAGACAATCATACCTTCTTGGCTTGGTGTAAGCATTAGATCAGCCAGTGTATGTGAAACACTTAGCTCAGTGCCTGGCACACACTACAGAAATGTAATGATCTTCATAAAGATCAAGGTCCTTGTTTCTGAAGTGTTTGAAGGGGTCACTTCCTCAAAATTCTGTAGACATTGCTTCCAAGTCTGTATTCTCGTTTTAACATTCAGGGCCTCTTGGCAGTAACTGCTGTCCCTGTCTCCTGTCTGTCCCTGTATGACTTTCCTGTTCCTGCCAAGTCATTTCCATGCATCCCCACTAGTGACTCATACTTTCTGGCATCCATGGCTCTGCTCCTGTTAGTCCAGCTACACTATGTTCAGTCCTTGGTCTCGGACCCCTCCTTCCAATGCTGGGTTTCGGTTTATCAGAGGGCCTGCCCCAGACTCCTATCTCTCAAAGGGCCAGTCCCAGTCTCCTCTTTGTGCTCTCTGTGCTCATGTGGTAGATTGTGTTTCCAACAAGAGCTGTAAAAACTCATCTCATCCTAGTCCTGTGTTGCAATGTGACCTTGCCAAGTCAGATGTGGCTTGTGAGCCCTGGCCTTAGGAGGGCTGCCAGCTTCCGTGTTATGCCTTAGAATGCTTCCTCTGGGTAAGACAAATGGCTTTGTTGGACACCTAGCCACCCCGGCAATACTGTGCAATAGGAAGCCCAAGTTGGCCATGTAGAAAGCCGATTTGTAGAGAGAGGGATGCCTGCCAGCACCTAGCTATATCTAACTAGAAAGCCAGCCCCCAAGACAGCCCAACTATCTCCCCCTGGTAATCACACACTTGAGCAGTCTCCTCCTGTGTGACACCAGGATGGGTCTGTTTGACCAATGACAAATGGCAGAAGTACTTGCTGGTATATCACTGCCAAGATTTGGGTATAAAACTTGTCTCATATTCTTGGTCTAGCAAGTCCAGTTGTCATGGAGATTAAGTTGTTAAAGGTACTCACAGTTGATAACCCGATTCACATCTAGACTGCAGGATTCCAAGTCTCAGGTGATAAACCACTGTATGTTCCACCTCTCCTAGCTGAACACAGAAGAATCAAAACTAGACTTATCTTGCTGAGTAACTATCCATACTGCAACCTACCCCATACACAAGCTAATGCACATTTTGTTTTGTAAGTGAACAAGCACTAGACTTTCAATAGTGCAAAACTTCATGCAGTAAAGCCAAATACCACAGAGTATTCAAGCTTTATTATTGGCATTTCCAGTGACTGGTCAAGCATTTTGTCCCATTGCTTTATGGATCATGTAGAAGCTGTGCCTTCTTCTGTGGCACCAAAAGAGGGGGGAAAAAAGTTTCCTTTGATAGCACCAGGAGGTGTTCTCTTCTGGCTTTTATGTATTTCTCCTTTTCTCATTCTGCTATTCTGAATATATTAAGAGGCTTTGCTGCAACTTCAAGACAAACTATACACAAATCAATCTATGGTGACCTAAAATTCTACTTTGGTACTAAATGTGTATGTTCTTTTATGCCAAAGTCTGAGTGCTCTTAACTTTGTTGTTTAAGTCTATCTTATGTTGCTCATGAGTATCAGTGTTAGCAGCATGGTAACCTGCTCATTTCTCAAAGCATCCTGTTTACAAGGCCCTCCATGCCACACTCTGCAGGGGTAAAAGAAGCTGTATGCAGGAGGTTCCCTGTCCTCCAAACCTTGAATTCTGTGATGGTTAATATATGCACAAGCCTCTCTGGATGGGATATGGGTAGAGTAGAAAGGAGTTCATTCCTTCCCCAAGTATTCTGGGGTGCCTACAAAGTTACATTTTGAAAACAAAATAAGACAAGGAATGTGTGGCATTTATTCTAGTGGGAGGGGCATGGATACTAAGTAAAAAATTTAATGCATGAGAGTTAGCCCTGTCATAGTTACTTCCTCCTTGCTGGGACAAAATACCCACCAGGTACAAATTAAAGGAGGAAAGGTTTATTTTGGCTCACCGTTTATAGAAACTTCAGTCCATAGTGCACTGGTTCCAAGACTGGGCAGCTTGGCAAATGGGCATGGCAGAGGAGAAACAGTCCATGGCAGGGCAGGCAGGAAGCAGAGCATGCCATTCAGGGAGGAGGAAGGATATATACAGCATTCCAGGCCACACCTAGAGTGACCCACCTCCTCCCACCAGGCTTTATCTCCCAACATCACACACAGCTATAAACCCATCAGTGGAATAATCACCCATGATCCAGTATCACACACCATGATTCAGTCCTCTCCCAAAAGCCCCACCTATGAGTACATGAGGCTTTGGAGGGATACCTAGATATAAATCATGATAGCCGATGTTCTGAGGGGTTCTATATTCTGCAAAACTACTGCAGGGGGAAGAGGGATGGGTGCCTTTTTCAAACTTTCGTCTATATGTTAGATACTTCACAGCTGTACTTGATCATCAAAATAACCCACTCTTATAAGAGAATAAAAATAAGAAAATTCAGGCTTAGGTAAATTAAGAAACTTTGCTCTTTATAATCTGAAGACCACCACATTACTATATTATGTTATCACCTCGTAAAAATGGTTAAATAAAGATACAAGGTTAGTTCAGTGAAAGTAAATGAGAAAGCAGAGGGTTCTGAGAGGACTTTCTGGAGGGCTTCATGAGGGAGGTTGTGTTTGAATTGAGTCTTGAAAGGGGATGGAGGATGATTGTGGTGGGAACTCTGAATACATGAGTAAACATCCATCTGAAAGCGTTGCTATTCAGCTTGAATCTATATGACTGTGTGAAGGCTTTACTATTACAAACAGGAAGTCTTGAAGGGTTTTACTACTGAATGGGAATTTTTTTCTAAAATCCAGCTAGGCTCCACATTACTACAACACTCCAGTAAAATGCAAAGAACACGAAGCAGAGCTTTCATATGAAGGAGTGGAGCTGCCTAGTCGGTGTTTATCAAAGAAAATTCCCTGTGGCTCAGAGCCAAGGAGACCTTGTCCTAGAGAAGAAGGCACAGGGTCTCCAGTCCTGCCTGGCAGTGGTGGCCTCTCAACAGCAGCAGTCCTCATATTTTAGGGAAGTATGCAGCATGACCACTCTTTCTCATGAGACCTACATTGCAGAACTCTGCCAGGGACTCTACAGATTATGGAAATTGGAGCTATTTTTTCAGGTCTGTCATTATTAACTATAATGCTCTGGTTCTCTTCCAAACCACCTTCTGAACTGCATGCTTATATACTTATGCTGAAGAATATGAATTGGATTTTTCCATAAATGGTCTTCTTAAATGTGGTGGACTTTTCCTCATGTTTCTAATGATTTGGGGTATACTCTTGATTGAAGTGTAACGTACATACAGAAACTCACCAACGACCTTAAGTGAACAGTTGGGTGGACTTTCACCAAATGGGCACACCTGACTGACAGCAATGAGACTAAGAACAGAATCCCATTCCCCAGCACAGAAGTCCTCTTGTCTATGTCCCCAACCACTACTCCCAACCCAAAGGTAATCATCATCAGGCTTCTAATAGTGGCTCCTTTTGCCTGACTCAAGCTTTACATAACTACAACTGGAATCATAGTGTGTGCTCTCTCTTACTGAGCCCCTTTCACTCAACATGCTCATGTGTTCCATCTCTGAGTTTGCCAGTAACTGCTGCTTCTGCATTCCCAGATTGCATGTTGTGGCCATAGTGTGACTGGAGCTTCAGGTATCCATTCATCCTGCTGTGGATGGCCTTGGGTGTTTCTAGTCTGTGGCTAAGGCACTTAGCTAATTCTTTTAAATTCATGAAATTTCAAAGTGGTTGATAAGAAAAAACGAACATGCTAATAATGGATACTGTATCATTACAAGCAAAACTCTAACAATAAAATTGTATTAGACAAAAATTTTACCATAGAAGTATCTATGTGGTGTAATACATAGGCCTATTAGCTATATTTAGTTATCCCATTATGTACTTATGCTTCAGAGTTTCATATTGTACATAAACATGTAACAATTCTTCTGTGAATAGAAATGAATTAAAAAGAACTGAGTGAAAGGGGGAGAGAAAGAGAGAGAGAGAGAGAGAATCATGCGAATTGGTTTGTGTACTCACAGATTCTGAGAAGTTCAACAGTCTGCTGTCTGCAATCTGGAGACCTGGAGAAGCTGGTGGTATAATTCTGTGCAAATCCAAAACCCAAGAACCATAAATGCCAGTGTCTAAGCTAGGGCAAGAGAAGATGGATGTCCAAGTCAAACAAGAACAGTACATTTATCCTTCCTCAGTGTTCCTGTTCTATTCAGGTCCTCAATAGGTTAGACAATGCCCAACCATGCTGGTGAGGATGATCTGTACTCAATCTACTGACTCAAGTGCTAATTGCTCCCAGAAATACTCTCACAGACACACCCGGAAATACTGTCTTACCAGCTAGGAATCTCTGAGCCCAGTCAAGTTGACACATGAAATTAACCATCATAAACCTTTAAAAGATTACCCAAAAGAAGCAGATTTACTTTCATTTTTAAAAAATCTAAATTATAACATCTGCCTTCAAGTAGCATATGATGCAGCATCAGAGAAAGAGATTAACAGGAACTTATGTGTAAAATCTACATATGCATGACAATATGGAAAAGAAAATCTTTTTAAAAACATAGATTTTCCAAGGTTGGCTATGTGGCTCAGTGGTGCTACACTGGCGGATATGAGGGCCAGGGTTTCATCACCAGCACCACAAAAAAGAAAAGAATAAGCTGCTGCCTGCTCTGGTACCCCAGGCCATAGGGAGAAGAAAATCAATGTAGAACCCACTCATTATATGGATTTGTTTTTTCTGAAGAGATAAAGCATTTGGTTCTCAAAAAAAAAATTACTAAATTAAAATGAAATCATTAGGGTGGTTCTTAATCCAGTATGACTGGTGTCCTTATAAAAGAAAGAAATTAGGAGAGAGAAAGAGTCCAACCCCAGGGGTTTCTACATTTAGAAGAAGAAAAGAAAGAAAAGGTGTATCTTAGTCTATTGAACAAAAGCCTGTTTCATGGTAAAGGCTGACATTTACAGAGGTTCAGTAAACACGTCATGAATGTATAAATAAACTTTATAAATAAACTTCACTTTTGAAAACTACCCACATAAGGGGCCATATTACTAATTCCTGTTCCAAACTGGCTGGGTGATGGTTGGGACTATTGAGAAGGAATTTCTGCAATGGGCAAGGACAGGTAGGTCTAGATGATCTTGGTTCTAAGGTGCTAGGATTCTATTTAATGAGCTGTAATTACACGTGCTGCTTTTGGTTGAAAATCAGGAAGAAAAGGTGGAGGCATGGTATCTTTTTGTTTGTGGGTTATTGTTTCCAAAGTTTGCACTGAATACTTTCCTGAAAGAAGCAAGTGAAACCAGTATTTCAGTGATTAGCAGAAGTTTTCATTATATATTTATGTCACCTGGTTTGCATTTATTTCACAACAGAGCTTCTATAGTTATTATCATATGGCTTTAGTGGTATTTTTTAAGGCAGAACAAAATTCTGAGGAAAACAGTACATAGTATCCATGAAGAGTAAAACCTCAGGAGCTGTACTGCCCATGTTGAATTTTAATGAGTGCTACCATTATTAACTGTGTAATTTTGAACAATTTACCCAATTTATCTGTGCTTTGGTTTCTTCTTCTGCAAAATATAGCCAGTCATGGTATCTACCTTATCAAGTCATTCTGGGAAATAACTACTTAAAGACACTTGAAATAAAGCCTGATACATAGAAAGCTTTTGTTCTATCACTAATATTGTAGATATTCAGTAAGTTCTGCCCAACTTACTCAATTACTATTTGTAAAAATATTGAAGGCAAACTAGTGATACATAACTAAATTGCATTATTTGTTTGGTTTAACTCAGGATGAGCACTTTTTTCCCATGTTTAAACACATTGGAGCAGCTAGAAATAGAGACCCAAAGACCAAAGGCTGTGGGAAGATAACACCAGCATGCAGGAAAGCAAGTGTGCAGAAAATTCCTGGGTGATCCTTATGGCACCTCCACTGTCAGAGCCTGGAGCAATTTAAGTGGGGTGAAATGAGCTCCATGTGATAATTGGATTCAGCCACAAAGGCTAAAGAATACTGGAATATGTATGAATAAAACAGTGTCCCTTCAGTCATTTCTTCATTATTTATTTCTCGATTCCATGATTCCTCTTCATCTTTCTTTTTCCTATTCAGGATTTATCATCTTAGTACTTGTTAAACTTACTTGTCAATTTGACTGCATTAAGAGACTCCTGGAGAGAAAACTAGAGCATGATGTGGCTGCTACACTAGTCATGTGGATTAATCCACTGGTGTTCATAGCTGAATGTGTCGTTAAAAGGCAAGGTCCAGTTGGAGGAGGTGGATCACCGGGGGCATGCCTTAGAGATTATATCCCTTATCGGCACTTTCCCCCTTTCTGGACACCATGCAGCAAGCAGCTTTCCTCTGCCACACCCTTGCCACCAAGGTGTTCCTGCCTCCAAGATGGATGACAATGCACTGCATCCTCTGAAACTGTGAACCAAATGAAACCTCTTCTCCTTTAAATTGTGGATATCAGGTATTTTGTCCCAGCAATACAAAGCTGAACAGTACAGAAAATTGGTACTGGAGAAGTGGAGTCATTTTTGTGACTACATCTGAGCATGTGGTTCAGAAGTCTTTGGAACTTGTTTGTAGGGAGTTCGGAAAAGTTTGGACAATTGAGTTGGAGAAAGTTTGTTGGGAGCATCTGGTGGGAGCTCAGATGAACAGATGCTGATGGGCTGATAGGAATGAAGATGGCCAGGGTCATGAGACTTCAGAGGGAAATGGAGACTCTATTGGGAATTGAACTAGAGGCTATGCATGTTTCATTCTGACAAAGAACTTGTCTGTTTTTCCCATATCATAAAACTTTGTATGAGGTTATGCTAAGAAACATAGACTAACAGATCTGGTGGAGAAAATTTCATGGCAGCCCAACTTTTAGGCTGAGGCACTGGAACTGCTAGCTGTTTTAAGCCAGATTTATAGTGAAAATGGAGAGAAAAATAAAACAAGCCAAAAATTTGAAAAAACTTAAACTGTATCCAGAAATGCATGTATAAAATTGGGAGCAAAGGTGGTATGGTTGCTGAAGAGATTAGTACCATTAAAGAGAAACCAAGTACTTTGAACAAGGTTAAGAAGAAAGATTCCTTGGAGGTATCTCACAAATCAGCAAAACCCCATCTATGGTAGGCTCAAGGGTGCAAAAATGTAAATCTTTTACTTGAAAAGAGAACTCCTTAGTCCCCTTTTGTGAAGGTCCAACTTGAGAATTGGTTCAAGATTCATATCACTGTGCTCACCCATCCAGGCATTCATAAGCCATGGCAGCCATGGCAGCCATGTTCTAAGAGGGTTCAGCTGCTGATAAAGTAGTGGAGTCATTTTTGTGACTGTATCTGACCATGTGGTTCAGCTGGCAAAACTTGACACTGTCTATGTGGTGTTTGTTTTGCAGGCATGCAGAGTGCAAGAGTTGTGGGGTCATATAGGCTACCATCGAGATTTTTTTAAAAGCCTAGGAAACCAAGCAATGTATCTTTGAGAGGGGTGTGCATGGAGCTGTGGGACTGAATCCAAAGTACAGTGGAGACCTTTAGAAGTCAGAGATGCCAAGAACACACAATGTCTACCAAGGAAAGCAATTAATGTAGCCAATCCAAGAGAAAGGCTATATAGGTTGCAACTGGCAAAGCCATATGGATGTGGGTACCTAAGCCCTTTGGAACTCACAGTTTACCACTGTGTGCCCCTGATGCCAAACATGGAGTGACACAACTTAATATTTACTCTGCTAGGTTTTGACCTTACTTTGGTTTGATTCTTTCTATCCTTCTGTTCCTTCCTTTTGGAATAGGAATGCGTGCCACGTGACATTGTATAACTTGCCTTCTGAATTTTACAGGGGCTCACAGATAAGAGTTTGTCTTGAGCCTCAGAAGAGACTTTCAACCTGGACTTTTGAGCAATGCAGGAACTGTTGGGACTTTGGGATGAGATTATTGTATTTTGGGTTTTCTGCAGGATAGTTGCACATGTTACGTGGAATTAAGCAATTGTTTTTGCCTTTATTGTGAGGGTAAGTATGGCTTAAGGAGATGTGTTTGGCTGTCAGGTTGACAAGGGGATAAAAGCGACAGTTAAGCTTAGTCATCAACTTGACTGAATTAAAAGACTCTTAGAGAAGTGACTGGATCATGGGAGCACCATTCTCATTGGTGGATTAATACACTGAGATTGTAGTTGAATGTGCTGTTAGGAGGTGGAGCCCAGTTGGCAGAGGTAGACGACTACGGGTGTGCCTTTGATAGTATATCTCTTGCTGGCACTCTTCTCCTATGTTCTTCTTCCCAGCTGCCCTAAAGTAAGCAGCTTCACTCCACCAACCCCTTCCACTTCAATGGTTCTACCTTTAAGCCAGGGACTAAACCCTTTGAAACCAGAAGCCAAATTAAGCCTCTTCTTTAAAATTGTGAATTTGGGGTTTGTACACTAGTAATGGGAAAACTAACCCATGCAGTAATCCACTCTCAATTTCTGATCAAATTCTCCAGAGCATTTAAAACTCTGTCATTAAAACCTGTTTAGAAGACCCTGTTCTCATTCATTGCATTTTATGTGAATGTCCACAGAAAATATCCTGTAACAATTCAGAATTGTATCAAGAGACTAAAATTTTTAGGTACAATATGTAATACACTAAAACGAAGATGAATCTTAAGTTTGTAAATATGTGATTTTTCTTCCTATTGATCAAGTATAGATAAATTATTATCTTAGAAAACCCACAGGGAGGCATGCATCGAAACTTCCTGCCACTTGTTTGGGTTGAAATTTGGTAACAAACAATCCAGATCATAAAGTATTAATATAATATGACTACACATAAATGTAAAATGTTTAGAGTTTTAAAAATTAAAATCATGTCCAAAATAAAGAACAATTAAAAATGGAAATATTTAACAACTGTAACAAAAGGAATCTTTACAAAATTTTCACACAAATCATTAGGAAAAATGTAGACCTTAATATTCAGTATTTGTAAAAATTTCACAAAAAATGTCCTATCACCGTCCAGCTAATATAAAAACAATGTTCAACTACAGTAGTAATACAGAAATGGCAATAAAAATAACAGAAAAACATTTCTCTTCATCAAATCAACAAAGATGTTTAGATAATATCAGAGGTATATTGAAGGTGGAGGTGGTACACGTATAGGTGAGGGACTAAATTTGTACAATCCTTTGTGATTTAATTTAGCAATATATGTCATGTAGATATTTGAGTCTTTAGATGCAGTGATTGCACTTCAGGACATGCATTGTAAGAGTACAAAAACCTAGCAAACCTTAACCAACAAAGATGTTCATCTCAGCATGACTTAAATGAAACATTGAAAACTACTCAAAAGATTGATTATATATTCCATTCAATACAGCAATGAAAATATTTCATAATTTCCAACAAAACAGAAGAGCTCTGTAATCCTGCCAAGGGGAACAGGTCATAAAATAGAGCATGACTGTGAGTATGGGAAAACTGTGCTAAAAACTAAGTTTTAAAAATTCACCAAAATGTAGACACAGCATAAAAAGACAATTGAACTGTATCACAACAGCACACGAACAGTGGTCCTAGAAATAAGGTTTTTCCTCCTCTCAGTTTATCCATGATGGAAGCATTACCCAAATGATCAGCAACAAGGATGTTTACCTCATACTAGAAAGAGGTTTTAGAAACAAATAGGGAAGCTATGAAGCTCTTGTTTGCTTATATTATGTAGTGTACTAGATCAATTTATTTTATCTGCATGTAGACACCTGATCAGTGTGTGGAGTGCACTCACTAAGTCCAAGACTCTGCTCAGTCACAGGCTCTTCCTCTGTGGCATCCGAGCCTGGAAGACTAAGTCCAGATGCCTTACAGGCCCCAGAGATCTTTTAGCACTTTTTTCTTAGAAATATTGTTTTCTTTCCATCAAGTCTGAGAAATATTTAAAATTCTTTTTTCAAAATTATTAAATCCAGTTTTAGTTCTGTTATTATTTAAGCACTTTTTGAATTTTGAAGTCACTGTTGAGTTTAGAAAAAGAAAGCTTTCAGCAAATGCCTATCCAGGGATTATGGGTATAGGGTGAGATTCTGCTGTCTTATTTGTTATGTGAGATGACTCAGGATATACAGGTTATAACAGAGAGACATATAAGAAGGGGCCAAAATATTGAAGTATATAAAAGGCCAGTGACTCCCTTATAAAAAGCTCCTAGCTCACATCTTATGGTATGATGGATTCTGGGTAGCATCAAAACCCAAGATTCTGAAACCGCAAGATTCCTTGACTACTAGGAACTTGGGCTTGGTACTAAGAAGAACGCACATTTACTGTGTTTTCACCCTTGGAAGCCTGTCTGATGGCCAGGTTGAGAAGAGTGGATGGGGTTGGGATGTTACACATTGCATGTGCACAGTACATTACACTGCCAAGTTCTCAGGCTCTCTAAGTGGGGTCCGAGTGGGGTCTGTCCTTGACAGCAGGCTTCTTATTAACGCTTGATCTTTACAATTTCTCCCCTTTGAATTCAGCTTTCTTCCAACAAAGTCCAATCTTAAAGTAGCTATTACTTCAAAGTATAGTGTAACAAGTAAGTCTGGGACTCAGGAGAGCTTGTCTCAAAATTTAAAAAAAAAAATTTAAAATGAACTGGGGAGATAACTTAGTATGAAGATGGAAGAAGAAAGATGAAAGAAAGGAAGGAAGGAAGGAAGGAAGGAAGGAAGAAAGAAAGAAAGAAAGAAAGAAAGAAAGAAAGAAAGAAAGAAAGAAAGAAAGAGAAAGAAAAGAAAGAAAGAAAATAGAAAGATGTTTTGACTAATGTAGTAATGTTTATTACCCTCTCTGAAATGTTTATATGATACATTATATATTATATAACATAAAGCCATACTATTATGATACACATCAATATCACATTAATATTAAAATATTAACACTGGATAATAAAATTATTACAGAATTTCAGACATTGTAATTAACCAATGGGGGAAGAGATTTTAAAGTCAAACTTCCCACACATTGCCTTGACTTGTAAGGCTGGTTCCCTGAAAGACTCTACAAGATGTCTTAATTCTTAATTTCTACTATGGGCCAAAAAATACTGCAACACTCAAGAATTTCAGGTATATATTGTGGATTCTAAATTCTAACAAGCATCCATGCCTGAGAACAGCTGGCCCTTTTTGGTCTCATGTGTCATTTTCTTTTCAGCTGAGCTCTCCAGGTCACCACTCTATGTCACATTGCTCAACAAAACTCCTTGATTGACATGAGCTCTGGGATGTGATGCTCATGTCTGGAACTGAAATAAGAGAAATATATTTTTAGTCCAGAGTGTAGCAAACATCAGATCAAATAAGATTACTTGAGCCTCTGGTTCTGAAATTGTGTATCATTCAGCCTTTACTTGTGTACTGGGAGGAAAGTAAATTGATTAATGTATGACATTGTCAAGTTGATCATCCTTATCTGAGCTAAACCAGTCAAAGATCAAGTGTGACATTTTCATTGTCCACAATGTTTTTGTAGAAAATAGCTTTATGATGTCTTTGTTCTTTAAAACAAAGATTAATCACACTAGTTCTAGTTTGGAGATGTTTTTGTCAAATACCTGCAGTTAATTGTGTTTTGTTTTGTTTTATTTTTAGGCAGTTCCATTACTTCTTTAACACCAATTTTCTGTTAGTTTGACCTGGGCTTAGCAGAAGTAACATGCATTCTAAAAAGATCACTGAATTCTGGAGCCACACAGTTTTGTGACTGGCAAGGTGAAGAGAGCAGGCGTTAATTTCCCCTGCTTGTAAGAGTAAGATTTCAGTAACTGCCTTACAGACTTCACAGATTCACGCATTAGAAGTTAATAATTTTAGGGACTGGGAATATAGCTCAGTGGCATAAGCACCTGCCTGGAAAGTGTAAGGTCCTGAGTTCGATTCCCGGTACCAAAAAAAAAAAAAATTGGCAAAAGTGAATAATTTTTAGAAGACAAAGTAATTCAAAATTAAAATTAGCTTTATAATGTGGCCATCTGCAGTCTTTCACCCATATGCTAAATGTAATAGGTTTGAGTTTTGGCTAATTCTTAACTAGACATGGAACCTGACAAACTTCTTTTGCTCGTAGATTCAGTTTTCTCTCACATTATGCCTATGACTCTGGCTTTCTGTATTAGGAACTATGATGTACAGAAAATTATAGAACAGCATGACTGGCCACAATTATTAGTAGTAGTATTCTGGGCTTAGTGAAAATAAGTTCTCACAAATTTGACAAACACTTTTGGCCAGGTTCATGGCCAACCGGAAGATATGGTAAACAGAAAAATATTTTTTCTTGAAACAAGGTTAGTGTTTATGAGTAATTTGAATTATCCAGGAACTTCATGTGTTTTATTTAACAAAGAAGTACTCTATAGAGACTAGTTGATGTACAGATCTTTATTTCAGGGAAAACATTTCTTTTAGGTGTGACTAAGCTTGTTCCAGACAGAGGTATTGTTATGGCATATTTTATTTCTCTTCTTGCTTGAATTGATGTTTTTGATAAATATCCATTTTAAAACATTTATTGCAGTAAAAAGACACGATGCCCTTAATCTCCCTCCGAATATTCCCCTTGCTTCAAACACACTTACCTCATCCTTCTTGACTCTTTCTGAAGCAGTTCTGGAAGTTTTCTTTTGTGAGTGGCTGCCTCAATGTTCTGAATTAATTCAGTGACGGCAGTTTCTGTTAAATAAAAATATTATGGAGTGTCCTCATCCACATATTCACTGAGCCTGGCACCATGTTACTTCTAGTTCTTCCCCAGGGTGGAAATTACCATGAAAGGTAAACATTTTGAATCCATTCAGAACATCAAGGTAGCCAAAACAGTCACTCACAAGAGAGGACTGCCAGAACTGCCGCAGAAAGGGCAAGATCGGTAAGATGAGCATGTTTGAAGGAGCGGGAAGATTTTGAGGGAGATTAAAGGCAATGTGTATTTTACTGTAATAATTTTTGTAAAAATTGAAACACCATATTTTTGCATCACACTGGGTACACAGAGCCAGGCATCCTGCTTGGATTAGTGCCCGCTGTACAGGTGCAGGGAGAAAATTGAGGGGTGAGAGGACAGGTACCAGGGAGAGTCTTGAAACTACCTCCGCACCTGAGCTCCCTTCACTGAAATGACCATGAATAACTCAGGTGTCACCTGAATATGACGTAAGAATTGTGCCCTGTTCCAGGCAGAGCCCATGCTAGATCTTTGATCTACCCTGGTGTGCACCAAATTCCCCCAGCATCTCTGGAATGAGGAAATCAGAACCCTTCAGCTCCCTACTCCTTCCTCTTCAGCCTAATCGTCCCGTTCATGCCTTCTTTACACACCGAAAGCCAGCCCAGAGTAAAGTTAGGTATATTTGTCCCAACTGTCACAGCCAATTAAGTTCTTATTTTGATGGACCAGCAGAGACTAAGAAGAAGTCAGTGTTGGCAAGGACATACTTTTTACTGCTTATTAGAATATAGACAGGCTATGAGATTCTTAAGAGCAGAAAGAGAATATTCCAACAGGTGCCAAACATTCCATCTTTTCATTATTACAAAATTAAATTTGGAACAGAATAAATTGGGAGATGATTTGCCTTATAATATGAATGTGATTGAGGCTGAAATTTGAAATTATTATGACAAAGCAAATCTAATCACACTTTATAAATAAGAATACTTTATGATCACTTCAGAATACTAAGTACATGGAGATTTTATAAAACCTCATTATGATAGACTTGTAATACGCTACCATGATCTTATGCATCTATTCAAATTCAAGATTCTCTCCTCTGAAAGTATTAAATCATTTCCAAAATTCTATAAGAGCTTAAAAATATCCTGACTTTTAATGGAAAATGAAACATGGGTTATGCAGCGTTGTCTATTATTTTGTCAGAATCAAATAACTAAAGGCATTTCCCCATATTATTTTCTAACTATTTCTCAGAGTCTGGATTTGTCTTTATTTCAGCAAGGAATCTCATTTGGTTTTGTAATAGTCACATTAGATAGGAAATGAAACCCTACCCCCATCTCGAATTTTATTCTGGATGCATTTGTAGATTTACATCTGACCTGTGTGGAATAACAGGCCAGATCTTCTCTTTGTACTCTTACCATGGGGGACAGAGAGCCAGCTCATATGTATTGAAGCCCTGCCACAGTGCAGGATTGTACAGTATTCAGAGAGGCACAAAAAATTGCCACTAAATCTTGAGTTCCTGTATTCATTGAGTTGAAACAGTCCTTTGGCAGTGGACATTTTGAAGCAAATGCACATCCAAAGAACTGCAGAAAGGGATCAAGTAATCAACAGAAATACATTTATAACAAATGCAGAAGGACAACACTCTCTTCACAAGGAGTTTTCTGTTTTGGCTCATTTTTTATCCTGTCAGTATACACAAAACCAGGAAGGAATATTTGACTGAAATAATTCAAATGGTCCTGAATTTTCCTTGTTTCTGAGGCTAGTGATTTAATGTTCCCTAAAACATTTGTAAAACCTGTTGCCATCTTTATTTAACAAAAACTTTTTAAAAAAAATTTGATGCAATTTTTAGAGTATTGGAAAAAGAGAATGAGGGTGTGATCTAATAGACAGTCATGTGTACTTGACTATGAGAGTTTGATTGTTCCTGAAGAAAAAACTATGTAATTTTCCTATCTTCAATTTGTAGTATTGCTTTACAGCTCTTATCTCCGGGGATTTGGCAAAAAAAAAAAAAATTCTGAGAAATAAGAAAGGCTCTTTATTGATGACCATGACATAGGCCTGGCTCAATTTAAAGATGAAGTATCAAATGTAATTTCCCACTTCCCTTCATGGCTATCAGCCAAGATGTTGGGGTTGCTTTCAATTAAACCAAAGAGAGCTCTTAGGGAGGTACAGAGAACAAAATAATACCTCTTTGGAATTGCTTTAGCTTTTCTGACCAAAGTAGGTGTTCAGATGTGCGCACCATGGAAACGCAGTCATCTCACCCCTGTGTGATGCCCACCCGCCCGTGGAAGCCTTGCTTTCACCCTCTGGTTTGACTCTGTAAAGGCCCACCCTTCCTGACACTGGAAGATGGGATCGGTCTGTGCTGTCCTGGTCTTTTTCATTCAGGCAGGAAGCAACTGCCTCCTTGCCAGCCTCCTCTCCTCCTAGAGCTGATGAAATTTACTCCTTCCAAAGGGCTCCTTTATCTTGGCCCGGGTGCTGTGAGATGCCCTGCGTTTTGTGTTCTGACACACACACAGAGAGAGAGAGAGAGAGAGAGAGAGAGAGAGAGAGACAGAGACAGAGACAGAGACAGAGAGACAGAGAGACAGAGAGAGAGAGAGAGAGAGAGAGAGAGAGAGACAGAGCGTTAAAAACTCACTCTTGGTCCTCCTTGAAGCAATAAGGTAGAAGTAGGTTCTACCAGTCCTGGGACAGGGTAGTGAAAAGCTCTGGTTCATGAGAAAAGAATGTGGGAAGGGAAGCTATGCCCTTGGTGGGACAGAGGGCAGGGAAGGTGCCTGGCTTTTGGAAGGCAGCGGGGGTGCAGGTCTGCCTTTGCATGGACGGTGGAGTTGTGACAACAGTGCTCAGCACTGGTGGCTGTTGGCAGCTGTGGGCCTTCCCCCATGGTGCGTCCTGTGGTGTGGTGTGGTCACTCTTTTCCACTCTGTAGACTGGAGGCCTGGTTCTCTGGCTTTCTCAGAGGCTCTGGAGCTATTTAACATCCTTTAGTAGATTCATTTTCTGATTGAATTTTCTCATACACTCTTGTTTACGACTGAGATTCCAGAGAGAAATACAGATGAAGGAGATTTTCTTAATGACAGTTTTTATTCAATGCCATAATTTTATAACTTTCCCTCTGCCAAAAACTTGTATTTAATTTTTACAGACATATATATATTTTTTTACTCTGCATGTTTTAAAAACACATTTAAAGTGATATAAACAAGACTCTGAAGGGTCTTACATGGTGTCCTCAGAGTAATTCAGAAAGGAGAGCTTTCCTGGATGTCTATGACATCTGTTAATCAAAAAGTACATAAGCAACATTTTAAAGAAGTGAAGTGCACAGTAGCAATAAAGGAGGAGGGGATAAGGAAGGAAGAGAGGAAGAGCATGAAGAGGCCATCCTTGCTCCACACTGGCATTTTGTGTATTGAGTAATAAGCCCTATCTAGCTGCTGTGCAATGTGGACAGGATAGTAAAGTTAGTGTTAGACTTCGGGACCAAGGAGGGGAGAGTGGAAAAGAGGTCCAAGAAAGGACTGGAAGAGAAAGCAGGTACCACATCTCAAGATCTCAAGATAAAGGCCATTTTAGGTGAGGCATGGAGCTCAGGTCCCTCAGGCTCCAGAGAGGAGATGCTGTACCTTCAACAAGGGATCTCCCAGCGAGCAGACACTGCTCTCAAAGGGTGAGCATGGCAAAAGCAAACAAAAGACAATGCAACATACCTAAAAGAATAACAATATGTACGCTGTCTTGGTCACTTTGCCACTGCTGAGACAAAATGCCCCACATCCATAACTAAGGAAGAGAGGTTTGTTTTGGTTCACACTGTCAGCCGGTGATTGGCTGGCTCCAAGGCAGAGACAGGATGCAGAGGGGCCTGTTGGAGGAAAAGGCTCTCAATCTATGGCCACCAGATAGCAGAGTGAGCAGAGAGTGGGGGACAAGCACAAACCCACACAGGTCACACCTCGGTGACTTGTCTCCAGCAAGACTCCTCCTCCTACAGCACATTCAGCTATGCAGTATATCACCCCATGATCCAATCACCTTCCCGAAGCCCCACCTCTGAGCACATGAGGCTTTGGGGAGATGTTGTCAATGGTAACCATAACATTCATTACACTTACATAAACACCTCTTTTGTTACTTGAGGGAGTCCTTGGCTTAAGAATCACTATTTTAATTTTGTATATTGCATATTACTTATTTCATTACTTACCCTAAGAAGCAGTTATTAAATGCTCTTGTTTATAGAGTATTGTGCTTGGTCCTACTCAATGCAAATCAGGAAGAAATTCTTCCTGTCAACTAGGAGTTTACAATTCATGTCTGAGGGAATGGACCCATCCTTACCTTCTTTCTCCCAATTCCTCACAGTAGAAACTCACTTTATATCTTCAGCAGGAACTGGATTGAGATGGTCAGAGATTGTGATCCCTAGCCTTTCCTTTTTTAAATATTAGTGTTCTATCAGTGCTCACAGAACTAGAGAAAACGATTCTAAAATTTATATGAGACCAGAATAGCGAAAACAATCCTGGAAAGATAAGAGCAAAGTAGGAGGCAACACAATCTTGAATTTCAAGTTATATTACAAAACTACAGTGATAAAAACAGCATGGTAATGGAACAAAACAGGCATGTGGATCAATGGAATGGAATAAAGAGTGGAGAGGCAACCCCAGGCACATTCAGCCAACTGATTTTCTATAAAGGAGAGATCAAATCTACACTCATATCTCATCATGTACTAAACCAAAATCAAAATGTATCAAAGATCTAAATGTTAAAGTGGAAATACCTAATCTGCTGGAAGATAGGTTTAAAAAAATGCTTAAAGTCATAGCAAGGACTTTCTGAACAAAACCCCAGTGGCACAAGAAATAATACTGAGAATCATCAGAGTCATAGTAAATTTAAAAACTTTTGAATAGCAAAGAAAACAATCAACAAAGTGAAGAGACAACCTACAGAATGGGAAATTTTTTGTCCACTATTCCTCAGATAGAGGACTAATATTTGGAATAAATTACTCAAAAAATTAGACTCTCATAATAAAAGACCCAATCAAATAATGAGTAACCAAATGGTAGACACTTCTCAGAAACAGTATAAAAAGCCAGAAAATACATGAAAAAATATGCAGTGTCTCAGGCCACTAGAGAAATGCACATTAAAACAACACTGAGATTCCACCTTACCCCAGAAAGAATGACTATTACCAAGAAATCAAATAATAACAAATGCTGGCAAGGCTACAGGGGAAAAGAGGCATTTCTTCACTGTTGGTGGGAATGTAAACTAGTACCTCTGTATAAATCAATATGGCAATTTCTCAAAAAAGTAAAAATAAAAATTCCATTTGCATATTACAGTGATACAGTACATGCCTATCCATGCGTATAGCAGCACAACTCATCTAAATCTTGGAAGTGGCCTGTATGTCCATCAACAGATGAATGGATAAAGACAATGTAGTATTTATACACATGGAGTACAAGAAAGAAAGATTTTAAAGAGTTGAATCACTTATAGGAAAATGGATACACTTTGAGACAGAAATGTTAAGTGAAATAAATCAGACACCCTCAAGCTTAAATATTGCATGGTTCTTCTTAAATCCAAAATAAAATACAGAACAAAGTAGAAGATAGATAATAGGAAACAGATAGATCAAGAGGTAGAGGGAGGGATCAAGGAGAGCAAAAGGAGATGAAAAAAGAATTAAAATGTGTTATGCACATGTACAATTCCCCATGAGGAATGTAATCATTATGTACTGCAAAAAAGTACTAATAAAAACAAAAATTGAAAAAATAAATATCAGTGTTCTGAAGACATCAAAATGCTCTATTAACTGTTATTCTTTCTGCTGTTAGAGTGATTTTAAGATCAGACACAAGTAAATTTGAAGAATGATGTACTTATAAATAATCAAAGGAACATGGAAAGTTATTTTTCTTCTTTTTTCTCATAAGTATCAGATCTAAAAGAAATTCAAAAAGAAGATCAAACTTTGGAATTTATTACTGCCTTTGATATGCAAAAGGTGCGTTTTGTTGTTGTTGATAGGCTCATTTGATATTACACTTCAGCTTTAATGGAAAAAAAACTCTTAATGTTTTGGTTCCCCAGAATTACTGCATGTAACACAAAAAACATGATTTCCAATAAGAACAAAATTACTGATCTGACTCCCTAGTGTATGCAGCTTCAGCAAATAAGAACATTTATGATTTTTAAAAAGGAATTATGATTTTCTTAGAATATGTTACTTAACAATGACCTGCTAAAATATGAAAAAATAAGAAAAGTAAAAATAATTTTAAGTGTTCTATGTTAAAACCTTGGGACCAGAAGACTAAACTTCCGTGGAAAGACAGGACGCTAGAAATCTTAGAATCACTTACAGAGGAAAAAAACAAAAAGAGAACTTACCTTAGCTCCCTCTATCTGAGGATTTTTATCAGTCGTCTGTCTATAACAAATACTAAATCTATTCTTCCTACTAAAAAGAAAGACCTCCTTTTTGTTGGCAGTATAGAAAAGTGTACAACACTTGTTAACACACTGGATATTCTCCTCATCAGACTTTGTCAGGTAGTTAAAGGTCATGCCACAAATGTCATGCCTCTGTGCTTTCTTATGATGTACCTGAATGATCTCCTGGTGTTATCAGAAACTCTTCATGAGCACCACTTGGGTGGACACATGCTATTTTATCAGTAGGTACACGGTAGTATTCTATCCACTCTACTGTTGTTAGACATTTAGGGTATTTCCAGTTCTGCGCTGTCAGTAGCAACACAGAATTGGACAGCCTTGTGGGCGAGGTTTTCTGTTTTCGGAGTTCCACCTTGGGATGAGCACTGAAAGAGGGTGCAGCACCCTTCAGGGCACTGAGTTTAGAGCTCTGGGGCACACAGCACACCGCTCTCTTAGCCCTGTAAACAGTGCCACCCTAACAGAAGCCCTGTGACCAGTGTTCTGTACTGTCTCCCCTTCGTGTGCTCCTTCCTGGTTTATAAAGCCGCTGAAGAGCGTGCACGTGAAGGGATGTAGCAGGAAAGAACCGCACACAGCTCTCTTCGTATAGATAATGAATAGTGAACCACTCTGT
Organism: Chinchilla lanigera; assembly: GCF_000276665.1. NCBI lineage: Eukaryota > Metazoa > Chordata > Mammalia > Rodentia > Chinchillidae > Chinchilla > Chinchilla lanigera. Next base: position 24,703,402 of record NW_004955425.1, on the reverse strand, counting down.
CACTACATGACCCTTTACCAAACATAGGGGAGAAACTGTTGTCACCGTTGTCAAGGAAAACTGTGCTCTCCATAAACGGCTGTATCTCCAGGCAAATAAAATCACACAATTAATTGGGTTTGGTTTGTTTTTTTTTTACCAGTGCCCGCTAGGGATCTCAGAAGCCAGTGTGTAGACCCACAAAAGCATTTTATGTAGCATTTATATACATGAAGTACAACTCTGCCAGAAAGAAAGATTTTAAAAAGTTGAATTACTTATAGGAAAATGGATACACCTTGAGACAGAAATGTTAAGTGAAATAAATCAGACACCCTCAAGTTTACATATTGCATGGCTCTTCTTAAATCCAAAATAAAATACAGAACAAAGTAGAAGATAGATAATAGGAAATAGATAGATCAAGAGGTAGAGGGAGGGATCAAGGAGAGTAAAAGGAGATGAATAGGGAATTGTACACGTGCATAACATGTACACACTGTCTCATTCTTCAGCATCATGGAAGGTTTATTGTTTCAGCTTTGATCTGGTTTTCTTCCTTTAAAAATAATTTTTATTTTTCAATTGAATTTTTAACTGTGTTAAACCCTTGAAGAAAAACACATGAATTGAGTATTTGTTCACTGCTTATGGTAGCTTCCAGTTTGTTTCTTTTTGTTTTATTTTAAAGAGACAACAAAAACAATAAAAATGATACAGAATTTCAAAACAAGATGATAGGTAATTAACAGTGGTTATTACATTGCATGTTGTTACCTTCAAAGTAGTTGCTCAGATTACCAGGTACAGGCATGCAAAATTGATCAAACAATATAAACACTAATGATTCTTTTCAATGAACTAATAGAAATTAGCAGTACAATTATCTTAGCTGTCTTGTGTATATATATATACCTGGTTTCCTTTTCTTCTTTTCCCTCTTCCTGGTTGTTCTTTGTTTTTGAGTGGTTTCTTTCCCCTTCACTATATCTATTGTACCTTTTGGATCTTATTTACTCTTTCATGTTCTTACACTAGGGAGACAATATGATGTTTACACATGCCAGTCTGATTTATTTCACTTATGCCTATGGTCTCTAGTTGCATCCATTTACGTATAAAATCCTCAAGTTTATCTTTCTTTAGAGCTGAGTAATACTCCATTGTATAAAAATACCACACTGTTTTTATCCATTCCTTGGTTGATGGACATTTGGATGGTTTCCAAGATTTAGCTCTTACAAATTGTGCTGATATAAACAAAGCCTTCCTTTTTCCTTAATAATCTATGTGTTTTGTGTTTTAAGGCCACCAATCTTTTTCACATCTGTTGTATTCTTCAGTTTTCTTGCTAACTTCATTTGTCACTTTTTTGACTTAAAAAAAGATTTCCTTGGGGCTGGGTATTTAGCTCAGCGGCACAGTGCCTGCCTGGCAAACACAAGGTCATGAGTTCAACTCCCACTACCAGGAAAAAAAAAAAAGGTTTCCTTGTTATATAAGTAAAAGCATTTAATAAATTTTTCTTTATTATTTGTGATTTCTTCTATTGTTTTTGAGCTTACAAATCCCTCACAGATTGAGAGTCTTGTTAGATATTAATTTCAATTCTTACCTAGCATTTAATTTCATTAGTGATTTTATAATAAACTATGTGAAATTTATTTTAGTAAAGCTTACAAAATAAGGATATTTACTGTCCATTTTACTTAATTGTGCACCTATCTTTTTTCTGATGCTTATATGTATGCAGTCTTAGTACCTACATTCAATGATTTTCATTTTTTCCTTATTATGATGTCTCAAATCTTTAGTACATAGTCGTATTCCATTGGCAAGACCTTGTAAAATTAAGTAAGCAATGTGGATGATAGTGGGCCTCTTTAGTTTATTTCTGATTTTAAGGGAATGCGCCAGTGTTTGCTCTATCAAGACAACATAGTGTCAGTTTGACATAAATATTTTCCTGGACTTTTCTATTTTTAAACAGAAAAGGACTGAGCCATAAACTAATGCTAAAAGGGTTAGCATTTTGACATATATTGAGATACAACCATTGGATTTTCTTATAAGGTTATCAAAAAGAAGACTATAAGATTATCACTACATGTCCTAATACTTGAATGTGTTTTCATCCTGATAAAAGTTATGAATCTATGGGTATTTTTTTCTAATGCCAAGTTCAATTTATTGAGATTATTCAGAACTTTTTCAGTGATTGAGATTGATCTGTAGTTTTGGGTATATTTTGTAGTATTACTATGAGATTTTTAAATATCATCTAGTTTGATGATTGTAAAGCTTTCAGTTTTTTTAGCCTTCAAAATCATTAACATAGCAACACTTTGATCTAAAAAAGTTGAAAAAATAATTTTGCCTATATTCTTAATTATGTATACCCTGAAACACTCCAGAAAGACCTGGAGAAGTGTTACCAAAATCTATATCACAGGATAAAGTGTAATTAGGGTAAAATAAACCATTTGTGTAGATGTGTATCAATTTGTATTGATGCTAAGAATTGAAAGGTAAGGTCTTTTCTTCCACTTAGTGGTTATGCCACCTGATCTAGTGACCAAAGCCTTTGCTGTCATTTCAAAACTAATGAGGGGTGGGAAGATTACTGAAAATTCATGACCAGCCTGTGTTACATAGTGAGTTCAGGGCCAGCCTGAACTACACCCTGTCTATTCTGTCTCAAAAACAAAACAAAACCAATGAGATTAATGTTTCTTAAAATATCCTTATATGCAAGCCAATGGCATAATAATACAAATACATAAGAATAATTTTTTTAAATTGGCAAAGTGTAAATATTTTTTTTTTAAAGTAAAGTACCCCCAGGTTAGCTTTCCCAGTTGGACTGATGTAATTCAGGTGTAACATTAAATGTATCACATGGGTGCAGTAAATGGCTTTCAGTTCCTTCATAGATATTTTTTAGTCACAACTGAGCTTTTGACAAGAAATGAGCAACAGAGGCTTTTATGTTAGAATTGCTCTCTGCTATGAATCTGGGGTGCGGATTTTCAGTATCAACACCATATGCTTTGAGAATCAACCAAGAAAGACAGGGGCCATTGTGCCCTACAGGCCACCTGCCTGACTTGATGGCCACTCCATCTGCCTGAGCAGCTTCCTCAGCCTCACTGGGAGTGTGGGAGGAGGACCCTTGCATCAAAGCCTCTCCTCCTTTGCACTCTCTCCTTCCTTCCAGCCCCCACCTCCTGACAGGCATTCTGCTGCCCTGTAATGGAGAGCTTGCCTCTGCCCTCCAGAGTCTCTGTTCTGTATCCACGTACATCTCCCTGTGGTCACAGTACACACATCAGCCAGGGAGCTCTCCACTCACCCCACCACCTATCATGGTGTAGGCTGGGTCTTTCCAAGTTCTTGGGATTCCAGGTCATTCACACAAGTCTATACAGAGAAGCAGTTGACTCTTTTGGAAGGCAAAGTCCAAAAAGAAGATTCTGAGTTCAGCTGTCTCCCAGCTCCGGTCTCTGCCAAGTCTGTGTCTTTAGTTCTTCCTATGATTTTATTTTCTTCCAATCTCTCCCACTCCTTTGCCCTAAGTTAGTCTCCTGATCCTTTTCTATCGTTTGCAGGCTCTCCCCTGACATAGGCCTCAGCCCTGGGGTGTCACCTGTGCAGCCTGGTTGGATTGATGCCTCAGTTGTACTGTGTGCTGGCTTGTGACTCTGGTTTCATTCCTGAGGCTGCCTCTCAGATCATCCTTCATAGTTTTCAGCTTGGAGTTCAGTCCTGCCCCACATCTGAGACCAGCCCAGGTCACCAGGGCCCACAGCCAAGATGCCAGACTTCTTTCTTCCTGGTGCCCTGCATCAATGGGAGATTTCATTATGGTCCAGGAGCTCTGCTAACCTAGTGCCCTTCCTCTAGGGATCCACAACAGATAACCTGTTTACATGCAGGTGTTTCCAGGGGAGAGGAAGTACAGGTGTCCTGACTTCCTACCCCAGAGACATCTGTGACTTTGGCCTGCTGACTGGGCCTTGTTCTGTCAGGCAGGTGTCCATCATCTCTGAAGTCAAGGCCTTCCATAAGGACATAGGTAGAAGCTTGTCATGGTGGCTCTTCTACCCTAAGTGCTTCCCAGGGACTCTGAAGTCTCAGTGCAATCACTTCTAAAACATTTGCCCATTCCCACTGACTTCTGAGCCCCCTGTTATAGAGAATCTGTACCTTCTTTTCTTCTGGAAGTATAGTAAGTAGAAGGTGGACTTGGAGATCATATTAAAATCCAAAATGACCTTTGGCCTGCATGCCAAGTTCTAGTCCTCTCCTGGTACTTCCTGAAAACTGTCCCCTACAGCCTCCTGGTCTTCACCTGTGGATTGATTTATCAGAAAAGCCTCTTCAGTCTATTTTCTGGAAACCAGAAACCAGTGGTCTAGAATATCTACTACTTCCAATGCTGAGTCCAAATTGCCTCTAGGGCAACCTGAGTAAGTGCATATTTGAGGTCTCTATATTAAGAAATGTGCTTTTGAGATGGAAATCCTGGACTAATTTCCACTCCTCCAAGGTCTCTGTGCTACATCCTTAGAAAATCTTCAGAGACGAGCTCGCTATTCTGGAAGTAGGAGTGACACAGCATGAAGGTGCTATCTAAGGAACTGAGCTAGAGGGATAAGATGGAGTACTCCACACTTGCAAGGCCCTCATTAGTAACAGGACTCCACTTCCAGTGGGGTGTGTGAGAAGAGCATGGAAAGAAACATAAAAACTTCCCCAGTACTGTCATCTTTTTTTGTAGTGGAGGTTGAACCTATGCTAGGCAAGGGGAAAGTACTCTGCCACTGAGCTACATCCCTAGCCCTTTTTAAAGTTTTTAAAATTTTGAAATAGATTCTAAATCGCTAAATTTCCTGGGCTGGGCTTGAGCTTGACAACTTCCTGGATCAGCCTCCCAGAGTGCTGAGATTAAAATACATGCCACCACACCCAGCTTCCTCAGCCACCTCTAAGAGAACCTGTAAGTGCTCCCCAGCCCTAAACAAAGAGCTGTCAGTAAACAGCAGCTTAGACCTAATAAGAAAGGGAATCTCCCTACTCCCTCTTTGGAAATTGACAACAGCCTAGTACGAGCTTGATTTGACTTTGTATCAGTCATAAAGGTGGTTTTATGGTTTATGTCTGGATGTCCACCCAAAACCTCTTGTGGTCAAGGGGGGCTAACTTTTTGGAGGCAGCTGAATCTAGAGTTTGTGATTGGTTCATGGTCTAGTGCTGGGATTGGGGTGTGAGTGTTACACCTGCCCTAGGGCAGGTAGCATACAATACAAGGGAGGAACAATATAAGGGAGGAAAAGAGGATTGCTCCTCCCTCTTGCTCTTATTGCTTTTCCTGTCTTCCACTGCCATGACTGGTTGTCCCTTTGCTTCACCACCTTGCCTTAGAGCCAGTTGATTATGGACTAAAACCTCTACAAATTTTATGCTAAATAAAGCTTTCCTCCTTTAACTTTGGGTCTCGGGTATTTTATCTCAGCAACAAGAGAAAAGTAACTAACACAATTTGGTGAGAGAGAAGTGGAGTCGTTGCTGTGACTATACCTGACCATGTGGTTTGAGAACCTTTGGGAGTGGCTTGTGAAAAGAGTTTG
>NW_004955425.1:24681255-24696589 GCF_000276665.1 Chinchilla lanigera | reverse complement strand
ATCCCTCACAGATTGAGAGTCTTGTTAGATATTAATTTCAATTCTTACCTAGCATTTAATTTCATTAGTGATTTTATAATAAACTATGTGAAATTTATTTTAGTAAAGCTTACAAAATAAGGATATTTACTGTCCATTTTACTTAATTGTGCACCTATCTTTTTTCTGATGCTTATATGTATGCAGTCTTAGTACCTACATTCAATGATTTTCATTTTTTCCTTATTATGATGTCTCAAATCTTTAGTACATAGTCGTATTCCATTGGCAAGACCTTGTAAAATTAAGTAAGCAATGTGGATGATAGTGGGCCTCTTTAGTTTATTTCTGATTTTAAGGGAATGCGCCAGTGTTTGCTCTATCAAGACAACATAGTGTCAGTTTGACATAAATATTTTCCTGGACTTTTCTATTTTTAAACAGAAAAGGACTGAGCCATAAACTAATGCTAAAAGGGTTAGCATTTTGACATATATTGAGATACAACCATTGGATTTTCTTATAAGGTTATCAAAAAGAAGACTATAAGATTATCACTACATGTCCTAATACTTGAATGTGTTTTCATCCTGATAAAAGTTATGAATCTATGGGTATTTTTTTCTAATGCCAAGTTCAATTTATTGAGATTATTCAGAACTTTTTCAGTGATTGAGATTGATCTGTAGTTTTGGGTATATTTTGTAGTATTACTATGAGATTTTTAAATATCATCTAGTTTGATGATTGTAAAGCTTTCAGTTTTTTTAGCCTTCAAAATCATTAACATAGCAACACTTTGATCTAAAAAAGTTGAAAAAATAATTTTGCCTATATTCTTAATTATGTATACCCTGAAACACTCCAGAAAGACCTGGAGAAGTGTTACCAAAATCTATATCACAGGATAAAGTGTAATTAGGGTAAAATAAACCATTTGTGTAGATGTGTATCAATTTGTATTGATGCTAAGAATTGAAAGGTAAGGTCTTTTCTTCCACTTAGTGGTTATGCCACCTGATCTAGTGACCAAAGCCTTTGCTGTCATTTCAAAACTAATGAGGGGTGGGAAGATTACTGAAAATTCATGACCAGCCTGTGTTACATAGTGAGTTCAGGGCCAGCCTGAACTACACCCTGTCTATTCTGTCTCAAAAACAAAACAAAACCAATGAGATTAATGTTTCTTAAAATATCCTTATATGCAAGCCAATGGCATAATAATACAAATACATAAGAATAATTTTTTTAAATTGGCAAAGTGTAAATATTTTTTTTTTAAAGTAAAGTACCCCCAGGTTAGCTTTCCCAGTTGGACTGATGTAATTCAGGTGTAACATTAAATGTATCACATGGGTGCAGTAAATGGCTTTCAGTTCCTTCATAGATATTTTTTAGTCACAACTGAGCTTTTGACAAGAAATGAGCAACAGAGGCTTTTATGTTAGAATTGCTCTCTGCTATGAATCTGGGGTGCGGATTTTCAGTATCAACACCATATGCTTTGAGAATCAACCAAGAAAGACAGGGGCCATTGTGCCCTACAGGCCACCTGCCTGACTTGATGGCCACTCCATCTGCCTGAGCAGCTTCCTCAGCCTCACTGGGAGTGTGGGAGGAGGACCCTTGCATCAAAGCCTCTCCTCCTTTGCACTCTCTCCTTCCTTCCAGCCCCCACCTCCTGACAGGCATTCTGCTGCCCTGTAATGGAGAGCTTGCCTCTGCCCTCCAGAGTCTCTGTTCTGTATCCACGTACATCTCCCTGTGGTCACAGTACACACATCAGCCAGGGAGCTCTCCACTCACCCCACCACCTATCATGGTGTAGGCTGGGTCTTTCCAAGTTCTTGGGATTCCAGGTCATTCACACAAGTCTATACAGAGAAGCAGTTGACTCTTTTGGAAGGCAAAGTCCAAAAAGAAGATTCTGAGTTCAGCTGTCTCCCAGCTCCGGTCTCTGCCAAGTCTGTGTCTTTAGTTCTTCCTATGATTTTATTTTCTTCCAATCTCTCCCACTCCTTTGCCCTAAGTTAGTCTCCTGATCCTTTTCTATCGTTTGCAGGCTCTCCCCTGACATAGGCCTCAGCCCTGGGGTGTCACCTGTGCAGCCTGGTTGGATTGATGCCTCAGTTGTACTGTGTGCTGGCTTGTGACTCTGGTTTCATTCCTGAGGCTGCCTCTCAGATCATCCTTCATAGTTTTCAGCTTGGAGTTCAGTCCTGCCCCACATCTGAGACCAGCCCAGGTCACCAGGGCCCACAGCCAAGATGCCAGACTTCTTTCTTCCTGGTGCCCTGCATCAATGGGAGATTTCATTATGGTCCAGGAGCTCTGCTAACCTAGTGCCCTTCCTCTAGGGATCCACAACAGATAACCTGTTTACATGCAGGTGTTTCCAGGGGAGAGGAAGTACAGGTGTCCTGACTTCCTACCCCAGAGACATCTGTGACTTTGGCCTGCTGACTGGGCCTTGTTCTGTCAGGCAGGTGTCCATCATCTCTGAAGTCAAGGCCTTCCATAAGGACATAGGTAGAAGCTTGTCATGGTGGCTCTTCTACCCTAAGTGCTTCCCAGGGACTCTGAAGTCTCAGTGCAATCACTTCTAAAACATTTGCCCATTCCCACTGACTTCTGAGCCCCCTGTTATAGAGAATCTGTACCTTCTTTTCTTCTGGAAGTATAGTAAGTAGAAGGTGGACTTGGAGATCATATTAAAATCCAAAATGACCTTTGGCCTGCATGCCAAGTTCTAGTCCTCTCCTGGTACTTCCTGAAAACTGTCCCCTACAGCCTCCTGGTCTTCACCTGTGGATTGATTTATCAGAAAAGCCTCTTCAGTCTATTTTCTGGAAACCAGAAACCAGTGGTCTAGAATATCTACTACTTCCAATGCTGAGTCCAAATTGCCTCTAGGGCAACCTGAGTAAGTGCATATTTGAGGTCTCTATATTAAGAAATGTGCTTTTGAGATGGAAATCCTGGACTAATTTCCACTCCTCCAAGGTCTCTGTGCTACATCCTTAGAAAATCTTCAGAGACGAGCTCGCTATTCTGGAAGTAGGAGTGACACAGCATGAAGGTGCTATCTAAGGAACTGAGCTAGAGGGATAAGATGGAGTACTCCACACTTGCAAGGCCCTCATTAGTAACAGGACTCCACTTCCAGTGGGGTGTGTGAGAAGAGCATGGAAAGAAACATAAAAACTTCCCCAGTACTGTCATCTTTTTTTGTAGTGGAGGTTGAACCTATGCTAGGCAAGGGGAAAGTACTCTGCCACTGAGCTACATCCCTAGCCCTTTTTAAAGTTTTTAAAATTTTGAAATAGATTCTAAATCGCTAAATTTCCTGGGCTGGGCTTGAGCTTGACAACTTCCTGGATCAGCCTCCCAGAGTGCTGAGATTAAAATACATGCCACCACACCCAGCTTCCTCAGCCACCTCTAAGAGAACCTGTAAGTGCTCCCCAGCCCTAAACAAAGAGCTGTCAGTAAACAGCAGCTTAGACCTAATAAGAAAGGGAATCTCCCTACTCCCTCTTTGGAAATTGACAACAGCCTAGTACGAGCTTGATTTGACTTTGTATCAGTCATAAAGGTGGTTTTATGGTTTATGTCTGGATGTCCACCCAAAACCTCTTGTGGTCAAGGGGGGCTAACTTTTTGGAGGCAGCTGAATCTAGAGTTTGTGATTGGTTCATGGTCTAGTGCTGGGATTGGGGTGTGAGTGTTACACCTGCCCTAGGGCAGGTAGCATACAATACAAGGGAGGAACAATATAAGGGAGGAAAAGAGGATTGCTCCTCCCTCTTGCTCTTATTGCTTTTCCTGTCTTCCACTGCCATGACTGGTTGTCCCTTTGCTTCACCACCTTGCCTTAGAGCCAGTTGATTATGGACTAAAACCTCTACAAATTTTATGCTAAATAAAGCTTTCCTCCTTTAACTTTGGGTCTCGGGTATTTTATCTCAGCAACAAGAGAAAAGTAACTAACACAATTTGGTGAGAGAGAAGTGGAGTCGTTGCTGTGACTATACCTGACCATGTGGTTTGAGAACCTTTGGGAGTGGCTTGTGAAAAGAGTTTGGGAAGGTTTGGAGCTGTCACTTGAAAAAGTACAGCTGGGACACTTTAGGCTGTTCTGTATGGGAGATTCTGGTCAAAGCTCAGAAGACCAGAAGGCTGACAGAAATCCTACTAGTAAAGACCAGGCTGAGGCAGTTTCTGCTGGGAAGGACTGCATTGGTTGTTGGACTCTAAATGATGTGTGTTATGACTTGGCAGAAAGTTTGTCTGCATTTTGCTCATGTCCAGAGATTTTGCCTGAGGCTGAGATTAAGGTCAGCAGACTAATGAACCTGGCAGAAGAAATTTTAAAGCAGTCTAATGTTGAGGCTGTAGTATGGCTGCTGTGGGGGGCTTTCAGCCAGATTTATGTTGAGAATCATGAACAAAGAGCCTAGCAGAATGATTTAAAACACTGTGAGTTTGGTCAGAAAGAAAGCTCCACTAAAGCTATGGACTGCAGAGATAAGAACAGAGGAGATCTTGATTGCTGAAAAAGAACAGGAGAATAGAAAAGATGGCCTGAGGGCATCACAAGAAGCAACAGGACTCTACCATTTGCTGCCTGAAAATTGCAAAAGTGAAAGACTCTGCTTTGAGAAGAGAGTCCAAAGGCACCATGTCCCAGAATGGCAATGGCCTAGAGAATTTGTTCCTTGCAATTAGATTCAGAGCACTCAGCAATCCAGGCACTTGACCCCTATAGCCAAGAGAGAGGGAAGCCTGGCTGCAGACCTTGGCATCATCCATGTGGTGCTGGTTTTAGGTGGATGCAGAATGCAAGAGTTGTGAGGTTAAGAAAGCTTCCATACAGATTTTATGAAAGGGCCTGGGAGCCTGGGCAGTGTGTTCCTGAGAGGCCAGTGTGTGAAACTGTGAGTTGAAGCCAAAGGTGCAGTGGAGACCCCAGAAGTTTGGAGAAGGTAGGAATGTGGATCATCTGAGGAAACCTGCAAGGAGGGAGGAAAGCCAGCCCAAGAGAGAAGCTGCAGGAGCTACTACCACCAGCAGCATGTAGAGGTGAAGGCACCCAAGCCCATTGGAGTTCACAACTTACCCCAGATTGCCTCGATGTTATACATGGAATTACAGGACTTAATGTGTGCCCTACTGGCCTATCATCATGGGGGCCATGGTGAGCCTTGGTGAGCCTCAGTGAGCCATATGGGAGGGGACAAACCCCACCCACTACCCCTCTGCCACCCAGGGAGCCTTAGTCTGGAGGAATCCTGGTGCCTGGACCATACTCCTACACTGGGAATGGGGCATCCAGCGTGGGAAGCTGGATATAGGACACAGCAACCATCTTGTCCAGAAGAACCCAGGGTAAATCTACTCTAACAAGGGGAAACGCTTTGCCTACAAACTCCTAACTTACAACAAGATCTTTTAAAACTATAGACTTCGCTTCTGTGATCTAAAGTACAATATCAACAGTTACCACAGTTTGTCAGTTTCTAAATTGTGCTTATTGCTAATTGTACTACTGTAGCTAGGATGTCATATCTGTTGTAATCAGTTCTCCCTTGTGTAACAGTATTAGGAAGCTCTGAGGTAATAACCTCACCATAGCCCTACACCAAAAGGCTGGGGACTGAGTCAAACAGATACCAACATCCCATTCTCAATTAATTGGGAATTTAGGATCTTGGGACAGACATAAACTAAGAATCTCCTATGCACAGAAGATATCCCTGAAGTACAGACTTTTCCTGGAGAGGCCTTGATACTAGTGATATAGCTACCTACTACCAAAACTCTCAAGGATTATCACAGAATGTTTGCCCTGCTGGATTTTGGACTTGCTTTGTAACTTTTGGAATGGAAATATCTATCTTGTGCCATTGAATGTTGGAAGTGATTAGCTTTCTTTTCCTTTGTGCAGGGGCTCACAATTCAGAGTTTGCCTTACATCTTATAGGAGACTTGGGATTTGGACTTTTCAGCAATGGTGAAACTGTTAGGACTTTGGCAATTCTTAGAGATGCATTAAATGTCATTTGCATAAAAGGAGGTATATTAGTCTTTGGGTGTAGGGGTATAATGTTATGGTTTGTGTCTGGATGTCTCCCCAAAGCCTTGTGCAGTTATGGGGGTGGACTTTTCAGAGAGAGCCAAATCTACAGTTTGTGATTGGTTCTTGGTTTAGTGCTGGGATTGGGGGTGTGAGTGCTACACTTGCCCTAGGGAATGTAGCCTGCATACAATATAAGGGAGGAGGCGAGGCTTGCTTCCTCCATTTTCCCTTATTGCTTTTGCTGTTTTTACTGCCATGAACTGTTGCTCCTCTGCCAGGTGAGTCAGTTGATAATGGACTGAAACATCTACAAACTGTGAGCTAAATAAACCTTTCCTTAATTTTGGGTGTTGAGTATTTTGTCTCAGCAACAAGAAAAATAACTAAGATCACCTTCTTGGGGTTTGTGGAATCAGTGACAAGTACACAGAAAATAGGCAGTAAGCTTCTGCTAACTTCTCAGGAGCTATATAAAAGCACTGCCAATTTATATAACAATGAGCTTGAATTGCATTGGGTGAGATTTAACATCCATATAGGATGTGTTGTTATATAGGGAACAAAAAGACACTCTTCGTGGGACTGGAGTAAAGTGTGGGGATGCGTAATATTTAAAAACATTTTTATCTGCAGACAATGGCTTTAGCCTAATTGTAGAGAAAGAAAAAGCAAATTACACAAACTATTAATACCAATGTTTCCATCATTAAGATTTGCAGTGTTTCTGCTTCTTAAAATAAGAAGCCATTTGTGACTTGAAAGTTGGTCACCTCCAATACCTCTAGATCATGCTAAAAATAGAAGTGAGCCTACCTTCACAAGAGCTTACTCTATGCATTTTTAATAGAGGGATCATATAGAGAAATCAGTGTGTCTATTATTAAAATAGAAAAGCAGAGTGTTAGAATGCTAATTTGGAACAAAAAGATTATGCAAGACAAATTCTGAACATGAAAACAATAATTCTCCCTTGAGCAGGAAAACAATTTAATAGAACTCAATACATTAGCAGACCTATGGTAGAATGTTAAAAAGGAACATCCAGCCAGTGAAAATGTGGAAAACCCAATGGGAATATTCAGATTTGAGCTATAAATCATTTGGATACAGAGCATTTAGAACACTCTCTGTAGTGCTTAGAGCAGCAGTAAAAGTCACTAAAAGAAAAAGAGAAGGAAAAAATTCTTTACTCTTGCCGCAAAGGTGGTATTTATGTTTTTTGATCTAAGTCAAAGAACCGTTGGGACGCTGGGAATTTTGTAGTGTACTGTAGTGCAATGAGCCCTCCAAAGGTTTACAGAATTTAAAGCTGTAATTCCCTCATATAGAAAGGCTCTTGATAATCCTTATTTTGGAAAGTATTGTTCATGAAAGAATGTAGAAGATTAATTAAATGCTCGAACAATTATTCAAAAGGTATTTAGAACCTTTCACATGGAAGGCATTGTGTAGTGCAGTTTGCAAGATTTAACATTGTAAAAGATCTAATGTCCTTGATCTCTAAAGCTGCTGTAATATAGGAAATGAGACAGAATTATTTATGGTCAAGCTGGTAAGTGATGATGTGATATGCAGTTGAACTGAAGAGCCATTAGAGAATGGAGCTGGGAAGGACATTTTTGCCTAAATGGTTAGTAAAGGGCAGGAGGGAGGGCCATGTTTGGTACTCTGGGCAGTGGATGGAGCTGGGTGACTTTGCACAGAGGCAGAGAAACTTGCTGAGTCTTTATGATGTGGCCATTACTCACCAACATCAAAGACATAAGATTCATATTGGAAATGTTGGGGCAAAGGGCTAGAAAGGGAGATGGGAGCCAGATGCACAGAGCTTCGTTCGGCAGTGTAGTTGATCTGGGCTTAAGATCTGTGTGCATGCTAATGCACGGGAGAGATGATGCCATAAAGAACAGCTAGCAGATGGGAACACTGGACAGAGAAGAGAGGAAACTTAGTAAATGGTGACTGCATAATCCAGCACTTGCTATGGGCAACTGGACTTCATCCCACAGAAGACCCTCTCAGAGCTGATGGAGAACATGCCCTGGAATATCCTTCCTTGGGTGAGAACAACAGAACTTTGAAACTGGGATCCACTGTTTCTCACAAGACCCTGTGCTTTAGGGGCTGGCCTCCTTATACCTCAACTGGTCCAAACCAACAGTGCCATCCTCTGCTCCTTTCTGGAGATTCACTTACGCACTGATGTGTTACGCCATTCTGGCCAGTGACACTTGAACAGAAGACTTCTAGAGAAACTTTGGTGGAAGATTTTCTGAAAACCTTCCTGAAAATAGAAATGAATAAAAGAAATCCTGTTTCTGCTATTAGATGTTATGGTGCCTGAATGTGACAAACAAAACTTGTGCAAATAACTGTGGAAAGGAGGTAGTCTAATAACAAAATAAGAAGGATGTGAGAGATTTTTAGAGAAGTGGAGCCAGAGCTCCGTGTACTACACCTGAAACAGACCTACCTCTGTTGTGTGGTAATACATTTCTTTATTTTTTAATTTTTTTAATTTTAAAGAGAAAAAAACCAAAATTTCAAAACAAGCTAATAGGAGCGTAACAATGGTTAAGACACTGTATATTGTTATCTTGAAATTAGTTACTCAGAGTGCAAGAGATCATCATTTAGTTGTCCAAACAGTATTAGCACACAACTTTCTTTTCAATGAACTGAGAGAAATGAGTAGGGGTAACTATCTTAACTATTATACAGAGGCAGAGAAACTTGCCTGTATATTTATGTATATTTATTTGTTTGCTTGTTTTTACCATTCTTCTTTTCTCCATTCCCACATCCCAGTTTCTCTTCCCTTTTGAAGTTTCTTGCCATTTTACAATATCTATTGCACATTTTAGATCTTGTTTACTCTTTCAGTTTTCTGTGGAAGCTGGAAGTCTAGATAAGCATTACCCAGACTTCCAGGATGAAGATGGTAGTGCAGTCTGGAGTTAGCTAGGGAGAAATTAAGAAGGAGCTGGAGAAATCTGTGCACCAAGAAAAGACTTGCTAGCTGCTGATAGGGGTCTTTACCACCAATAACAGGCCTTGCTACCACTTCCTCTGTCCAGTGAGCTGCACATCTACTCTTGGACGAATGTACCCTTGAAAGAAATAATGAGTTTCAGTAAAAGAAGTCTATGTAGGAGCTAAAAAGAAGAGCATGGCTTCAATTTTTGCAGTTGCTTTTATAGATTTTAAAAGACCTTGCTATCAGGTAAAGGAGACTGGCAGTACTGTGTCAGATGGGAAGGGGACTGGCAGTTCTTGCCTCTGTGGTCACAGAAGTCCCAGACAGGATATTATTTGGATATAGCAATCACCCTTCCAGGTCAGAAACTACCTCCATCAGGGCACATGAGGCCATATTACACTTATTTACTATTTCTTCCACTTATTTTTAATCAGTTTATAAAGAATAACTTACCTACTCCTTTCCTGATTATTGCCACCGAAGCTTTAAACAAATTGTAATGCATGTATTTAGAGTTATCTTTAGCAAGGCCATGGTTCTGAGTATTAACAGAAAGTACATTTGGTTTCAAGCCATCCTGTAAAAGACAAAGAAAAGTGATTGAAATATTTGTATGAAACTGTATTGTTTAATATATGTAAACACTTCTTACAAAAGAATGGGTCTCTAACTTTCATTAAAAACTTATTCACTGGAATTTTTTGAAGTCTAAAATGAAGGAAGGCCCTCCAGAAGGGATTTACTTTTCCTACTACCAGAGCCCTGAGAAATTACCAGCTCATTATTAAACAGAACCCATAGTTTCATGAGACTAAAGGTTCAAATCCCCAGGATTGCATTCAGTTACAATTTCTCAGGTAAGTATGTCTAACCCCTACTCCATCCCCACATTCTCTTTCTCTAGTTGCACTAAGGTACATTTTCCACTGTCCCCTAGGATGGTAATGGTGGAGAGGATCAAGTTCTGATTTCTCTTACACTGGTGGTGTAAACCTTTGGGTGGTGCTGCAGTTTGGATCTTTTTTTTTTTTTTTTTTTTTTTTTTGGTTTTTCTCTGGTACCAGGAACTGAACTCAGGACCTTGCGCTTGCCAGGCAGGCGCTTTTTGCCGCTGAGCTAAATCCCCAGCCCCTGCAGTTTGGATCTTGAATGACTCTCTAAGGTTTGGTCCCATCCGTGGCACCAGTGGAAGGTGGTGGAACCCAGAGATAGGGTCTAGTGGAGGGTCTTTTGATATACCCCAAACAGGAGCCTGTGACCCTGGCCCCTTCCTCTTTTCCTGTTTGTTCCCTGGCTCATGATGAGGGGAGGGGTTTTGCTCAACTATGTGCTTCTGCCACATTGTGCTGCCTTGCCACAGGCCCAAAGCAACAGGACCAATTGAACATGGGCTGCAACTTCCAAAACAGTGAGCCAAAATAAACATCTTATCTTTACAAGCTGATTCTATCATCTATTTTGTTACAGTGACAGAAAGCTGTCAGAGGAATCCACTTGCCAACCTGCCCCGCTCGAACAATTACCACTGGGGGAGCTCCTTGGGGCCTTTGCTCAATACTACAAAAGGGGGGAAGGGGCTGGGGATTTAGCTCAGTGGCTAAAAGCGCCTGCCTGGCAAGCGCAAAGTCGTGAGTTCGGTTCCGGTACCAGAGAAAAAAAAAAAAAAAAAAACAAAAAGAACAAAATGGGGGAAGCTGAAGAGCATGATGAAAGGGAGAATCAGGGAGGAGACCTAAGTGTACCTGGGTCTGGTTTAAGTATCCCATGGGTAGATCTGACCACCAGAGTGGGACTTGAAATTTTCTGAAGAAAGGCAGTCTAAAGCATGGAGCAGAAGGACAAGCCCAGATCTTATTGGTGGAAATGAATATGTCTTTGTTTATAGTAAATTGTTAAGGATTAAGGCAAGGTTATTGCTCACAAAGTGATTTTCTGTTTTTGTGACAGGGTCTCACTATGCAGTGCAGGCCGGCTCTTAACTCGCTTGTGTAGCCCAGCCGGGTCTCAAACTCATGGTGATCCTCCTTCCTCAGCCTCTGCAGTGCTGGGATTATAGGCGTGCACCACCATGCCCAGCCAGGAAATGAGTTTTCTTTTTTTGTTTTTTTTCCAGTACCAGGAATTGAACTCACGACCTTGTGCTTGCCAGGCAGGTGCTGTGCTGCTGAGCTAAATCCCCAGCCCCCAGGAAGTGACGTTTTTAGTCGGGAGCTAAAATTGTCTGTAAAGGTGTAGGGCAACCTGGAATGCTGAGTGTAGCTGCTGCTCGGGGTAATAGATAAAATAAGCTGATGACATAAGAGTCAAAGCCATAGGTCCTAGGCAGAAGGGAAGGAGAATGTTCTGGAAGCAGCAATAAGGAACAAGAAGGATACCGCCTTCCTACCTCTGGACACCATGACATAAGCAAGGCCTGGGGAAGAATAAAACAGCCTTCACTTGGGAGATGCCTATTGAAGGGGGAAGCGTGATAAGTTATTCTACACCCACTATATACTTGGCACTGTGCTTCTTGTGTATACTACCATAGCATGTGTACTTAGTAAAAATTATTTTTAACAAAAATCTCTTTGCAGATGTGAAAACAGATCTCTGATGCTCATCAGGATGGCTTGCTTTCTAGCACAACAAAGACTGCATTAAGCAATGAAATGCTTAATTTGTAGAAAGGTAACAAATTTAGAGAACTGAGACACCTGAGGACAGGCAGGTATACATCTTCACCCTGATCAGCTTCTAGGAGACAAGTGTTTGGTCCAATGAGGCCTGGAGTCATGCTGTGTACCAGGCAAGACCCCTAGAATCAGTGTCATTTTGAAAGGCAAGGATATTAATGGTCATAAAAAAATGTGTCCTGTGTTCCAAAGACACAACATTAAAAACTGTTTTCCAACTCAACTTCGTCTTAAATTAGACACTTCCTGCAAACATACAAGGAGGGATCTTCCTCTGGGCTATTATCTTCAAATGTATCAAGACCTGAAAATCTAGAGCTTGAAAATGTGTGCATTCCCTTAAATATCTTTCATCACACAGGAGAATGGTTTAAGGACGAGGCCAGCGCAGTGAGAGCACGTTGATCGTTTTAAAGGTTTGTTTCATGGGTTTCTACACTTCTGTCATTTGAAGAATTATTGCATTATTCTTTGACATTTGGGAGGGCAGTGCTCAGGGGGATATCCATTTGGGACCTGAATGAATTATCAGCACATTTTGCTGGAGGGAGCTCAAAATTTTATATATTGTATGTGGAATCTCCTGAGAAGGTTTATAATTTTTTTTTAATTTCACAATTTTATTTCCAATGCTGTATTCACAGGCATACGGGGCATATATTTGTTTACAGTCACAACACAAGCATTGGAGCTTAAATAATTATTTAGTGTGTTGCATAAGATTCCACACGAGGACAAATCCCCACAGTGTGAGTACGTTCACTAATGTTCACGCTGCTGGACCATCTCGCATACGCGGTGGCAAACTGCAAAGCTTTCAACCAAACAAAAGCCAGGCAGGCTTTCCTGACCTCCTAGAGTACAAGTGCAACAGGACACTGGGACCCTAACCGAAAGTTCCCCAGAGCCTGCACTGCCCCGCCCAGGAGGAAAGGCGAGAGGCTAAGGGTCGGCTCCATTTTCTTCGGACAGCATTCTGCGCCAGGCGCAAACTGAGCCCAGGAGCTGGAGCCCCGGCACCTCACAGACCTGGGCGGACCACACCATCCCCACCAGCTTGTCTAGATAGGAGGATGCACCGCCCCCGCCCCCCGCACCCGCACCCGCACCCGCACCCGTACCCGCACCCGCCCAGGAGGGGGAGCTCCCCTCCTCCAGCACATTTACACGGAACGCTTATATTTACGTCCACACAGTAACCCATTCACCCATCCGTTTCCCATCTAGACACATTTACACAGATGAAAAGCACCGGCCGAGAGATGGTGTGTGTGCGTTGCAGCCACCAGCCCACCCCGGAGCTGCGCTTTGTCTCGCTTGGGTCACCACCACCACCACAAGAGTGATGACTGTGGGGAAGGCGCGCGCCAGTGCGGCCGCCTCCCGCCCCACACGGGCTCCTTGTGCGTGCGGAGCCAGCAGGGTTAGAGCCCTTGGCATGCCCGTTTCCCCCAGCATCTGGGTACCGGGTGCCCAGGGTGGCCGCCCCGGGGAAGGCGACATCCTCCAGGCCCCCGCGCGGCGGACACACCAGGTTTGGGTGTGGCCTTGGGCAGGTGCGTTTGTCTCCCAGCCCCGCGCTGTGCCCTGTAAACAGTGATGCTCGAGCTGGGTCCCTAGCACTTCAGAGGAGAGCTGTTCCTAAGGGCACAAGAGCAATTCTTTGGCTTTTAAAAAATTCAGTGATTTTCTCCCGAGGGGTCATTTTGAACGTCTGTTTGTAAGCCCAGCTGCCTGGCCTTACCCGTTACTGGGTAGACCCCAGACACCCAGGGAAGTTTCCTTTTGTCTGCTCCGGCTGCACCCCAAGTTTCTTCTCCGCTTTGATGCCTGCGTGCGGTGCGGACTGGGGTCTGGGGAAGGATCAACCATGTTACCTCTGATGACTCCCTGAAAACCACGTCAAAGTTAACAAGTCAGCGTGGGGCCCAGAAAGAGTGGCAAGATTGCCTTGCGTCTGCGGGACCTTCCCCTGCGCGGCGATGTGGGCCACGCACAGTCACACTCAGTGACTACAGACCGGCTCCCCACTCCTCACCTAGCTACAAACTCCGAGCCCTGTCTTTCCCAAAATTACCGGCACTCCGAGGTGGGCCCAGCCGGGCCTGCACCCGCAGCCCCTCGGGGCGCGCCCCCGCCCGCGCCGCCGCCCCCGCACGCCGTGACTCCCTCTTGCGCAGCGCGTGTACTCCCGCCACGCCGCGCCCGGCACTGCAGCACTAGGGGAGGAGGCAGGCGGCGGTGGAGGCGGAGGCGGAGGCGGAGGCGGCGGCGGAGGCGGAGGCCCGCAGCGTGCGAGCCCGGAGCCACTTTCCCGCCCCTCCTCTTGCCGCTGACACGCTCGGAGGAGTCACCGCTCCGCGCGCCGCAGGAGACAGTGGCAGACGGAGGCGGCCGGGGAAGGAGTCGGAGCGGCGCCCGGCGGCTGACACCACTCGGGGAGGGGGTCCCCGGCAGCGGGAGCGGTGAGTGAGGGGTCCCCGGCGGCGAGGGCGGCGGCGGCGGGACTTCGCGCTCAGCTGGACTTGCCTTCCGGACGCGGACGCCGGGCGCTGCAGCTGGGGAACTTTTGCAATCTAGCGGAGGAGCAACTTTGCCCCACTTGGCCCAAGGAAAGCGGCTGCAGGTGCTTGGGGCTTCCGGCGGGTGGGAGCCGGAAAATCGGGGGTAAAGCAGTTGGAGGGACCCCGGGTTCGCTGAGGGCAGGTACAGAAACGAGGGCGCACCAGCTGGGATTCCCGGGGCATGGGGGTGCTGCATCTGCAGGGCTTTCCCCGTTCCTTCACTGGGGCTGGGGCTTCGCTGAGCAAGGGGAGGCCGATTCCACACCAGCAGCCCAGACCTCGGGCGGGGCGCGGGACCTGAACGCGCGCCGCAGCCGCGGGCTCAACTTTTCAGTGGGGACCACTCTGCAGACGTGCGGGTGGCGGGAGGGGAGAGCATCCGCATCGGGTGCTTCGGGAGCCAGAAAGAAACACGTGAATTTTCCAACTCTTGCATGTAAATCCCAAAGCCCGGGTCTCGAGGCTCAGGAGAGCGCTAGAAGACTGGGGAACCGGGAACCCGCGGGGCCGCGCGCTTTCCGGTAGTCTGTGCTTCGCTATCCCTTGCCCTCCCCTGGCCAGAGCCCGCCGGACACCTACAGTGCGCGGAGGCGAAGGAGACCGAAGCGTGCGCGGCTCAGCTGGGGACAAGGACCCCCATCCAGGCAGATGAACTACGGGGGAACCGAGGCGGGCGTGGAGGCAGTAAGCCAGCCCTGCTCCGCGCGCTCTTTTCCGCACAGCCCGGGCTGGGTCCCGGGAATACTTTCCTCAGGGACATTTCTGGCTGGGCTCTGCGGGACTGCCCACAACGGCCATCTGCTTGGCCTGGGGCACCCGGCGCCCCGCCGCGGACGCGCGATCCGGAGCGTTTGCGTGGGCGTGCGGGGACCCGGGTGCCTGGCGCGGGGGCTGAGTGGGAGGAGCTGAGTCACCAGGACTCGAGGTGCCGCCTGGACGGCTGGGCGGGGGGCGCTCGCGTCACCCGCTACGTGAGCGACTGATGCAAACGGAGCCGCGCGAGGGGCGGGCGCGAGGAGGGCGGGCGCGGGGCTCCGTGGGCGCGGGGGCGCGTGCG
>NW_004955425.1:24595555-24681090 GCF_000276665.1 Chinchilla lanigera | reverse complement strand
AGCCCCGCCGGCCGGGGCTGCTGCGGGCGGGCTGGAGACTCCGCAGTGCCGCAGTGACGGCAGGGCGCTGCAGCGATCGGGCGCTCCCCGGGGGACCCAAGAGACGGGCGTCTTTCAGGGCCCCACGACAGGGACGCCCTGCTGATGTCTTTTCCTTGGACTGACTCCCTTCATACTTAACTGATTGGCAGCGCGAGAAAGTAGTTTCAGTTTAATTCTTCTCCTTAATCCAGGAGGAGAAAGGCGCGTTGATCTCTCCAGAATCCACTTGGTTTTCAGTAGCAAGTTCCAAGAGACCTCATGCTCCTGGCAAGTTTTCATGTGAACGCTCCCGCGTTGAGGTTCGTCAGATTCTGCACTGCCAATCCATCGCTTCACCATTCTTTAGGATTTTGGTCTGGAGGCCTCTAAATCGGGTTTGAGAATGACTTAGGGATGAGCCGCAGCGTCTTTTATCACATAGACGCATGTTAAACTGTACCGATCTCATTCCCTGATGGAAAAATAAACCCGATCCACCTTGCAGTCTTCTTTTTAAAGCTGCTTCCTGGAAATCCAACCACAAAGGCTTTTCCTTTGGCTTCAGTGAATGAGCCTAGATCTGTAGTCTGCAGGAGAAGAGTGGAAAGGGGTGAGGGAGGGATGAAGGAAGGAGAGGAAGGGAGACAAGCAGCTATCAAGGAACCCAGACATGAAGACCCTTTTTCCCAGGCCCCCAAATATTTTGTTATGCCGCCCTGGGCAAGTGCCCCTTCCTGTTCATCTTGCACCTTTGAGAAATGTGAAAAAAATCCCACTCCAGCCCTTATTTATCTTACAGAGTTGTGCTGAGGACAAAAGAGACATTCTCAGAGAGCTTTGGAAATGCAGAGTCTCTATGAATGGAAAATATCATGAAATAGATCCCTTTAAGGCACAAGAAAAGAATTTCACCTTTAAAAATTATAAAGTTTTCTCCCCGCACTGCCCCTTTGATGGTCAGTGCCAACAAATGCAGACGATAGACTTTTCCTGACACTAACATAAAATCAAATGCCATTAGCTGATGTCTGGAGAAAGAAAGAAAAAACAACAACAAAAAACAGCTCCGGATCACGAGTGTTTTTGGTGATGTAGTGGAGAAATCAAATTTATTTTTCATGACTCACTGACAATGAAAATAGCTTCTCTGGTCTGAGCAACAGACTAGCCTAAGAGCTTTTAGGTAAAAATTCTGCTTATTACCGCTATCATATTCCCTAAGTGTGGAAGAGAACGGGATGTAATTCCCAACCCCAAGGAGATGACAGAAAGGGCTTCATGTGCTGTCATGTGATAGCAAGTACTGAAGCTCCATTTCTTATCTTTGGAAATATTAGCTCTTATTCTCAAACTTGATGATATGTTTTATGAATAAAAAACCTGATTTGTCAAGAATCTTTCTTAACTAGCTCTTTCTGTTGCTATTCCTCTTCCCATTCCTCAAGGTAAATTTCTGTGGTAGTGAAAGTGAAAACGCCATTTTCAGTCTGTGCAGCTGTATTCGGGAGCTGCAGTGCCCCAGTGGGCTTCTTGGTTCTGTGTTGCTGAGGTTTCTGTTAGACTCAGGTTCAAACCACCTGTGTCATTAGCCACTGAAGCCGGAAGTCATCATTTAGGTCTGTTTGTAAACCTATGAGAGACAGCTCCTATCTACATGCACTTCTGTATACATTGCTAGTTGGTTTTGTTTGTGTTTTGCTCTTTTTAATGGCTTCACAATTGAGCAACTAGTGTGAAATGTTGGAGTAGACTGAATTAGGAGTTTCTTTGTTTGAAACAGCTAAGAATGACAGTGGGGTGGAGTTACTACTTTAACTCTTTCTAGAAACGTGTCTTTATAAGATATACAGACACCATTTAATTTGATCACAAGCATAGTCTTGGAACCCTGGCTGGTCAGCTGTAGTTGTGTCATATGGCTTCAACTGTTGTGACTGAATGGACTGGGGTGGATTGGATGGCTTGGTCATTTCCAGTTCTGATATTCTTTCATGTCAGAAAGGGAGGAATATAGGATGAGTTATATTTTAAACTCAAACTTGGTTCACACATATAAGTAGTTTTCATTAACTCATGTTGAAATTTTCCAAGGAGCTACAATCTCTGTTTTTGTAAATGGCCTGTTAAATTTTGTATTGTGCCATGAGGAGTATAAATAATGTAACTTCTAATTAAAGCAGTTTTCAAAACATGAAAATTTTATGTACTTTTAGACTTTATGAATTAAAACATTTTTAAAGGGCCAAATCTGAGAACAATGACTTCAGCATACCATAAGCTCCTGCTGACTAAAGCACAGCAGACATGCTCTACTTCTTCCCAGCAAACAGTATGTAATATGGATGGTTAGATGGACACTGTGATGATAGACTTCAGCCTTCTGACAACCTTGGGACCTCTGACAGTTCAAGAGCACCGTAAGAGTTTTGACAAATCAGACCAAGTGCTTCCACTTGTCATGTACTACTATTTGAAAATCCTATGAAGTAGTATTGTAGAATAGCTAAATAAACTGGAGCTTTTCCGGAGCCCCATCCTACACATTCGAGTTAATTGTCCCTTGTTTGGCCCCAGAAGGTGCTTGTTATCAAGCTCTTCCAAGCAGGCTGGATGTTATCTACCCAGGCAGGGGTAGTTGAACTAGACAGCGCCATAAGACCCAGAACATGTGAACTTTCTAAGCTATGTTTTCTGTTAAATATTTATTAAGCAGGAGAATCATATTCTAGCTGGAAGATAAACTTAAAGATGACTAACTTCTTTGGTAAATGTGAGAAGGTAAGATAGGAAAGGTGTCATATAGATTTTATCAAAGAAGTGAAAGACACGCAGAAGAAACATTTTAATGACAAGTTACTCCAGAGGAATAACAGTTGAGAAACCTTAGCATGGTTTTCAAGACCCTGGTCACTGCTGTGGCCTTATTTTACAATATCCGCCAGCCACTTCCCTACCTGTAGCCCCCAAACGTCAGCTTTCACCCGCCTGCCCCAGCCTCCCTCCAGGCTGTTGACTCCCTGTATTCTACATATTTTGGTCCAATTTTCCCTTTCTGGAGAAGTCTTCAAACCTCTGTTGTGACGTTTAGGTTACCTCTTCTAGAAAAGAGTACTTTGTCATATAATGTTTTTAGAGAAAATACAATACAATCAGCTAAATTTGAATTCAGATAAACAATAAAACATTTTTAGCATGTGAGATGTGGTAAAAAATACGGCGACTCTTTAAATTTTAAAAATTTATTGCAGGGAAGGACACATTGCCATTAATCCCATTCAGAATACTCCCCTTCATTTCAAATGCACTCATCCCATTGTTCTCACCGCTCTGAAGCAGTTCTGGAAGTCCTCTTTCCCTTTAGTTGCAGTATTGTGGCTGCCTTCATGTCCTGAATTGATTCAAAATGTTTATCTTTTATGATCATCATGACTTTAGCGAAGAACCAGAAGTCACATGGTGCCAGATCTGGTGGATAAGGACATACAAAAGTGGAAGAATGATTTGAAGAGATTAATGGCAATATATCCTTTACTGTAGTAATTTTTATAAATTAAAACATGCAGTGTATATTTTGATCACCCCTTGTAAGTATACCCCAAGTATTGCGTGGGACATTATCCTAGTACCTTCAAGCTGCTGTGACAAGATAGTTTAGACCAAGTCATTTATGGACAATAGAAATGCATTGTTCATGGTTCTGGAAGGGGGGAATCAAGGCGTCAGCAGGGGCCATGTCTGCTAAGGGCTTGTTCCTCACAGATGTCCGCACATGGCAGATGGAACAGGGCAGTTTCCTACAACTTCTTTTACAGGGTACTAATCCTATTCACAAGGGTGGTGCCCTCATGCCTTAATTACTTCCCCAAAGGCCCAACCTCTTAATACCATCATTTTGGGGATTAATTTCAAACATCAATTGGGTGAGGCAGCAGAAGCACCAGCATTCATCAATAGCAGACATACTAAGATTAAAACATTTGTTTATCTGAACTTTGAATTCATAGGGACATTCTGTATTTTTATTTGTTAAAGCTGGTGGCCCTGTTTATATGGTGCATTAATTTTACCATTTTTCTTCTTTTCCTGCTCCTTCTTATTGCCTCATTTTTCTTCTTTAAGTAGATTCATGATGGCTAATTTCTCCTCACTAAACTCTAAACATCAGAAGGTCAGACACAGGATTGAGAATGCTGTTGTTTTGTCTTGTTTTGTCTGTAGTGTCTAAAATAGTACCGGGGGTAGTAGGAACTCAGTAAATACTGTCCAGTGAATTCATGGCCTGTAAGAGAAAGCTAGTGCAACGAGAGCCAAGTTTCTTACCCTCTCAGAGCCTTAATTTCTTCAGCTGTGTGAAGATGATTTCTAGATTTGCTTTTTAGAGTTGTGTGTGAAGCTTACATAAAGAAAAAATATATTATATACTAGCCCGTCACTTTGTAGGTAACACTGTAGCTTAGAAGATGTCTCTTCTCTCCGTGTCATCTTGTAAAAGGAGAAGACTCCTGTTTAATGCATGAAATCTTGCTTCCTTATTATTATTTTTTTAAAAGGATCCCGGAGGCATATGGATACTTCCAGAGTCTCTGGAGGATTCAGTTATGCAGTTGCAAAGTTCCTGTTTGCAGGAGCAAATTTCCATCTCTAGAATGGTAGCACCCCAGCCGGCTTGTTGGGCGATGTACTGGTACAGTCACACAGCACCTTGCATGTATAGGACCCCATGTTTGGTTTAATACTCTTACCTCCTCCATCACCTCTTGAAATTCTTTGAATAAAGGGTTACATATTTCCCTTTTGTTCTGGGCCGTGCCAGTTTTGTAGCAGTTCCTAGTAAACTATACATACTTATGTACAGATGATGCCTATGGAGTGCATGTGTTTAGTCTTTATAGTGACCCAACGCCGCTTATTACTCAGAGAACTTGTGACTTTTCCCCAGATGGATGGCTTATAATCAACAGAACTACATTGCTTCCCCTCCACCATGCCTGTCTTTATGTACTTCCAACCACTCAGTGTGTCAAGAACTTGCTGTGAACCTCTGATGCTTGCAAAGAACTCTCCTTAGATCTCCTAGTCTTAAGTGACTTCAGTGCTTCTTCTGTCCCCCACTACTTTTCCAGAAATTGCTGAGCAAGTGGGACTTGAAGTTCTAGGTCTGCCTTTATGGGAATACCAGGAACATTGATGGCTTGCTTTTTAGAGGCTCTCTCCTATGATATTCAGGTTTCAAAATCTGCAAATTCAAACAAAATAAAGGGTGATCTTGGGGGTTGAAATTTTCCTAAGAGAAATTTCTGAGCTGTTTTGTTCTTTGCTTTAAATTACTCAGCAGAGTCATGCGGTATGGGCGCTTCTGCAGCAGGGATCAGCCCTCTACCTTGGCAGTGGGTACAGAAGGTGACCCACTTTGTCATTTCAAGCTCTGACTAGCTTCTTTTAAAGTATATTCATGTTAATATCACCTTTTCCTTGTTCTAAGCATGCCATTTTTTATTTCATTGTCGTGCTTATTTATGTCTGTCTGTTTTTAAGTGACAGTAATTCTATGGCATCATGTTCCAGTTAATGCACATTAAACACTAACTGGCTGCATTGAATACAAAAGCAATTATTATTTTTGAGATATCTAATTAAATCTAGGTTTCCAGCTGGCTGCATTAGGGTGGAAGATAGAAATAGAGGTTCACAATAGCACTCACAGTCCACAGTGTCTCTGGTTCTGTTCTTTCCCGACCTATAAAACTTCAGCCTACTTCCGAGATTCCTCTCAATAACTTGGAGTCCTGAGGATTGCTCCTGTGGTTCTTTCCCCTGCATCGGTTCCCTGCAACAACAGGAATACAGGTCACCCAGCCTGCCTCCCACTACCCACGAGGTGTGGCCCTGTGTAGTGCAGTCTGCTCATGGGACTGTCAGCTCCTGATGTCCACAGAGAAATTAGAGAATGTATAGATGCAGGAGGGTTATTGAAAGGACCCTTCAAATAGTATCCTGGATTCACAATGAATTACCACCTCTAGTGCAGGCCTGATGTCTTAGGAATATAGAAAGTGGGTCTCACATTGCCTTTCACTTGGAATGAACTCTTTCTTATCAAACTTCTTAGTCCTTCCCTCCTAGGCACACTCAGAGGTATAAGGGTACTAAGATGAATCATTAGAATTTTGTACAGGATGTTTACTGCATCATCATTTACCATAGTGAAAAATTGGAACCTGCCTAAATGTCCATTAGAAAGTTATCAATTAGAGTTCATCCAATAATAAAATAAAATACAACCATTAAAAAGAATGGGGTGAACCCATGTGCACAAATATTGAAATACTTTAAAAGCAGGTTTAA
Source organism: Chinchilla lanigera (assembly GCF_000276665.1). NCBI lineage: Eukaryota > Metazoa > Chordata > Mammalia > Rodentia > Chinchillidae > Chinchilla > Chinchilla lanigera. The sequence continues at coordinate 24,674,724 of NW_004955425.1, read as the reverse complement.
AATAGCAATTTATTGACCAAAAGATATAATATTCCTCTGTCTTAGTTACTTCTCTCATTGTTAGGACAAACTATCCAACACCCACAAGTTAAAGGAGGAACGGTTTATTTGGCTCACAGATAAACCATTAGGTTTAGAGGTAGAGGTTTCAGTCTATAATTGGCTGACTCCAAGACAGGGTGTCATGGCAAAGGGGCATCGCAGGGGAGAAACAATCCATGGTGGAGCCAGCAAGAGGCAGCAAGCAGCAGCAGGCAGCAGCAGCAAGCCTCCCTTTTCCTTTTACCAGGGACTATGCTAATTCCAATCAGTGGACTAATTTAGTGCCACCCACCCTTAATCCCAGTATCATATGCCCTAGATCTGGCCAGCTCCAAAAACCCCACCAATGAGTGCAGAGGTTTTGTGGGGACATCGAGATACAAGCAGTAACAGCCTCTATTAAAAGGAATTTAACCTACATTAAAAGGCCTAGAAAAATAAAGACCAAACTGTTATCTTTTGGGGATAATATGGACAGGATCTCACACTTTTTGCTTTATGTGTTTCTGATTTTTTGAGTTTCAACAATAAGCACATACTGCTTTTGTAATGGAGGCAACAATGAAAGTGGTAACTATTAATTTCAAGATGACCTTGTGATGCTGTTTCTCAAATATATCTACATTTAAATATTTTGTCAGCTAAAAAGGAGTGCTTGCTTTTCTCATGGGTACTTTTCCAGGCAATAATATAGGTAAGATCATCTAAATTGTAAGAACGTAAATGACTCCAGTACTCAATAAAATTACAGTCTTTGCCACCTAACATTTCAGTCAGTGAAAGACTGCATATATGCCACAGTGGTCCAGGAAGACTGTATGTGCTCTAATATAATCTTATCAGGTATAATACAATATTAAATATCAGGTATATAGTTGCCTTAATTTGTGTAAATACATGCTATGATGTTCCCATAGTGATGAAATCACCTAACCATGTACTTCTCAAAGTATGCCCATTGTTAAGCAAAAACAGCTGTATTTTCATTTTGAGTGGAAAAAGGAGCATACAAACAACACGCTATACAGTGGCCCGTGGGCAGAGACTGTTTATTGCTGACTTAAGTTATTAGAGCTCAGAACCAACTCCCACTCCTCCACCTGCATCCTCAATAAATCTTATGTGTCCAATAGCTGTCAGGAGCCTGTATTAATCCCCTGAATATTTTGCTTTTAGAGACATTTTTCATTCTGCTGTGACTATATTTTGATGGGATTGGAGATTGACAGTCTTTTCTCTTTGCATGAGCTTAGAATGTCCTTCGTCCCACCTTTTCCACTCCCAACATACACATACTTGCATATGAAAAATCTAATCATCTTCAAAATGCTTCAAAAATCACCTTCAAACCTCAATTTAAAAGTCCAGGCCCTTTGCTAGGTCTGTCCCAGTCCTGGGAGCCATGGCTGCTGGAATGCATCACTTGTACTTGTCCTGGCTGCTTCTGCTAGACTCTGAGGTCCTGAAGCCCTGCAGGCAGAGGCTGAAGCACTGAGGTCTTTGTCACTCCTAACACTGGATACATAGGGACTGAGAATATTTGAAACTATTTATAAACCTTTTTCTACTGAAGTGTAATATATAGAAAGAGAAGTGCATATATTATATTGCAAGGATAGAACTGAATTGATTTTCACAATCCAAACACACCTCTTTAAAAAGAGCACCCATCCGTGAAAGAGAGAGAATATTCCCAGTTCCCCAGACTCCCCCTGCATGGGCCTTGCAGTCATCACACCTTCTGGTATCCTGGCTTCAGTCCTCTGGAGGCACCTAGTGAAGTCTTTCTCTTGCTCTGTTTCCATGTCCATGGTCTGAGAGGCTGACAGAGCCTTGTCACAGCAAGGCTCTGTGGCAGGACCATGCCCAGAATGTATCTGGAGGTGCCCCAGACTTCCAGTCCACAAAGTTCTATTTAGAGCAAAGAGAACAGTCCCTAATGAATTATACACATGATTGTCAGGACTGTACAAACAGCTTTGCTTATGACCTGATTCTGAGTCTCTTCTGAGCAATTCTGTCATCTGACCATTTATTATTCCTTGTCCAGAATCTCACAAAATTGCTCTTCAGAAACTCTGTAGATTCAGACCTTATTCTTCTAATCCTTCAAACTTGAACCCACTCCAGTGGTCAGAAAGCAACAAACTGACTTTGCACCTCATCAAATTCCTCTTTTGTTAGCTGGCTTCTGAGCCCAGGGGTCTGGACAATATGTGGTCTTTTCATACCTCTCTCTGCATGCAGAGTTCTTCATTATTATCACTAGACCAAGAAAACTCACTGAGGATCCCTGGGCTTCCATCAGATTACTTTTCCTCTTCTGGACTTGCTTTTACTGTCTTACTCTTTCACACTGATATTCCAAGAAACAATCTTAAGGAACTTCTCATTTATTTTAAGGATGTTGTTCATAATATTATACATTATAGATTTATACAAGAAGTAGTATTAAAGTTTTAGCACTATAAAAAACTATGATTCTCCTGAAACCTGATTTTGTTTTATTTTGTTTGTCATAGTATAAATTGTATCAGTAGGAAACATATGAAGCGTATAGCTGCATCAGCTTGTTGATCCTGTGTAGCTGTGTAACCAAAAGGATGTCTCCATTCCTTAGAACCCTTTCCAGTCATTCCCCCTCCCCTAGACATGCTGTCCCATTTCTATCACCAGAGGTTAGTTTATCTTCTTCTTAAAATTCATATCGAGGGAATCAAACAGTATACACTGGTGGTGGTGAGCCTACGGCATACGTGCCACGGTGGGCTGTTATCATTGAAAGCTCTAAAAGGTTCGCCTTCCCTGGTGTATCCTGCTCTCTCTCATCCCCTACTATATTTTTTTAAAAGACTCATGTGTTTATGTGTATCTGTACTCCATTATTTTTCATTATGGAGAGTATAGTATTACATTTCTTAAACATACCACACTATGTTTGTATGTTCACAATTAATAGCCATCTGTTTCCAGTTCAGGGCTATTATGGATAAAGCTGCTATTAACACGCTGTAAATGTTTTCCCATTTAAGGTAATACTCATGGATCCTGAGAATCAAGAAAGGAATATCTGTTTGAGGTACAAACAGATATTTTTCTGCATACTGCACCATCTCTGTATCTTTTGTGATGAGGTGTCTTGTTCATATCTTTTGCCTCTTTTTCACTTGGCCTACTTTTTATTGCTGAGTTTTAAGCATTATTTATATATTTTAGATACCACCCCTTTATCAGATATGTTTTACAAAAATATTCTGCTAATGTGGCCTGTGTTCTTTACACTATCAATAGTACAGCTTTTTTTTTTTTGGTGCCGTGAATTGAACTCAGGACCTTGCACTTGCCAGGCAGGCGCTTGTGCCACTGAGCTATATCCCTGGCCCTAGTACAGCTTTCTCTGATGGGCAAAGTTTTAAATTTTAATGAAGTCCATCTTATCCCTTTTCCCCTCGCATGGGTCATGCTTTTCACGTCGTGTCTGAAAATGAATCGAACCCCAGGTTATATAGATTTCCTTTTGTTTGCTTCTTGAAGTTTTATGTACTTACTTATTTTATATAAATAACATAAACTTCCTTTAATGTTTTATTTCAAAATAAAAAAACCAGCCACCCCGTTGCTACTATTAGGCATCTTTATCATTCTTTCAATGTGTTCTCTAGCCTTATCATGACAGCCAATGTGCCATAGAAACAAGCCTGTGTGGTATAAAGCTTTCTGATCAGCTCCTTTATGTTGTTCCTTCACTCTGGCATCTGACTCCAGAATAGCTTCTCTCTCTGGATTAGGACTCATTTTATGTGCATATATCCGTGCAATTAGGGAACAAAGTGATACATCTTGTTTATTTTTAATAGCCTCAGGTTCTCGAAGAGCTTCTTGAATTCTACCTTCCATTAATGTACCATAGGCGTGGTAAAACCTGAAGACTGGGTCACTGCCGTACCTCTTCATTCCTCTGCCGGCAACAAGTGACACATGACGGAAATACCCCTCTTGACAGTAGTAATTAATCAGTATCTTCAACCCCTTCAAGCCCATGACCGCCGAGGTCGAGGGTCGCGCTTGCTGCCACCACCGCCTGCTGGAGGAGGCCTGGGACTCGGCCCGAGTAAGGCCTCGAAGCCTGCTCACACTCCGACCCTCTCGAAGTTTTATATTTTTGAATTTTGTATCAGGTATATGATCCATTTTAGGTTAATTTTTGTTTATAATGAAAGATATAGCTTGAGCTTTAAAAGGTAGTGTTTTTTAGTGGATTACAGAAATACTGGGTCTGCAGTGCCAGAAATTCTCATATCTTCCCCTCGAGGCTCCATTTCTTTCACTGGTATAGTACGAGTGTTTCAAGTGTGAGCCCGCTATCCTCTTACTCAAAGACCATAGTTTCCACTACAGTTTGCCCTGTGTTGTACATTCTATGTATTTTAGTTTACTTTTTTTAAAGAGAAAAAATAAAATTTCAAAACAAGATAACAGAAGGGTAACAATGGTTAATACATTGCGAGTTCCATGCACTTTAACACAGGTATGATATTCACCATGGCGGCATTCTACAGAATAGTTTCACCGCACTAAAAATTCCCTGTACCCATTTACTCATTCTACCCTCTGTCCTCCTCCTCTCAAAAGTATGGTGACCTTTTCCCTTTTTCCTATTTCCATAGTTTTGCTCTTTTCTAGAATGCAATATGACATGACTCAGATCATACAGTATGTAACCTTTCTGGCTGATGTCATTTACTTAGCAGTATGCATTTAAGGTTTCTGTATATTGTTTCATAACTTGATAGAAAATTTATTTATGTTGCTCATTATCCCATTGTATGGATGTACAATCTGTTTATCTATCTGCCTACTAAAGACATCTTGGTGGGCTCCATTTTTGGGAGTCACACAGGAAGTTATAACCGTTCATATGCAAGTTGTTTTGTGTGGATGTAAGTTTCAATTCATCTGGCTAAATACCAAGGGGCATGATTGAGGTCGTATGATATCTATTCAGTTTTGTACAAAATTGCCAAGCTGTCTTGCAAAGTAACTATATGAGTTTGCCTTCCCACCGGCAAGGAATGAGTTTCTATTGCTCTACATCTGACTCAGTATTTGATATTGTCAGAGCTTTTGACTTTAACTGTCTTACTAGGTATGCAGTGCTAATTTGCAGTTTCCTAATGACCTAGGATGTTGAGCATCTTTTCACGGGCTTACTTGTTGTCTGTCTTCTTTGTGAGGTGTCTGTACAGAGGTTTTGCCCATTTTTTAATTGGGTTATCTTTTTAAAGATTTTTTTTTGTGTGTGTATTTTGGACATCAGTCATTTACCTGTTTTACCTTTCTGTTCTCTTGCCTATTTTACAGAGTACAGCACATTTTTTTGTTTATTATTTTTTAAGAGCAGAATATATTTATTGAGGGAAAGAAAGCCTCTGTCTGAGAGAGGGACAGAAGGAGACCTGAGTGGGTTGCCAAGGACCTTTCCCTTCCCAGGGACTTTATAGAGCAAAACACCAAGATGAGGCAGGTCCAAGATAGGGGAAAATGGGGAATTACAACGTGGGCATGAGGTGGGACAACATTACGGTCAGCCAGTAAGATTACAAGTATAATTGTTCAGATAAAATTGAAGTACAGCACATTTTTTAGAATAACAATTTTTTTAACTAAAACTCTAAGGTTTACGGAAGTTTCCAGATTAGTCATGCAAAATGGTCACAAGATTTTACTGAAGGATCGAATCTGCACTTGACAGCAAAGTCACAGTGTGACTAGAGAAGACTGCAAGGTTGGTTTAATGTCCCCATTTTGCTCAAACAATCAAGCGTGTCCAGGTATAGCATCTAGCTAAAATTAGACTTGATTAGAGAGGCTATTTGAAAGAACCAGTGAGCTGCTTTTTATAAATGCAGTTAGATAACCAGAGGGAAGAGAATGGAGCCCATAAAATAAAAATACAATTAAAATCAAATGAAGAACACCCACATCTCTACAACTAGTCCCAGTGACTGCCTTTATTCCCAGAGCTTTGTACCTAAGTCATGATGGGCCACATGAATAAAAGCAGGTAGCCACAGCTTTTAAACTTTGCCCAGCAATGCAGATGATACTTCTGGCCTCCGCTTGCACTAGACAACAGTACACTAGAACAACACGTAGGCTTGCTCTTGTGCATTTAATCACTAAGTAACTAAGGATTTCTGGGATTTCATTAAACTGGAATGTTTCTAAGACGGGGTCCATTAAATGCAACAAAGCGGAAGGCTTGCTGAAATGGAGAGATGACCACTTGATGACCGGGTCTGCGTAAATACTGTTTGGGCAGGTGGTCCATGGTTTTCATGCTTGGGTTTTGTTGGTCTTCCCTGGTGGGGGCACATTACTTCTTCCTGATGGATCATCTGGATTAGGAGTGCTTCATACAACCTGATCAGTAGCAGTACTGTGCAGGTCTGCAGTGCTGATGACCATTTGCCTTTCAAAATATCCAAATGTATTCTTTCCAGCTTGTCTGCAGTAGGATAATGAGTTTTTACGAAGCATACTTTAGGTGCTACCCTTGGATATTCTGGAAGAAACAGTTCAAGTTCCTCCTTCATGGGGAATTTCTAGGGACCAGCAATGACTAAATGAAGCAACTGGCATTGTTCTCATCTGGTTCTGTTTAATGCTAGTAACTGACTGTGTTTCCTGGGTTTCCATGATGATCCTGTGGGGCTGCCTAGCTGTCTCATTATATCTCAGATTTGACCCCGGCCGCATCCCTAGCTGGCTCGGTAAACCTCATGCACAAATCAAAGTCATGCAAAGCATTTTTAATTTTAAAGAAGTTTAACCCAGCAATATTTCTATCATGGATCGTGTTCCTGGTGTTGTGTTGAAAAGCCATTGCCAATCACAAGCTTCCTGGGAGTTGAACTCAGGGCTGTCACACTGAGCTGAGCTTCTATTTTCTGTCCTCCTGCCTCGACCTCCCAGAGTGCTGAGATTACAGGCATGTACCACCATTTGGCTAAGAATACAAGTAGTATTGTTTTTTCAGTTCTATTTTTCACTATTGGTATATGCAAATACAGTTGATTTTCATTTTGACCTTCTGTCCTCAACCTTTCTAAATTCATTTATTAGTTTGGATAAGACCCCACCTGGTAGATTCCTTGGAATTTTTACATACAGTCATATCATTTTTAATTAATGATAGTTTGTTTCTTCTCTTTCAATATGCATGCTTTATTTCTTCTTTCTTGTCTCCTTTTTCAGATAGGATTTCTTAGGAGTAGAAAGAGAAGTTATTCTTGTTTTGTTCCTGATCTTAGGGGAAGACGTTCAGTATTTCATGTGGAATTTGATGTCAGCTGTTGGGTTTTTTGTTTTTGTTTTTGGATATTTGAGAGAGGATCTCACTCTGTAGTTCAGGCTGGTGCTGAACTCACTGTCTAGCCTAGACTGGCCTCGAACTCAAAGCAGTCCTCCTGCCTCAGCCTCCTGAGTGCTGGGATTATAGATATGTGCCACCACACTGGGCTGTTGAGTGTTTTATGACTGTTTTTTTATGAAACTGGGTAAGTTTTCTTCCGTTTCTAATTTTGTAAAATTCCTTATGAATGTATATATAATTTTATCTAATGGTTTTCAGTGTCTTAATCAGCAAATCAATTTCTTTAATAGATAAAGATGATCCAGAATTTCACTTTCTTCTTATGTCAGTTTTGTTGTACTGTATTTTTAAAAGAAATTTGATTTTTGTCTAGGTTGTTGGATTTATTTTACAGTTTTTTGTTTTGTTTTGTTTTGGTTTGGTTTTTTTCCCCCCGGTACCGGGAATTGAACTAATGACCTTGCGCTTGGCAGCAGGCGCTGTGCCGCTGAGCTAAATCCCCTGCTCCTTATTTTACAGTTATTTATAAATGTCACTTGTTTACTTTTTATGCTTGTGGACTTCAAGATTATTGTATCTAATTGTTTCCTTTGTTGTTTTGATGGTTTTTTTTGTTTGCTTTTTGGTACCAGGAATTGGACTCAGGTCCTTGTGCTTGCCAGGCAGGCACTTGTGCCACTGAGCTATATTCCCAGTCCCTCATTTGTTGTTTTGACTACCCAATGAAATTTTTACAGAGATTCTAGAAACTTTACAAAGTCATTAGCATTACCCAGAGACCTTTAAAAACACTAATAATATATTTAAGAGTAATTTCTATTTTCATTAGAATATAGAGGACCAGCTACCTATAGATAGTTACAACAATTTTTAAAACTCATCATTTCTTTTCTTTGTAAACTGAATTAAGGGCTTTAAAAATCAGAATATTAGTAACTAGATAGAATGGCAGATACATTTAATTAATTCTTAAAATAGCTAAGTGACAAAAAACAAGTTTATAAATGGTACAAATTCTATTGAAATCAATAATGTTGATGAAAATAAATTACTCATGATCTTGTGTTGTGTCTTCTGGTTATTTAATGCTATATATGCTTATGGCCTAAGAGGATAAATAAATTGTGCTTTGAAATTTGTTAACAAATTTCAAAATAAAAGGTCTTATTTTGTGAAAACCATGGGCCTTAACTGAGTTCTTATTACATCTCTGCCTGCCTTTGCATTAATTTATCAGGATATAGGAAACTTTGCATAGTCTATCCTTCAGGGTGACTTAAGGGATTAAATTCCTGAAGTACACATTGGTATGATTCGTTAAATACCCAACAATTCACCCAGCTGGAAGTAGGCATTGTATTTCACAAAGCAGGGGCTAACCTTTACCTTTTCTCTGGATTCCCCCCAAGTGCTTCTTTTTAAAAATATCCATCCATTCCCTGTCCAATATCATGAATTTCTTATTGAGTTTTTTATCCTTCTTTTAATCATACGTGTCTGCCCTTTGCTGAACAAGAAGAAAAGTCTCGTTTGATGTGCTTGACATGTATTGCCACACCTGCTGCCTCCCCAGCCATTCCTAGTGAGCGACCAGAAGCAGCAGTGGCTTAGTTTCACCCACTTGCTGTGGATTGGTTGACTTAGGTTGAGCCTGGCTAGAATTTCCCTTTGTGCAGGTAGAGTTCAGGTTTTCATCCTGAGAATAACAGGTTATTCAGTTCCAAGTTCTGTTTCCACTGTTGCTGTGGTTCTTGTTCCTGTTGCCTGTTTGCTCTGTTTTTCACATGGAGAGTTCAGAAGCACATGAAGTGTTTAGGAATCTGTGATAGTAAACTTCATTGATTTTACTGAGCTATGTGGTGCCCAGATATTTGGTTAAACATTGTTTCTGAGTAGTCTATGAGGGAGTTTCTGGACATGATTATCATGTAACTCAAAGACTGGATAAAGCATGATGCCTTCTGCAGGGTGGGTGGGCTTCATCTGATCTGTTGAAGGCCTGACAAAAATAAAAGTGTTGGTAAGAAAGAATTCTTTGACTCTGCTGGGCCAGTAGTCTTCTGATTTTGGATTCGGACTTGAGAGAAATCATAGTGTGGACTGTCCTCAGTCTACTTTCCAGGTTCCATTATCATATGAGCAAATTCTTATAATAAATACTTTATAATATGCACATATATATCCAATGTGCACATCGCCTCTGTATCAGTGACCACCTATTATGCAGAGAACCCTGAACAGTCCTTGCCTCATGAGCTGAGGCCTGAGCTGGTGCCCTGTCACCATCCACATAGCATTGACCCAGACCTGCAGTGCGTGGGGCAGTTCCCCACAAACACAGCACCATGCCCATACCACATCCCACCTGACATCTCAGGTACAAAAAACATTCTAATTATGTGAGTTTAGGACTGTGTTCTGCTTCATATATAAACACAGTATTTTCTGCATAATCTTGATATATAGTGAAATTTCCAGGAGTGAAATTACTACATGTAAACCAAACGAAAACTATTTTGATTTATTTAGGAGTTGTTCATCATTTTCAAAAAATCATACTGGCAGTGGTTACAGACCTACTTCTGCTATCGAGTTGCTCATAAACACACCCACATCTGTCTCCATTGGTGTTTGCTGCGTTTCTGGTGATTCTGCACTAGGGTGCAAGCGTCTCAAGACTTCATTTGTATTTAAAAGTTCTTACAACTGGAATATTTTTATATTTAAAAACATAATTTGTTACTTTTTATTCTATTTCCCCTTATTATTGGGGTATTATATTTAAATTTCAAACTCATACATGGAGGTCGATTATTTTATCTGTGGATGTTATTTAATAAAGCACTGTAAAATGTACCTGGCATCATAGGCTTGCTTAAAATATTCCAGCACTACTAGTAGTAAACTGGCTTATTTTGGCAGTAGGAAGGTATAGCTTGTCACACAGAAGCATTCTTCCATGTCAGCATTGTGTGTGTGTGTGCGTGTGTGTGTTGCCCTGGTGTCCCCTCTCTGGCAGTGCTTGTGAAGGGGTGCTGTGAGATCTGGGCCTGCTGAGAAGTGGGACATTGATAGAGAACAGATGGGCCTCTGTCATGATTCCTGCGCTGAGGCTCACCTGTGTACTCTGGAGCTCACGCTGTGAAGGCTTTAAGCCTTTGCTGGGCAGCTGCAATTTCAATCAGCAACAGATAAGAACAGGAGAAACTTAACGGAGAAAAATCAAACTGATATGTTTGAAGATGGCTGTGCCAAGAACTGGCGATCTTGTAAGAATCCTATGACTTTCTTCTAACAGAACTTGTAAAATCCTGTCACTCTTGGAGATCATCACCTCATCTTATCCGCTGCCTTATCCGGGTTTTCTGGGCATGGAGATAGAGGAGCCCTGTACACTGCTTCCAAAAGAGACTGACCTATCTTGATCCACAGGCTCAAGGGTGTGAATATTTCCCTATCAACGGAACCTGGTTTAAGGGTAATTGTGAAGGAATGAATCACAAGACGTTGAAAAAGTGACCCAGTACTGAACAATACATGCTGCTCTGTGTGCCTTCCTCCCTGAAGTTGGAGTATTGGTAAGAACAGCCCACTCTTTATCTACACACACAGCAGGTGCTGTTCTTGGGGCAGAGCCCTCACTTATTGATAAATACATTACAGCTAATTGTTTTCCCAAACACTCATTACTGTGAGCCCGAATGGGTAATGATCCTGGTGCCGCTTGGGATATGGCTGTGTGTGCACAAGAAGCTTTGATTATATTCAAAGGCTGTAAATGCAAAAATAAATAATAAAAATCAAACACAGTCTAATAAAGGTTAACGTCCATTTCCCAACAAGCCTGAGAGGAGAAACCAGTGACTAATATAGCTAAATGTGAGACTGAAGAATCCGGGCCAAGATTCAAGGGATGTCTGGCAAAGTGGATAACTAATTTATTTTTACCTATTTGGGGGCATTGCACCCTTCCTTATTGCTACCATATTACATGTTACTATCTTATTATCATATTAATTGCTTTGTTGATTACCATGCCACACATTTGGTGCAACATCATACTCCATTTCATAAGACTCCCAAATAAGATGCAAACTATATTTGTGGTCTTTGGGATTTGTTTTTGTTTTTTTTTTTACTTCATAGAGGATGTTGAAATTGAGTACAGTATCACAGAAATTTTCCAGTGAGCCGTTAAAAGTTGTGCGTGGTTGTGTGTGCCTATGGTCCCAGCTTGTCAGAAGATTGAGGTGGGTTGATCACCTGAACCCAGAAGTTTGAGACCAGTCCAAGTAACACAGACTTCACTTCAAAATGAGAGAAAATCAGAGGATGCCTAAAAGTGCAATGAAGTGTGTATGAGACCCTTTGAGGTTCCTAGTGATGTTTTTCAGTTCTCATGTACCTCCTGCTAGATGTGTTAGTGCATTCCTTTATATGTGGGCATGCGTGCATGTGTGTGTGTGTGAGTGTGTTGTCCTCACTTCCTCTTACAGGTAGTGATAAGTTGCAACATCTTCACTCAGGATGCCATGACATAATTAGATACCTTTCAGGGGTCTCTGGCCACATTGTGCTTTTCCCTGGGGTGTCTAGTCACACCGTCCCTCACACTACAATGAAACCACTGATTTTGGGGCTGGCGGACAGACGACAACACAAACTCTGCTTTATAAAACCTTTCACAGTCTCTCCGGCCGGCAGCATGTGGAGTGAGGTGTCTGGCTTTCAGTGTCCGGGCTCTAAGGCCAACCGTTGTGCTGTGTTCAGCCGGAAGCCGCTTGGGCTTGTAGTCAGTTCTGTTTACCTTGAGTGCAGTTAGAGGGAGTTATATCATATTTTCTAATCATACCAGGTTTTCTTTCTTTATTCCCAAGCTGAATTTATCCTTTGAAATTCCACATTTAATTCTCAGAGCCAGCATGTGCCTGTGTGCGTCTATTCCCCAGGCCAACAGATTTCTTACACCTCAGAAGCAATCAAATTGGGAGTTGGTGGTCCGACGCACATTCTGGCTCTTATTTGAATTTTTTAAATGTGTTCACATTCTCTAAAGCACAGCTTCTCAGCAAATTGGGCCAAGATGTTTCATTTGTAAAATGGTTAGTGAACATTTATTAAAGTCTGTTAAGTACAAAATTAGCAAACATTTATTAGCTTTGTTAAATATTAGGATAATAGGAGAAGAAGGAGCTTTAGACAAATCGTGGTGTTGATTTTTTTTTTTTTTTTTTTTTGTGGTGTTGATTTTTTAGTCCTGGCTCATGTAAAGCTCTCTTTGTGTCCCCTGGAGGTCAAGCTTAGCTGTGTATTTGCTTATTAGCTCATCAGCTACAGCTATGCTAAATGAAATAAATGCGGCTTCATAGTATGTAGTGAAACTAGCATCAAAACTGCATTTAATCCAGTTTAGCACCAGTGACTGCCCTCAAAGGGCACTTCTCCTATGAGATCATATAGGGTACTGGAATTTATCTGGAGATATAAGAACAGACAGGTGATTTAACAACAGTTTTTAAATATTTAAACACACAAAAGATTACTTCTCTTTCCTACAGGATAGGAGAAAATAGACAATTGAAATATTCTAACAAATGAAATAGAAATTTCCACCAATTTTGGTCAGCAAGTATCATTCTCCTTGTGGCAGGGATATGCCATGCTCCTGAGGAAAAGCCGGGGGATGGGGCTTAGCGTGTGCTCTTAAGCACAGTGACCTAGCAGGGAGCCCTCAGATGGGTCAGACACCGGCACTGTGAAACAAGCAGTGGGCGTTCGGTGCCCACTGTCCAGACTTCCTCACTGGGTAGAAGGCAGCCGTAGGACGTATGCTTAAGGCAGGGTTTCTCAGCCTCAGCACTGCTGACTTCTGGGACCAGCTAGTTCTACGCTGGGGTGTTCTGTGCACTGGAGGGTGGTTAACAGCATCCCTGGCCTCTCCCCCCTAGATACCAGTAGTATTTACCCCTCTAGCTGTCACAATCCAAAATGTCTCCAAACATTTCCACAAGTCCCCAGGGTACAGGTGACTTTACACCTCACTCCTAGTTAATTCAGTGAAGAACCACTGAATTAGAGAACAAAGAAAACCTTCAAAGGCAGTGTCTCGAGAACCCCTTGAAGAGCATATGGGGTTATTGGGCTAAGACAGGGAGTTTAAGGAAGAAGTTTTATGAGTAGGGGTTGGAGGGGGAATGTACTGGGGGCCAAGTGACAGGTGACCTGTAATCTGGGAGAGAAGCTGTGTGGGGACCAGTGTGGGCTGTGGCGGGTGACTGAGCTGAAGGGAAGCCTCAAAGGTCAGGTGCAGCATTTGGGCATCAACTTGAGCAGAAGTCATGTTGACCAGAACTACACACTCAGAAAGAGCAATCTGAAATCAAGGTCTTGCGGCTTAGGGCAGGGAGAGCCTTGAAATAGAGATACCAGTTAGAAGCCACTTTGCATAACTTGAGAGAGGCAAAGCCCTGTTCTTTGTTTCTTCTGTGAGGCCACTAGCCAGTGTGCATTTGCCGTATTCTATTAAGTACTAAGCACTGCTTCAGAGGCCAGAGGAAGAACCTCAAGCAAGACAAAGTCCCTGTTTTGTGGCGTTTACCTTCTACTAACATGAGTAATAAAACTCATTATAATCAAGACAAAATAGCAACTTTGTTGCAGTGAAATACTACCCCTAGGTGGTCAAAATAAAGGTAAAATAGAATGTGTATTTTCCCTGTGGATTTAAGAAAGGATATTTCTTTATAAATTTATTCACTGCAAAGAAGTGTTACCATATAGATACTGGGGCATTTTAAAAAATTTTTTTATTTTTTTACTGGGGCATTTTTAGACAGTGGGACAAAACAGAAGAGAAGAGAAAGATTGTAACTGGGGACTCCTTAGTTTTTATCACAGTCTCACTGCAAACTACCAAGTCCTCACACTTGGAAAAATGTAACAGCTCCTGCAGAAGTAATCCTGTTAGGTCTTTGGACTTCAGTTGTGTCCCTGTTTAATCCCTTATCCTACCCAAGTGACCTTTGTAAATCTTAAAAATACCATATGCGTTCCTGACTTTGGGATCACCAGTTCTCCCTCTTTACATTGGACCATAGTGAACTTCTTGGGTCCTGACACGCCACATTCCCTCACCTCCTCCGGTCCCTTCTGCCCGCCTGGAGCTCCACTGCCTCCGCCTCACCCCACAGCTCAGCAAGCTCATTCCGCTTAACCTTCACAACTCAGCTAGCAGCACATTCCTTCAAGAGGTCTTTCCGGGTCCAAGCCTGGCACAAGCAGTCAATACTGTGCAAGGAATCAAGATTTGGGGAATGAAAAGACCGAATCCCAGAGACCATCTATTGCCCAAGATCACGCGTTTTTAACCAGTAGATTTATACTTGTCTAGCTTAAAGACTCAGGTTCCATTAGGGCACCAAGAAAGTGTGGGTATTCCAGGCAGCTCTGTAAAACCATTGTAGAAACTCACTTGGTTTAGATGGTTTGCCTCTAGACTTGCTGGAGATGCTCAACAAGTATTGGTTATTAATAAAAACAAGCATGACATTGGTGTTAGCAGCCTCTCATCAGTGTCCCTCTGTGAGCAGCAGCCGCATAGGATTTCCAAAGCTTGGGTCCTTCGGTTCTCATCCAGTGAAAGCTTGAACATGGAGAAGGGCTGGGCTTTGTTTTTATTAGTTTGGTTCATTAATATTCTATGAGACATTTACACAAGTGCTTTTGTTGTAGCACCTGGTATGCCTCGCTGTTCCCCTCCCCATTCTGCGATAATATCAATCTGCAAAGCTATACAAGGGATGTGTAAAGAGCTATGGAGAATGTAATAATGCATAATTAAAACTGCTAAAATATTCAGCATGTTGTTTAATGGATTTTTAAAATGACAGCACCTTTGATTCATTTTTTACCCTTCTTGTTTAGTCCTCATTCCTTTTTGTCATCACTGAAATGCAAGATGGACAGAGCAGAGAAGAGTTTTGTGGTATTATTCAGCTGCATCCAAGCTCATCCCTAACTTAATGGCTGCAGTAAGCAGCATCGTATTGTTCTTGAGCGCATAGAAATGTAAAGAACAATTATAAAGCAGAAAATTTCAAGTGATACAACATTGAATTTCTCTTCAATATTAATGTCCCTTTCTATGTGTCTTAAGCAGGTATATAGTGATTATAGTAAAGAAAGCTGAAAGTTAGTTTTTGTTGTTTTTTTTTTCTGATCCTGGTTCATCTTGCATTTTCACCATTACCACTTCAGATCAACCTGGTTGGGCTTGTGTGTCGACCTGTGAAGCATGTAAGGACAGACAGCCCCAGCCTCACTGGGTGTGATCTAACTACTTACTGTACTGTGGGTTGGACTAATAGGGTGGTGACAATAGCATATATTTATCCAATGCCTGTGTGCTCTTTGTTAGGGCAATGAGGCTATTTACATACATTATCTCATTTAGTCCTGATAATTCTATGAGATTGGTACAATTAAAAGTTAATGTAGGGGCTGGGGATTTAGCTCAGTGGCACAGCACCTGCCTGGCAGCATGAGGTTATGAGTTCGATTCCCGGTACTGGAAAAAAAAAAAGTTAATGTATTTTTCTGATAAATTCTATTAAACATTTAGGGATAATACTTACTTTATAAAAGCTCTTCTAAAATATAACAGTATAGCATTTTGTAAGGCCAATATTATTCTAATACTAAAACCAGACAAAGGCATTACAAGAAGATAAAGCTCCAGACCAATATCCCTCACAAACATAAGAACAAATACTTTCATTAAAATACTAGCAAATTGAGTCCAGAAACTTGTAAAGGATAATGTATTGTGACCAAGTTTATCCTGAGAATGCAAAGCTCTTTCAACACGTGAAAATCAATCAGCATAACAGTCTAATAAATGCAGAAAAAGCATTTAACAAAATTTAACATCTATTTATGATTTTTTTTCATACTGTCAGTAGGCTCAAAATAAAAGCCCCCCCCTTAAAAAAGATAATTCAAAAAAATAACTACAGTAGTGAAAAAAGGCTGCATGTTTTTCTCTTGAAGTAGGAACTAGACAAAGGTTTCTTTAGCCACTCATCCAAATTTATACCAGAAGTCACAGCTAGTATAATAAAACAGGAAAAGGTAATAAAAGACACACAAATTGAAAGGAAGAAATAGAACTGCCTTTATTAACAGATTATATAGTACCTACATGAGAAGTCCTAAAGAATTCACACAGAGCTATTAAAACTAATAATATACACAAAAGCCTGTCATATTCTTATATATTATATTATATAATCTCAAAATATTAATTTACAATTATAAATTCATATTTAAGAAAACAGTACCACTTGCATACAATGGCACACAACAGTTATAAATCTAGCAAAATATATATAGTATCTTTATGTTGAAAACTGTAAAACACTGATGAAAAAAATCAAAGATCTTAGTAAAAGGAGGAGTCTACTGCATTCATGAATTGGAATACCCCATATGTTAATAATGTCAGTTTCCCTTTAATCAAGTAAATTAATTCAGTGCATTCCAATCAAAATCTCAGCTAGATTTTTTTTTAAAAAAAATAGATCAATAGGCTGACTCTGAAAAGTATATGGAAGGACAAAGAAACTAGACTAGTCAGAATAATTTTGAAAAGAACCAAGTTGAACATTTCATACTGCCTGATTTTAAGATTACTGTAAAGCTCAAAGAATCAACACATACTGGCAAAAGGATGGACATCAGGAAGAACAGAAAACAAAAAAGATTCTTGAAATAGACCCGCATGTGTATAGTCAATTGATTTTTTTTACAATCTATATTAGTTATTTATTTTTTATTTGTGGGTGTTAGTTTAAAAAACTAGTCAATCGTTTGTACATGGTTTATATACACATGTAAATACAAACATATGGTGTACGTGAAATTCATCTTGCTGTCTTAGAATTTAATTTTTAAAACTTATTCTTTTATTGTATATTTTATTATATGAAACTGTTACCACTTACTTACCCGTTATATGTTTAATAATAGTTACTCCCTCCTGATTTGAACTATTACAATTTATGCTACTGCTCATATTCTTGTATGAGTTTTTTAAAGCACATCTGTATGTGTTTCTGTTGAATACATATATAGGAAACCTTTTTGGATCAAGGGCTTTGTATGTTTAGGGTTTTTTATTTTAAAGAGAATTAAAAAAAACAATAACATAATGACAACAACATAGACAAAAACAAAACGACACAAAAACAATAAAAGTGATACAGGGTTTCCAAACAAAATGACAGGAATTAACAGTGGTTGTTATATTACATATTGTTATCTTCAGTGAAGTTGCTTGGATCACCAGATGTGAGAATGCAAGGTTGATCAAACCATTAAAGAGAATAAAAAATAGCAATAAAATAAAAATAATTTAAAAAAAATTAGAAGTGGTACAGAGAAAACAAGATGGTAGGAATTCACCAATGGCTGTTATATTGCATATTGTTGTCTTCAAATTAGTTGTTCAGATCACCAGTATAAGTGTGTAAAATGTATGTCTAGTTTTGATACCTATTAAAGTTTCCAATGTGCCAAATTGGCTTTACCAGTTTAAGCTCCTCACAGTGAAGGCTGAAACTTCTTACTGGTCCAAATGGTTGCCAGTGCTTTTCTGTATAACTAGGCTGATTTCCCCTTTATTGTGGCCAATTATGTCTCAATTTTGGATTTAATTTGCACATCCTTGATTACTGGGTTCCGAAACTTCTAAAATTAGTGTATGTTTCTGATACATAAAAAGTATATTCACCATGGGAAATTGGAGCATATACACACTTCATCTTAATCATTTTTACTGGCACTTTTCCTCCCTTTCCCCCTTTATAAGGAAGGTATAAAGGCAATTCCGTGGGGGGAAAAAATGGTCTTTTTTGTACAAGTAACATGCAAATGTTTGGCTATCTGTATCAGTCAGTGTTTACTAGAGAAACAGTGTCTTGGTTACTTTTCTGTAGTTGCTGGGACAAAATACCTGACGCCCAAAATTAGGGAGGAAAGGTTTATTTCGCTTACAGTTTGTGGAGGTTTCAATCCGTACTTGGTAGATTATAAGGCAGAGAGCTATAGCTCATGGCGGCAGAACACAGCAAAAGCAACCAACACAAAAGCCAGGAATGGCCCAAAGCAGCCTCTTGTTCTCCCTTACATATGCAAACTATCCACCTGAGCGCGGGTGCAGCTGTCACACCCATAATCAATCAAACTCTAAAAGCCTGCCCCATGACCACATGAGGCTTTGGGGAGACACCCAGACACAAACCATAACAAACAGATATAACACAAGATATATAAATGTACAAGAAATTACAAGTTTGGCTTACAATGGTCAGCCACAGAGTTGGATGAGGAAGCGTGCAGAGGGTGTCTGCATGTTGGAGATTGAAAAGCCCAGCCCCAGGCCTGGAGCTTACTTCAGTGTCCATGCAAGTCCGTATCAGCAGGCTGATGGGTCTGCGATGGAATGCTGAAGAATCTATGATGAAGGCTGGAGAGCCTACACCAGAAGGCTGAAGAGTCCCAGGTGGAAGCCGAACAGTCTGCACCAGAAGCCAGGAGGTAACCAAGTTGTGGGCGAAGACTGGAGCTCCTCCGAAGAACCAGCAGCCAGTCCTTTCTGTATTCCCTTTTTTTATGCAGCCTACCCGCCCTGGTGGGGGGAGGTGGTCCTCTACACCCACATCCTCTGCATGCCTGCATGCCTTCCTCTTGCAGGGGCTCAGAGGAATACAAAGTAAGCACCCTGGCTCCCTGATGAGTCACACAGTTAACCTTTTAAACATCTTAATTTGACACAATGAACAACATCCCAGAAGGGTAAGGGCATGGCCTTTTCACCCCAGGATGCAGAACTGCTGAGTCACTTAGCCAAACCTCTAGACTCCCCAAGTTGACATAATGTGTCAACCATAGCACTATCCAAGTGCAAACAAATAAACAGAACATTGATCCATACCTTGTAAGGTATGTAAAAATAAGGAATCATAGCATTCTTGTAAAATATATTACTGTAAAATTTCAGGAAGGGAACGTAGGAGAAAATAATTATACTTTGGGGTTAGAAAAACATTTTCTTAAGTATAACATAAAAGAAAAACTTAAGTATGACTTCATAAAAATTAAGAACTGTCACTTTTTAAAGAATGAAAAAACAAGTTGTGGGCTGGGAGAAAATATTTGCAAAACACTAATTTATTAAGGGAATTTGTAGGCATAATGTGTGACTAACTCTTAAAAATCACTGATTAGAACACAAGCCACTCATGAAAACTGGGGAAGCTGTTTGGACAAATAAGACACATCTCAAGGAAGTGTATTTAGATGGTGGATGAGCATGAGAGAAGATGCTTGACATCATTTCTCATTAGGGAAATGAAACTATGCCTGTGCCTGATGCTCCCTGTATATGCAGATAGCAATTTATCACATGTTTCCATTCACAGAAGATTGAAACAGGTATAGATCAAGATCAAACAGGTGTGATATCCACTGGAATGACTACAATTTAAAAAAAAAAAAAAGAGAAATCGCCAATACTAAATGCTGGTAAAGATGTGAAATTCTTGGAACTTTTGTACATTGCTGGTGGGAATGCAAAATATGCTTTTGAAACAGTTTGGCAATTTCTTACAAAGCTTAATATCCATTTACCATATATCCCAGTGGTTTCCATTTTAGGTATTTGTTCATGTGAAATGAAAACTTACGTTCACAGAAAAACCTTTGTATCTCCTGAAAGTGGAAACAACCAGTCTGTATTTCTGCAGATGAAAGCATATGCAAATTGTAGTGTTCGTACCATAGAATGTTAACTACTGGCTAATGCACAACGACCAACCTCAAGTGCATTTTTCCAAGTGAAAGGAACCAGATTCAGAAGCTACAAACTACAGGATTACATTCACATGACATTCTGGAAATGGAAAAATGGCTCTAGGGGTTGGAGTCAGGGAAGGACTTCCTCAGACGAGCTCGGGAAGTTTAGCGGGGGATAAAATCTGTCTGTACCTCGGTGGCATGCTCTATGCTTGTTGCCAAACCATAAACCACGAAGAGTGAATTTTACTGTATGTGAGTTACACTCTAACAGAAGGTTTTAGGTGATGTTGCTGCTCTGCATAATCCAGATGTTTCCCCTAGGAGTCTGACTTGGTTTCCCTGTCATTGGCCCCTCCTTACCTTGTCTTGAGGAATGGCTGTTTTTCTGGTCTGTGCACCTCTCACCGCCTTCCTCAGGCGGTGAGATCTGCCTCTGCCGATAGACCTCAGATCCATTGGGCACTGTCCTCCTCTGGTCAGCCAGGCGGGACTAGGTTCCCCACAGCTAATCCTGGGCAAACCCCATCTCCTGATCATTCTGTACCTTGTCCTACAGTTGGGGAGTGACAGTCTCTCACTCCCTGTCAGCCCTGTGGAGGAGCGCTGCCTCCATCGTTCTCTGTGACATTTATCTGCTCCCACAGGCTCACGCAAGCCCCTGAGTGCTGGTGTCCAGCTCTCCTTAGCTAGGCATTTGCATTTCTGTTCTCTCCTCCTGTATCTGGGCCTTTGGGTGCACACAGTTTGTTGAGGGCACTGTTCACTGAGCACAGTGTTCACTTTCCATATACATTGGAAATTTATGGAATGGTGTTTTATTCATGGAGACTAAAACCATAACTCTAAGCAGCTTGGATAATTAAAAGCCATGGTGCCCCTTTCACACCACCATAAACTTACTGATATACAGTTATGTCTTAGCATTCATGGGGTATTATTTCCAAAAGCCCCTGCAGACACCACATCTAAGGATGCTCACATTCCTTATGTAAGATGCCATCATATTATATACTTTAAAAAATCTCTAGATTAATTTATAGTACCTGAGACAATGAAAATGTGGTGCACATAGTTGTTATAGTGTATTGTTCTGGAAATGACAGGAAAAGTAGCCTGTTTATGTTCAATACAGATGCAGCCATCCTACACCTAACTGCATAGTCAGTGACCAAGATGCAAAGCAGGCAATGTCAAACAAGCCAGGCATGCTGGGCAGACAGAGGGCTGTGCCATGGCCAGTGTCTGTAGCAGGGAGTGCCTGCACTTTACTTCGTGTGCGGGAATCAGCCTAGTGGTCAGTGCATGGCAAGTTCAAGTTTCATTGTATGGAATTTTCTGTATTTTTCCCCAAATATTTTCAGTCTGCACTTGGAAAAGTTTGAGGATGAAGACCCCAGGGATACAGAAGGCCAACTGCATTAGACTTCAAATAAACACATAAGTAAGTTTGCTCTAAATCAGACACTATATCAAATTCTAGTAGCAACAGACAATATAAAATTAGTGATATAAGAAAATATTAATAAACAAAAAGTTAAACATGATAAGATTACAACTACAACTTTTCCTTGCTATTTATTCCAGCAGTGGGATGTCTGTGTCCAGCTTCTCAGTTAAAGGAGTAGAATTGGGTAAGCAGTGAAGCCCTAATACTGTGTGTTATCGTGACTGAAACTTTCTGGGATGTGTCCATGGTTAAGTTTTACAGCAGGGGATAATAACAATAATTATGTAATTTAGTGTCAAAACAAGGACTCTTTAGTTTGAAAGGTGGTGGGGTATTACTAATAATTCCTCGAGGATATCACATGTAAAGTGATACATAGTAACCCTGCTTATATGGCACAGATACACTCTACAGATAATTATTCAATAATTATTAATCTTCATTTTTAAGATGGTTAAATTCAGCAATTCTTTGTCCTTTTTCTTCATGACTTGCATGGCACACTACCATGGGCTTATTCAGCTACAATTCTAGGTCAGTATCTATAATTCTTTCATTTCCTGCTCTAGGAACCCTATCAGAATGCAAATGAATGTGAGTGTTAATACTTTTGGGTAGAGCTCTTCAGATTTTACTGTGCTAACAAATCATCCGAGGATCTTGTTAAAATGCGGACTTGATCCAGTAGATCTAGTAGGGATGAGGATGGAGCCTGAGCTACTGCATTTCTAACAAGTTACAAGAAATGCCCCCTCTTCCAGTCCACAGACTACTCTTTGAGAAACTGGAATCTAAGAGAAGCCTTTGAAAATCATGGAATAGTTCAACAGCTTGGATCGTTGGTAACACAAAGGCAGAATGATTGCTATACACTCCAGAGTTTAGATACTGGGGTTAAGATTTTTTGATTCATAATAATTTCAAACGTTGGTCCAATAAAAATGGTGGAAAAAATCCATTCTTTATTTCTGGATGAGATCTGTGGAGTCAAAGGCAGAGAAGACATTGCCTCTCCTCTATGTAGGAAAAGAGAACTTGAAGGGAATTATTATATTTGGTACAAGAAAGGAAAGTGAATGGATTATTGCAAGTAATTTGTCTTAAAGTGACTTTAAAGAAAGTTCTTTTTGCTCAAATTTCAAATAAGAATAAATCTCTATTATAACCTGAAAATGACTGTTGGTAAGTCACACACACACACACACACACACACACTCCAAATGGAAAACTACCAGAAACCTACTTTTTCTTCTTTAGATTATTTTCAAGTTCTACCAAATTAAGTATTTTTATGTTTATAGTTATCATCAAACAGCACACCATTCCAAAATAAGGTATTTAAATAATACACACAGTTCCCGTTTCTCTCTTGATCTTGCTTGTGTTCTAGGGGAAATCTGATTAGGTGCATTTCCCACTTCTTCTGTACTGAGCACAGCATAGACGCTGTCCTGGATGGTTTCTGACTCCTATGGGTGGGTCATAAATGTAGAATTTGAAATTCCTGGACATCTAGAAACTCAGCCCAAAAATGTCAGGGCTCTGCTGTCTCTCATAAGGTTAAATTAGATCACTGGTTCATCCAGCACTGACTTATTAGTATTCATTCTTCATATTGTTACAAGGTGCTAATTCTGCTTTACTCTTTATTTTAGGTATAACTGGCTTAATTTCTAAGAAAGAAGAGAAAGCTATAAATTATGAATGCTCAACAAGTAACAGTTATAAACTATGGAGGTGCCGGGCATTGTTTTCCCATTTTGACTTTGCAGTGTTTAGTTTCCTGTTAGCTTACAAATTTATTAAATTCTGTTTTCTGATCTTTTTTAGAGCACCAAAGTAGTAACTTATGTGTTTAAAAGAATCCTCATCGAGTTTCCATAAACAAAATTCTTAGTAATGCCCAGTAACACTGATACCATGCTTACTATTAGGTAATGGAATCTACAAGTTGCTAGCTTTTTAAAAGATACTTTATGTCAGACTTAATTAATTGGTGAAGAAAATAGACAAAAATGTTAAATACTTACCTGAAGTGATATAACCAGTCAGTAGCAAAAAATAATATTGAAATTCAAGCTTCTGCATTTATTGGTCAATGCTGTTTTTACATGTTTCCTTCCTGTTTTTATCTTATACTACCTGTTTTTTACATATTCCAGACATCAGAATATTTTATAAATTTCAAGTTAAGGAAAACCAGAAAGACGAGTGAGTTATGAATCATCTAGATCTCTAATATGTACATTGAGTTTGTTCCATATTTACCAAACTATGTATTTCCACTAGTTTTTTTAAGCTTCTGTCACTCTCCAAAGAAAAAAAGATACAACCACCTTTTTTGTGTTGTCCGTGGACTTCTCACTGAAACTCAAAGGTGGAGTAAAGAGGACGGGAACTGAGTTTTCATTCTTTTGGAGTACTGTTGTTTAACTTTATTTGAAAGGCTCTCTAGGTTGTCTATAGGAAGCCCTAGGAATATATTCATTTCCAAGACTGCTTTGACCCACTTGCAAACATCAAAATAAAATCATTAGCGGGAAGTGACAGGTATGTAGTGGCCATAGATAACACTGAACATTTTGTAGATGGCCATGGGTGGCTACTAAGGGTTCCACCATTGGTATTGGCCACGACCCATTGGAAAGAGCTGGCCGTGGTGCTGAAATCCATATCAGCCTGACAAAAAAGTCCTAGAACAGAGAGTTTCCTTACCTATTTGATTGGAGAACTGATGCTAATTCCAGAGGGCAATTCTCATTCCTAATCCTTCTTTGCTTAAGAACTATGAACACAGTTGATCACCTTCTTCTCCTTCTCCTCCTCATCCTCCTCCTTCTTCTTCCTTGCTTAACAACTATGAACATAGTTGATCACCTTCTTCTCCTTCTCCTCCTCTTCCTCATCCTCCTCCTTCTTCTTCTTCTTCTTCCTCCTTCTTCTCCTCATCTAAGAAGAAGATCTTACTTCTTCCTCCTTCTTCTTCCCTGCCTTCTCCTCCTCCTCCTCCTTCTTCTAATTACTAAGGTGGGGTCTTTCACCTAAAACCTACCTGGTATATTCTATGATGCTGGAGATGGTATTCTGCAACCTAAATTTCTGAGATGCTTCATCTTAGGCTCTGCCAACAGGAGATGTCAGAGGGAGATTGCAGCACTTTCTATGGGCTTCTTGTCTGTGTGTGGTTCTGTGTCATGCCTTAGAAAAAGGTTTTTGCCCTACAAGTGGCAGTTTCTTCCTGCTGCAGCAGATGATTTCAGTCTACAGTTTTCCCCACAGTTGCAGAAACTGCCTTGTGGGGCTGATAGAATAGTGTCCCCTAAAAGTGATGTTCTCCTAGAACCTCAAATATGATCTTACTTAGAAATATGGTCTTTTGGAAGAAATTAGTTAGGGTGAGGCATAAGGGTTTAGAATGGCCCCTAAATGCAGTGATGATTGTCTTTATAAGAAAGGTTTATGACAACAGAGGCAGAGTTCAAAGTGATGTGCTATCACCCAAGAAATGCCAAGGATTACTGCCAACCACCATAGGTTAAGCCAAAGATTCCCTTTCAGGTCCTCCAGAGGGAGGTTGACCCTGAAGACACCTTGATCTCAGGCTTCTAGCTTCCAGAGTGTGCAAGGATAAATTTCTATAATTTTAAATTATGAAGTTTGTGGCAGGTTGAATGGTGCCCCTGAGAATGAAAACATTGTCTTAAAGCCCCATACAAACATCAGCAACTGAAAGTTAGCATTCTCTTTTCAGAAAATCTTCCCAGACCCACAGCATCCCTACCTGGCCCCCCAAGAAAGCTGGTTATCTCCTGCTTTTCATAAGTCTGATCTTCAGCTCCATGGGCTCTTCCTTCATTATTTAATGATTCAAACCTTGTAGCTTTGCTTCCCTTGTCCTGAAGGTAGTAGTTTTTTCTTCCAGCAGCTATTTTCATAATACTTTAAAGTTCTGTTTTCACCGCAATTTGTTATCTACCTTAAAAGTTCACTTAAAAGTTATTCACTTAAAAGTTATCTACCTTTCCATTCTGTCTACCTGTTATCTACCTGTTGGACAGTTATCTACCTGTCCTGTTGGACAGTTATCTACCTGTCCATTCTGTTTGGATCTTGACTAATTATAACTGCCAATCCTCTTTCATTATTAATTCCCAGTCAGATCACACTGTCCAGGTTTCCTCCCACCACATGGTCTCTTCTGATTCTTCCTGGGTATTTAGCCTCTTCCCCCCAGCCTCTCAACCTTCCAGGGGTCCAGGCTGCAATTCCATCCTCCCTGCTATCCTCTCTGTCCTCTTCTCCTTCTTCTCTTCCTCTCTCTGCTCTGCCCACGCTGACTCTTGATGATCTCATTCACCCTTAGGCCTTAAAATCCAGCCACATGCAGTTGGCTTCCAAATGTCTACCCTTGGCCCAGTCCTCTGTGTACCTAGCGAGCCCTCTGGTGTCTCACAGACACTAATGTGGTCTGTCCACAAAGGGAACTCTTCATCCTTCCTGCACCACCCCTGCACCTGCTGCTTCGTTACCTGCCCTGCCTCCACCGACCGACAGTTCTGCCTTCTGCTTCCTCCTCCCCTCATGGTCAGCATCAGGAAGGCTTTGTGCCTCTGCTGCCAAATTATAATCACAGTCTGACCACTTCTTACTACTCCTACCGCCGTTCCCCACTCTTGTCTGAACTCCTTGAATTTTTGAAGCACCTGTCTCCCGCATGTCTCTGTTTCTTCCTTTGTCCTTTTAGATTCCATCCTTAGCATAGCAGGCAGAACAGTCTCTTGAATGAAGTCAGATTACACCGCTCTCTGCTGAAAAACCTGCAGTGGCTGCTCCTCAGACTTAAGAGTAAAAGCCAAATTCTTACCAGTGTCCAGGGGACTTCACAGTGTCTGACTCTGTTATCTTTCTGGGTGCATCTTCTGCTCTTCCCTTTTATTACTCTTTCCAACTACAGTCTCCTTACTGTTCCTGAAATATACAGCCTTGCTTCTAACTTAGGGATCTTGCTTGGTCCTTTCTGTCTGGAACATCCTTATTCCACATATTCTCTCGGCTGACTCTCATTTCCTTTAAGTCATTGCCTAAATCTCATCTCAGTAAGCCCCACCCGAAGTCCCTAATTATTACTACATCCAGCCCCTTCCCACTGCCAATGTTTCTCGCTTTTTACTCTTTTTTTATAGCATAGATCATTTTATAATAGGTATGTTATTTATTTCACTATGTTTATTGCTTATTGTCTTTCTCCGCATGCTAACAGGTGAGCTGCACAAGGTGGGGATCTTGCTTGTTAGTGTCGCACGCTGGAGACCTAGAAGAGTGCCTCGGATAGAATGGAAAGTCAGTCAATATCTGTTGAATGTGGACAGAATGAATGGGTTTTCACAGATCACCAATTAAAGCTCAAGAGATGTGTTATATATTTAAGTTAAAGTCACTCACAAAAATGAGTGCAGAAAGTAATTAAATTTTGCCAGACATGACTAAATAATCCATAGAAAAATAAACAGTCCAGCATCTGATTTCTTAAGGAAATCAGTAAGCAATCCAAAGTGAAATAACACAGTGTGAAGTATTCTAATTGGAGAACAGGGTGTTGCAAAATGTGAACACTGCAAACTTTTTCCCTTGCTGCAACAATTTGATTGTGATAGTATCTTGGTGTTCTTTTGCATTCTAAATATTTAATACACAATAACACTTATTAATATTACCCTGACTTTTATTCCATAGTTTAGGAAATGCTGCCATAGAATAACAGACTGACTCAAGAGCCAGATTTTGCACACACACAATGGAGATGTAACAAGAAAATAATGCCTTATAGTTTTCAGATTGCTTTCAGTTACATTTGTATATGAGAATGTGTCTGGTGATTAAGAATTGATTGCATAAAATGTAAAGGAATATTTGAAAACTCATTAAAGGAAGTAGGTTTCCCAATAGAATTAAATTTTATAATGTTCTGTTAAGATTGGTCACGTATATTCTTGAAATCAGTAAAACATCTTCAGACCCTTTTAAACTTTACATTACACCTCTGACTGCAAAAACCATATTTTAAGTAAAGGTCATTCGTGTTGAGTTTGTTCAACAAAGTAGGCAAATGTCGAAGGTATTTGTTTTCGGGTTACTTTTTCCAAGGTGTTTGTCTGCGTAGAGCAGACAGAACCTTTGTTTAGGGCTTGTGACCCATGACTCTCAAGGGAAGGGAATCAAAAGAGATCATGTGGTATGAAAGTAACCTTAAAAAGTAATAATAAAGACAGACGTGCACTTTGGTAATAAGAACTAAGCACCTTCTATAATGAGGCCACTGACAAGTGGTAAAATGAGGGTGACGGCCCCTCTGTAGGAATCAAAGAGGACAGAAAGATAGAGCCAAGACAAAACAACTTAGAAGTTACATGAAATACTGCCATGAGAGTAAGGGAACAGACCCTGAGGAACAGAGATGGCAAGACAAGAGGCGTAGGCAACTGTTACAGAACTTGCTCTAGAAAAGTGTTTTAATTTCCTTATTCTTTCGTAAAAATTCCAAGTGCAGATTTTAAAATTTTATTGTTTACAACTTAGAGGAGAAAATATCTTTCTCTTCCTCAAAAATGAAATATTTATATTTTAGAGACAAAAAAAGACATTGCATGGTCTTACTGTCATTTTTTTTCTTCTGTGATAAAACCCAAAGCCTTCACACTGAGCTACATCCCCAGCCCTTTATTGTATTATTTTGAGAAGGGGTTTGCTACGTTGCTAACTTGCTCAGGCTTGGCTTGAACTTGTATTCTTCCTGCCTCAGACTTCCAGAGTGCTAGGATTACAGGTGTGTGCCCCCATGCCTGGCCCATCACTCAGCTTTTTAGGGTGTGAGACTGTGCCTTAGTTTTAAGCTAATGCCTAAAATTATCTCTTACTGCTTGACCTAGAGGTCAAATG
The DNA here is from genome assembly GCF_000276665.1 of Chinchilla lanigera. Classification (NCBI taxonomy): domain Eukaryota; kingdom Metazoa; phylum Chordata; class Mammalia; order Rodentia; family Chinchillidae; genus Chinchilla; species Chinchilla lanigera. The sequence goes on along the minus strand of NW_004955425.1, from coordinate 24,646,069 downwards.
GATATAGACTCTGAGTCTAACATTCTGACTCTAAAGCAAATGGAGATAACTTACCAGCTTGGTTAACTGTGGTGAAAAAATTGACTCAGCTGTTTGGCACTGTGGTGTAGACAGAGGGGAGGCTGGCCTGCTAGTGTTGCTGCTTGACACTCAGTCTTGTCTCATTGTCCTCAGGGGTCACAGGATTAGCCTTCAGTCCCCAGCTGATGACTTGCAAACCGGGGACATGATCGCTGGTTGTCTGACTTTCTTACCCTTCTGATGATCTCTGTGACTTTAAGATTACAGAACCAACCTTTTCACTGTCAGATATAGGGTACTCAAGAGAACAATTTATGTTAGAGAAGTGCTTTCCAAGTCTTAAAAGTATGCAGAGTATTGCTGCATATGACTTTGGTATGTGACATTTGCTTTTAGGGAGGAGGGATGAAAGAAAGAAAAGAAAAATGTTGGATTGTTTACATGTATGTTAATAAACACGCTGTTTTGCTGCTTTCTGTCCTAGTATCAGAAAGGTATAAAGCATTCAAGCTCTTGAGATAGCACGTCTTGCCATTGGCTAAGTAAACAGTGTCTGAGATCTGAGACCTGAATTATCTGCCAGTCTCACTTTGGAGAGCTGAGTGTGGTTATGGGAAAAACACTAAGGAAAAATGTTATAGTTCTTTGGAAGTGTGATTAAGTAAGAGTTCATGTCACATGCAGTCAGCTCTTTAGCTGGATGAGTGTTCTACGTTAAATTGTGCCCCCTCTAAAAGATACACTGACGCCCAGCCTCTGGTGTGTGTGACTGTGACCTTGTTTGGAAACAGGGCCTTTGCAGATGCAGTCAGGTTCATGTAAGGTCAGTAGGGTGGGCGCTGATACAACTGGTACTCTGATAAGAGGAGGGAAATTTGGACTGAAATACACAGAGAGGATGCCAGGTGACAGCAGAGGCAAGAGACTGAATGAGGTGCAAGCCAAGGCATACTGAGGCACAGTGGCTGCCACAAGCTAGGAAGAGACAAGGAACCGTTCTCCATGGGTTTCAGATGGCACAGGGCCATGTTGATTCCTTGATTCCAGACACAGAACTCCATGCGATCCATGTTTGTCATTTTCAGTCACCCAGTATGTAGTAGTTGGAATGGTATTTGTACTAGGAAACTAATACCATCCCTGTCCTAGAAAAGACATTTCAAGCCAAAATGACTTAAGTCAACTGATTTCTCACAGGAATAAGCATAACCATTAGAGATTATATTTGGTTACCAGAAGTCCAGCTCTCCAGAGGAATAACTGCCCACAGCATTTTTACTCACTGCTAGGGGTAAATGGTGCTCACAAAGCATTTTCTAGTACACATGTCACACAGGGCTTTTGTATTTCTTGAGGCCTGTAGGAAGGGAATGCTGCAGAGCAAGGCAAAGCTGTGGGAATTTGTTGAAACTATGAGAAAGGCTGACCTGGGCACTGCAAGCAGAGAGGGAAGCAGAGGAGGCCCCTTTCCCTGACATCAAGGGTGCAGATGTGATTTGTGTCTCCCCAGGAAGTGGACTGAGAGGGTGAATGGACAGCATCTCTTGACTGCAGGAAGTGGGGGCTGAACGTAGGTAGTAGGCAAGGCGCTTTCCCAAGCAGAGCACAACCTGAGGAGGTATTAGTCAAATTTCGCAGGTGCTCAGGGTGTGTGAAGTTAGCCTGTAGGACTGGATAATCACTAGCCTCTGTTGTGTGACTGTGCTGAAGATGCATCTGAAGCCAGTCTGCGAGGATGGTGTGGGGCATGTAGTGCGGGGGCTGAGGGAGCCTGGAGATGCCAGCACCACCATCACCACCCAGCTCTGCAGTTCTTAACTGGCCTGCTTGGGGGCATTCTATGGGGAATTTAGAAACGGGATCCTGGGACCCGGGGTGGGATAAAACACATCAGAAATTGGGCACAGTGTTGCTGTACTGGATCATGAGCGTCTGAGGTGCTGCTGTGGCTCAGCAACTAAAGAGAACAGGATTCAGAGCACAATGTCAGGACCGCCTCTGTGGCTCTGCGTCAGTTCAACTTCTGCTTTAAGGTGTGTACTAAGTCCTTACGAGGATCAGATGAAATGATGTATGGGAAGCTACTGTGCTTTAGAAATGTTATGTTGTGCTATGCAGACGACACACCAGGAATACATATCCTTGAGCACTTGCAGGCTGAGAGTCCTTAGTCCTTAGTCAGTGTAGTCCTCTACTGTCTACCTTTTGCCAGGCTAGCTCATTTAACACCCGTTCTACCCCATAATATCAGCATGGTCTTTATCACATCATATTTGTTGGATGCTCTCACTAAATGGAAAATCACTTGCTGGTGAGAGCTGAAGCCTTTAATTTCTGTGTGCTTAGAGCCTAGGGGTAATCTACACCCTACTGTGCAGTAGGTATGAAATATGTATGTCTTGGTTACTTTTCTGTCGTTGCTGGGACAAAATACCTGAGGCCCAAAATTAAGGAAGGAAAGGTTTATTTCGCTTACAGTTTGTGGAGGTTTTAGTCCATACTTGGCAGGTTACAAGGCAGAGTGACACATGGCAGAGGGCTACAGCTCATGGCGGCAGAAGACAGCAAAAGCAACAAACACTAAAAAGGAGGAATGGCTGCAAGCAGCCTCTTCCTCTCCCTTACATATGTAAACTCTCCACCCCAGGGCGGGTGTAGCTCTCACACCCACAATCAATCAAACTCTAAAAGCCTGCCCCATGGCCGCATGAGGCTTTGGGGTGACACACAGACACAAACCATAACAATGTATGTGTTGGATGAGTGAAAGAATGGACCCCAGGGCTGCCTCGGGTACATAGAATCCAAGGTGAACCAAAAGTTGACCCTTGTGATGGTTTCTCACTAGAGGTCCCCCAGACCTCATGTGCTCACAGGTGGGGCTTTGGAGCAGTGATTGGATCATGGGGGCAGGTACTTGAGATCCAAAGAGCGTTTCCCCTCCCCTGCTCCTCCCCAAACGCTCTGCTTCCTGTCTGCTGTGCCTTGAGCAGCTCTCCTTTGCCAGGCCCCTCTGCCACACCAGTCTGCCTTGGAGCAGCCAGCTGTGGACTTAAATGTGAGCTGAAATGAACCTCTACTCCTCTAATTTGCACCTGTCCGGTATTATGTCTCAGCAACAAAGAAAGTAACTAAGACGGTTCCTTCCTGTATAGAACCTGGAGCCTGATCGGGTGGGTGGACAACTTCTGATTTCTCTTAAGATTGTTACTTTGAGGCCAGATCAGTTTTCATCATGGTACAATATTCAGTAGCCAGCTTGGGAGGAATTAAACTGAGCAGTCCCTCCTGTCCCCCAGGAGCTAACTTAAACACCCAGCTACTGAGCTTGAAATTCCACAATGTATGCATTTTGTTGGACTAGGCAATTAAGAAAGAAATACCTCTACAGAGGACAAAGTACTTCAAGAAGTCTTGAGCCGTTTATTTATCTGCTGTGTGTGAATTAGCTCAGCAGTTCCTTTCCCAAATGACAGTGAAGGAGGCTTTATTGGAAGAGGGGAAAGCACACCTAGTCTTCAGTGGTTACCTTGATCTCTTGTACTGTTCTTTCTAACGCAGCAATTTGTACTTCCCTCCTCACTCAGTGTCTGTCTCCTTCCCCTCACTCCCCCACACTCTCACCATCCCCTCCCCTGCCCCTCCCTCTGTCTTTCCCCTTCTCTCTCCCTCCCTGTCCCTGTCCCTGTTCCTGTCCCTCTCCTCTCCCTCTCCCTCTCTCAGTCTCTGTCTCTCCCTCTCCCTCTCCTCTCCCTCTCTCTCTTTCTCAATCTCTGTCTGGAGAACCAGCACCCAGAAGTGTTATGTGCCAACAGGACCCTGGGCCAAGCGCAGACTACCACGTAGATGACTGTTCTAGGTGTCTTGCTTTGTGGGTGGCTCCGTGGGGACTTGTGCACCACCAGAACTCCTTGGTTCCCAAGCTTCACCCTCATTGGGCCACAGTGCTCTGATGAAGGTGTTCGGGGAGTCCCTGGTGCCTTCCTTATAGAAACTACAAGCAGGAGACACAAGGGGAGAATGTCCCTGGGAGACAAAAAGGTTTCGTCATGGTGCTCCTGAGCTGCTGAGGTAAACAAAGGCAGCTGCCTTCAAAGCCACCCCCAGGAGCCTTACAAAGGAAAAACTTCTGAGTAAGATGTGGGCAGAGGGCAAGAAGAAAATATATCATTTCCCGGTAGTAAGGGGAGAAGAGAACAAGGCTTGAAGGGCCCCGTTCCTTCCTCTCATTGACACCTCTGGGAGTTAACTGAGATCCAGGAAAGCGTTTTGCTGAAGCAGACTTGATACATCTGCCTATGCTTTTAAATTTCATTTAAGCCCTGCAGATATGCTAATCACATTGCCCTGATTCCCTCAGAGAGACAGGGAAATAGACTTCCTGGATCTTTCCTTCGCAGGCTAAGCAGCAGGGTGTGTCCTGGGTGACAGCAGTAAACACCGGCAGCCAGAAGTGACACAGTACTGCTCAACCCTGACTCCCAGCCCCCACTCAACTCAATATAATCCTTTCTCCCTTCCAAGAAGGAACCTACCAGCATTATCAATGGGCACACTCTGTTAATAAATGGCATTCTTTTTTCTTGAATTTCAAGTAAACTAGCATTTACTTAGTGGGTGCTGGGTACCGCGCTTTGCCTTTTGATGTCAGAGAATGTTCCCAGCGGCACTGTTACTTTCCATGTTGCACTAACGTCACAATGCTAGTAAGTGGCTGATGCATTACTGGAACCCAGGTGTGTGTCTGGCTCACAAGCAAGATTGCTGTTTGTTTCTAATAACCTGCACCACTTTAGTGAGTCCGGGACACCTGTTTACTCAAGGGATGCTGCAGAGCTCCTGTGTAAACTCAGGGACAGCTGTGCATTGTTCCACTGAGATAAGGAGTGGAGCACATGACTGCTTTAGTTTTGCATCTTTGGGTGTAATTGCTCCAAATTGGTCTTTGACTGATTCTATAGCTAAGTGAAAAGAAAGGGGTATTTTACTTATAGCTTGGGGCTTGCTCTTTCTCTTCTTCCAGGGATTCAAGCAGAGAAAAAGACATTAGTCTTACTTTGTCCTAATTCAAGTGGGAGACTGAGTAAGAGGTGAAGGAGGGTAGGGGATTACACTACTTACTGAGCATCTACCAGACTGAGCGCTGGGTTTTCCTCTTTGATGGCTGTGTCTGAACTGGCCTGCCCCTCCCTCAAACCTGCCTTTAAAGATGTTAAGTGCCTGCTGCCCTTATCTTGAGGTTGTCTTGTTGATTGTAACATGATTATGGTCAGAATGACCATGCAGGGCTAACGCGACCTAGAGAAAGAAAAGGCAGCATTGCCAGTAAGTAGGCAAACCGGGTGTTTAAAGAAACTTTGTGTTTTTTGTTGTTGTTATTTTGGTTTTTGAGACAGGCTTTCACTGTGTAGCCCAAACTGGCCTCAAACAGTCCTGCTTCAGCCACAGGAGTGCTGGGATCACAGGCATGCACAATATCCAGTTAAAACATCATTGTTTGTATGCCAGTATGTTATATTCTTCTGGATCTTGTCACTTCCTGCTAAAGTTCAGGTGTGCTTTGTGCCCCCGGGGGCTCACGTGGAGGCTTGGCCCTGGTAAGGTGTTGAGGTGGCAGATCTGTAAGAGGTGGCACCTGGGCTAGAGGTTGGGTCATGGGAGTGCGGTTCTCAGGAAGGACTAGTGTTGGTCTCAGGAAGCAAGCTGGTTCCTGTATGGTTACACTGACAAGAATAAGCCCACCCTGCCCTGCCTGTGGCTTCCTGTCTTGCTGTGTGGTCTCTTCTGCATGTACTCCTTTTCCTTCTGCCTCTCTGCCATGGTGCATGCAACCAAGGGGCTCTCTTCAGAGTGGCAAACAGATGGCGCCACTGGATCTTGGACTGTCAGTTTCCAAAACTGAAAGCTAAATTTCTTCATTTTCTTTATTAAATGCCCAGTCCCAGGTATTTTGTTATAGCAATGGAAAGTGGACTTATGTACTTCCCTGCTTTGAATGCATCTCAGAATAAAAAGCAGGGCCCTTCCCATGGCCTCCAAAGCCCTTGATGATCCATCCATGTCCACTTCCCGTGATACTCCCCTTTGCTCTGTGCAGCCATGTGGCCTCCCTGCCATTCTCCATCTGAGGGCCTGTGCTCTTTCTGCTCTGTGTCTGGAGAAGGTTCTGAGCCCCTGGGTAGCAGCATGGCCTATACCTTGGCCTTGACCTGGCTTCTAGTCTATGCTCTGAGTGTCCTCCCTTGAGTGTTCTTCCTAGAACATCATCAACTCCACACGCTGTAGCCCTGCATCATCCAGTGAGTGAGCTACTATCCGTGTGTGGTCATCTCCATTTAAATCACCCTGGTTTGGTGGACAATGTAGATGTAGGACATTTCCATCATCGCTGAATGTTCTGTGGGATGGAGCTACTCTAGCCTGCTACCTGCTGTGTTTTTATCTGTAGCACTCACCACTTTGTGCAGTTCTGTCTCTGTTTTATTATCTGTCTTGCCTCTGAAAAGAAAGCTCTGTATAATCAGGGACTTAGTGTGTTTTGTTCAATCTCTGCTTTTCAGCTCCCAAAGGAGTGCCTAGCACATCGTAAGTGCTTGCCAGATGCTAGCTGAATAAAGGATTGGATCTTGTGGGCCCTCTCTTAATCTGGGGAGATAAGTAGAATTGTTGAGGGAAGCCCCTCTTCTGTTCTTCTCAGACCCAATGGCTTTCCCCGACTCTGCTTGCTGTAGGCAGTACCATTACTGGTTTTGCTTCTCTTTTGAGTTTCTGTCATGCAGTTGCTAAGGCCCAGTTGACCACATGTTCTTTGAGAGGCTGTTACCACATTCACAAAGGGTTCCTTCCAAACCTGCCACTGCTCTGTTTAAAGCATGGAACCGTCTGCCAGAATGTCATTGGTCACTTAATGGGAAAGAATATCTCACTGTTACTTAAGAATAGAAATAGTGTATGGCAGTTTTGGAGCTGATTATCCTTCAAAATGCAATCTATTTGGATACTCCTCAGGCACCTGGTTTCCCTAAAGGGTAATAGGGTCTACTGGGGCTGGCAACTCAGGAGCACTTCACTCCTCCTGGGCTTGACATCCAAGTCTGTGTGCCTATTCTTCCTGCAGAGCTGCTTTGTGTATGCTGCACTGGAGAAGGGCCCACATCTCCAGAAAGGTACAGAGAGGAAGCTGTACCAGCTGTCTTTCCATTAGTGGGACAAAATGCCGGAAATACACAACTTAACTGAGAAAAGGTTTTATTTTGGCTCATGGTTTCAGGCGTCTCAGTTCATGGTTGAAGCATCTCAGTGGAAAGGTATGGGGGAGGAAAGCTGCTCACTTCATGACAGCCAGGTAGCAGAGAGACAGAAAGAGCCAGACAGGAAAAGACTGAGGACCACATACAGTCCTCAAGAACATGCCCCCATTGTCTACTCAGATACAACAAGCGTGCTTTTCTAATCTCCCAGGCATCTCTGAAGCCAGTCAATTGATAATCCAGATGAACTGTCACAGAAGTTAAATGATGAATCACAGCATGGCTCAGAAGCTTCTTAAGCTAGTTCCACGTACTTGGTGCAGTTCATCCACTCTGTTCCAGTGAGTTACTCTCCATAGCCACTGACATTGCACAACATGACCCACCCACTGGGCCTGGCAAAACTAAAGCTTGTGGCCAGAATGTACGTTATGGTTCTAAAAACTCAATAAGCACACTCATATATGAGTAGGAAACTTCAAAAAAATATATATATATATATATGCATCTTATTCATTAAATAACTGGCACAATGAGAAGAAAACATCAAAACTTCACCAACGTACATAAAAAGAAGGGTCAAATAATAAATACCCTATTTCTGGATGAAATGACCATTTTAACCCTTCAATGCCTAGTATTCCATTTTCAGAACATGGCACATAATAAAAATTTTTCTCTTAAAATTCTTGCTCCTTGAATTGTTTGAGGGAACATATTTGAATTTCATGCAAAAATTCAAAAAGTTGCAATATTTAGAATAAATGAGTTAATGTGTTTAGTTCTAGAATTAATTTATAAACTTAGTACAGTCCTAAAGAAATTTCCTTTAAAAAATACCTAGGCAAGTCTTCAGTTTACTTGAATGAGAATGTAGATGAGAATAATCAATAAATATTTGTAAAGGATGAGTTGTGCAGTGTAAATGTACTGATAGATATTAACATTTACAACAAACTAAATAACAATTAAAACCATAAAATGATTATGAGGGCAATAATAAATGATAGTGGATAGTAGAAGCAGGACACAAAACTGAAGAGATGCTAAGACATTGAAATTTTGTCTCTTATAAAGGGCAGTTTTAATAACTTTCCAAAATATTTGGTTTTTTATTTTTAAAAATCCCTTCCTCATACAATACAGTTCCAGAACTAAACATTAAGCAGTGAAACTAAAATTAATTATGACAAATATAGGTGAATATTTTAGAAGTTTAGGAGAACCTTCATAGACTCATTAGAAGGTAGATAACATAAAAAAGAGCAGTTAAACAGACTACATAAAAATAGGAACTGTTCATGGCAAAGTCCTCCCCACAAATAAGTCCATCTAAGAAAAATATATACAACATATGCAAAGAGTTTATTTCCTTATTATGTAAAGAACTCTTAAAATTCAATAAGAAAAGCACCTTATGTTAGTTTCCTGTGGTTGAAACTGAGTGACTTCAAATACAGACATTTATTCTCTTACTGTTCGGGAGGTCAGCATTCCAAATCCAAATGCTGACAGAGGCACACTTTCTCCAAAAAAGATAAATAATCCTTCCTTACTCCCTCCAGGGTGGGTGACTTGAGGAATCCCTTGGCTTCTGCCTGTGTAGCTCTAATCTCTACCTCCATCTTGATGTGGCCTCCTGTGTGTCTTTGTTGTCTCTTCTGTCTTTACAAGGACACTATTCATATGATTTAGGGCCCATCTGGATGCATAATTTATCTCAAAATCAGTGTAATTACCTTTTTTCTAAATAAGGTAATTTTCGCAGGCTCGAGATCACTATAAGTGCACTGTACAACTCAGTGCAAAATGGGAAAGAGTTAAAAGTTCCCTAGAAAAGAACATTTAATTATAGCAATAATTAAATATAACTTGGCATGATAAAGACTGCTAGTCACTAAACTCAACAGCTAATTTCCAATATAGGTAATTGCACAAGGAAGTAGGGCACTAATACATGCCCCTAGAAGTTACAAACTGCTGCAAACTTTCTGAAGGACAATACAATTTTATAAAATCATCAAATAAGGTTTTTCATCTGACCTGAGGAATTTTCAGTATACACATTAATAATAATAAAATAAATTAAGCCTAAATGCTCACAACAGCAGATAGGTTAAGTGAATTATGGTACACTGTAGATAAAATAATAGATAAGTAATTTAAAAGCATGAGAAAATTTTCAATGTTAAAATAGGTTGTGAAAGTGTCAACCTCAGGGTCAAGATGATAGATTGGGCATATAATAATTTCTGTCTCCCCAACCCTACCCCATCATACACATGCATGGGTGATATTTCAAAATACCATCTAGATAATAAGGAACTGGCCTCAGAATAAGAAACACAATTTCTCAGGTTCCATAGTAGAAAAGGAAGACATGATTAGTACGGTGTAGAAGCTGAAACTGTGCTTACCAAGTTGTAGCCCCATACAGTCAGTAGGCAAGCTGGGAGCCAGAAATGTACTGTCCATTCCCCACCTGGGAGAAGGGACAGTCCCCAGTGTCCACCATAAACAGAGATGGGAAAGTATCACCTACCTGGGAAGGAAACTTAAGCCTTTGAGCTTGCCTGCACACCACAAAAACCCAGAACTGAGCTACTAATAGACAAACTAACTCAGCAGTTTGTTGAAGTAATGGGGTTCTAGCAGGGGAAAACTCAAACCCTTACAGGAGAAGACAAACAACAAAAGTCCTATAAGAAGGTGTATTAGTTAGCTGTCCTGCTACTGAGACATAATAACTGGCACCTACAATTTAAAGAAGAGATTTAATTTGGCTCATGGTTACAGGGGATGCAGCCCATGGTTTTCTGGCTCTAGTAGAAACATCATGGAAGAAGAGCATGGTGGTGAAAAAATGCATTCATCATGGTCAGAAAGCAAAGCAGGAGAACACTGCTAGAGACCAAGGATGAAGGACCAGATATACATCCAACAGTACACCTCCATGGCCCACTGAGATGTACCTAGAAGTGTGCTTAAGCAATCCGCTTGGTGACTCTTAAGTCAGTCAGGTTGATACAATCAAGAGTAAACATAACCAAAGTCCTCTTGAGTGCAGGAAGGAAAGGAGTCCTATAAAAGAGTGGTTCTGAACTTTTTGATCTGGTCTCAAAACTCACTATTCACCCTTAAAACTCACTAATGGCAAAAGAGCTTTCATTTTTGTGGGTTATATTTGTTGATCTTTATCATATGAGAAACTAAAACTATCATGCTTTTGAAAATATAAAAACCTACAAACATACTAGCCACCAGAGCAATGAAGTCATTATATATCATGTAGCTTGTGAAAAATGCCAGTATACATTTATGAGAACTGAGAGTGAAAGAGTCAAATAACATCTTTCTATCGTTATTAAAATTGTTTTGATCTCACAGATTGCTTGAATGGTCTTAGGGCTTTTCGGGGGACTCTCAAACCACACTTCGAGAACCACCATTGGTTTCAGTTTCCATATTTATGGGATTTTACTATCACTTACCCCATTTGACTGTTGTGAAGATTATTGAGTGATTGACTTGCTTAGCCCGTGGCTGGCCTAGGAGTAGATTAGCTACCATTGAGCGGTGAGTGTACAATGGCTTCAAAGCTGCGTAATCCAGATATGAGAAAAATGAATTCTCCCAGCAGTATCCAGCAGATTTGAGCATGTTCGGGGGAGTGGAGCCATCTGAGATCTTTGATGGTGATGAGGAATAAAGCAGAAGGACTGGAGGTGTGGGCAGTGTTGGGAAACAGAAACGTCTCTGGCAGTGCGTGGGGCTTGTGTGTGGTAGGAGCATGTGTAGGGTGGTTTTGAAATAGTGTACGGTGTTACTGGATACATGCTGTTTGTTGTGGACCATCAAAGAAGGAAAAAAAACTGAGGCTGTTTTGCCAGAATAACTCATTGATGTGTAGAACTTTTTGTATTTTATGTATTTGTGCAAGATTATTGTCACTCATGGTGGTGCATATCCTTGAATCTATCAGAACTACCTCGCTTATGAATGTTATTTGGTTTAAGCAGCCACTGCTAGAAATGCAATTTTTAATAAGCTGCAAGTCTTGTAGCTTAGCATAATGAGCAGGGTGTCTAAACAAGAATTTACGGGCTGGGGATGTAGAGCTCTTGCCTCTCATGAATAAGGCCCTGGGTTCAATCCTCAGTACCACAAAGAAGAGGAGGAAGAATTATTTTTAATGTTTGTTAGAGAAGATGCTGTTTGTGTGCTGCCTAGACCCTCTTGGATCTCCTTCATTGCCTCTGTGCTCTTCTTGCCTGGCTTCCTTTGCTCCCATGGGCCAGCACTTGTGCCTCTTCTTCTGGGGATGGCACTTGGGCTGCTGGAGGGGCTTTGTCTTTCGATGCACAGAGATGGGAGTACCTGCCCTCCACGGTCACTCCCAGGTGGCCCTTGGCCCACAGTGCATGATAGGGCGTACGAAAACCCAGCAGCTCAACCATGTGGAGAAACTGAGGCAGCCCTTACATCCCAGAGCTCCTCTGCAAGCTCAGCCTGAAGCACGTTCCTCTGGACTCTGCTTCTACTGCAGACCTGCTGCTCTTCTCCCTGCTCGTTTCTCAGCTCTTCTCCTTCAGGAATGATTTGCACCCCACTCCTTATGATAGCGCCTAACTCTATCCTGAAAACATGTGGACAGTTACAGTGTCAGACAACAAGAAGGGAAGGAAGGAGTAGGAGGAGAGTTTAATAGGGGGCATGAATGTGATCAGAATACATTGTACACATTGAACCTCCCCGCCAAAAATGTGGAACTAGGAAAGCACGGATGCTGGGGGAATGAATAAAGCATGTTATGTGCAGGTACAGGTCTGCAAAAATGAAACCCATTAATATTAGGGGCCCCTGCGGTGAGCCTCAATCTCCTGCCAGGTGTTATAGTGCATGGCCGAAAGAAAAAAAGAAAGAGCAAGAGACAAAAGGGCAGTACAGCCAGAGCCCAGGATGACCAGTTGCTCACGAGGAACAAAAGGCCACAAGGCAGCCAGAACCTTAGCATATATTGATTGAAGAAGGGATTTTTTTTTTTTTTTTGAAGAAAGGGTTTGAGGAGGGGATTGTTGGATAACTCAGAGGGTGGAGGTGGTCTTATGCTAAAAAGAATCTTGCCCTGCAACCATCTTTGGTTTTAGTATTCTTAGTCTTAGTCTCTGTGTGTGAGAGAGGATGGTCCAACCCTAAAGAAATAGTGAAAAATCTCAAAAGGGTGATACCAGTAAGCCCAAGCCTCTGTTTATCCCTTAGGGAAGTATGCAGCATTAGCCATTGTGAATTTGTGGTCCCCAAGATATTAATCTGTATGCCAATATGCAGTAATAAAAAAGTGGGGCAAAAGCAGGGTAAACAGCAAGTGATTTAATCCTCACAATACTATAAAGAGAGTTAGTGCCTTTATTTCTTAGAGAAGGAAACTTACTTGAATAAGTGAAAAGGGACATCATGTGTCCCTTGGAGTCATGGCAGTATCATGGCTTTGTCTACTTTCCTGCCCTCTTTCCCCGCTTAATAACATCTTATTCAACACTATTGTTGTATCTTGGGAGGTTCAGCCACCATCTTGGGATAGTTTATCGGAACAAACAAGCCCCATTTTGGAATAACTCCCCACGTAGAGCCACCGCTGATGAAAGACGTCACAACAATTTTATTTTGAATCTTAAAAGATCATTTAAATAAGAGGTTATAAGACAATTTTAGTATTGGGAGATTTTTAAAGATGTTACCAGGATAAGTAGAAAGAAGATTGTGGCATTTACTACAACCCCGGCCAGAGCATCGCTTGAGGTGGTTGAGGCTGAGATGCAAGCCTTGGAGTCCTGCCAGTCTGGGCTTGAGTCCCAGTTTTTCCTCTCACCAGCTTCGGGACCTGTGGCTGGATAATCCCTCTCAACTATACTTCTCTCCTGTGTAGTGGAGACTGTCACATCTATTTTGTGGGGTTGCATTCACACCAAACAAAAGAATAAAGCAGTGTACATCAAGTTCTTAGTGCCGGGCCTGGGGTGTAAACACTGAATCAGCCTGCTTTGTTTGGCTTTTCACTGAATTGGTGCCTAACATATATGATGTGGGATCACACTGTATTTATTCGAGAAACAAAACTTGATGATGTGCAAACACCAATGATGCTGTGAGCAGCTGGTGTGTGGGCCCCACCTCCAGAGCCACAGCTTTGGTTCAGGGCTGACCTTCCCACCCAGATACCTATGTGCTGTTTCCCAGACAACTTCTGGGATGAGCCAAACTTGTGGCAACTTCGCATTTGTCCAAGAGTGGTAATAGGTATAAAATATAACTCTATCTCCTGAATGGGCTGCTTCCTAGCCAAGCATCCTGAACATTTTCCAAGATCATTTTATTTTATTTTTGTATTTATTTATTTTGATACCAGGACTCAAACTCAGGACCTTGTGCTTGCCAGGCAGGCTCCAGGATCATTTTATAATGATGGTACAAATGTACTTTTTCCTGTAAGTCTGTATTATTTTAGGATTACTATAGACTCCATGCAGTTGCATGAATTCAGAGAGAGCCCATAGTCCTCAGCCAGTTCCCCCACTGGCACCATCTGCAAACATTTTAAGCAGGCTCTTTAGATAAGTATGCTTACTTACCCTGATTTATGAACAAAAGTGAAATAAATATCTTTACTTCAGTGAGATTCAGAATTATAAGACCCACTCTCTTCCCAAAAGGATCTAGAAGTTTAACCAGAGCTTCAGTTTTTGGGGATGAGGAACCTTGAGTCAAATAAAGAAATTCTATATGCACTTGCCTTGTTCTGTGCTGGAATTAAAACTAAGATTTTGAAGAAAAAATCTTAAATGTAAAAGCCTTTTTTATTTCTCATTGCTCAAGCAATCAAATTGCTTAGGAGTGAGAATGGTCGGCCTTATAGGCATAACCATGACACTGAAGACTCCTTGCCTTTTGCCTGTCACAGCGGTGGCTTCCACAGAAGAACCTTTGGGAAGGAAAGCTCCTCCGGGATGGTGGGGTCAGTGTCTGTGGCTGAGGATAAATGCAGACAAGCCAGACGCGATCAGTTTATTGGTCATGTATGGGAAGCCGCTGATGCCTTGTGTCTGATAGGAGCAACCATCTCATGGATAGGTAGCGGTGGGTTTTATTTCTTCTGTGAAATGTCTTAATTTTGCTGTCATCTTCTACAGCAAGACGTATCTCTACCTCCAACCGTGGTTACCATTGTTCCCCTGCCCCTTCTCTTTTTTTCTTGCCTCGTTCGTGAGCTTCCAAGGCCCCACCCTCAGCCTCTTTTCTCACCTCCTTTCCGTCTTTTCTTACTGTTCTCTTGGATGCTCCCATCTCTCCTGGCCTCCCTTTCCCTTTCCTTTAGTTCCCCAAAGAGAAAGAAAAGGGAGAAGAAACAGAAGCATCCTTATTAAAGCATTTTGTAAAAAACCTTGGAATCGCACTCTTTAATTTTGCATTGTCGTCTTCCTCAACACAGGCCTGTGCAGGGCCGTGCTTGTTTTGCTAGCTGAGCAGTTGTAGCAACAGCAGCCACAAACCTGTGCCCCAGGTACCCCAGCTACTCCAGCTGCTGACCACGCATCAGCAGGGAGCCAGGCAGGCCGCGTGCATGCACAGGGAGACCTAGAAACATGCCTTCTATGGCTTGGTCCATGGGGCAGTGAAAAGAAACCAAGAGATAGGTGGTAAAAAGACATGGAAGGGAATAACGCATACCCGCCCCTCCTCCCCCTGCTCTTGTTTTGCAGTTCTGTTTGGAACCCTGCATGGACCATGCTGTGAGTTGAGCCACCAAGCAGAGTCTGAGAACAAGTCGCACCTTCTCCGTGGTCATCAGCTGAGAGAAGATGGAAGAGTCTTACAAAGATAGGACTTCACTGATGAAGGGGGCCAAGGACATCGCCAGAGAGGTGAAGAA
The DNA here is from genome assembly GCF_000276665.1 of Chinchilla lanigera. NCBI lineage: Eukaryota > Metazoa > Chordata > Mammalia > Rodentia > Chinchillidae > Chinchilla > Chinchilla lanigera. The sequence goes on along the minus strand of NW_004955425.1, from coordinate 24,630,871 downwards.
ACAGACGGTGAAGAAGGTGAACCAAGCAGTGGACCGGGCCCAGGATGAATACACCCAGAGGTCCTACAGCCGGTTCCAAGATGAGGACGAGGATGATGACGATTACCCACCTGGAGAAACCTACAATGGGGAAGCCAACGAGGATGAGGGCTCCAGCGAGGCTACCGAGGGCCATGACGAGGAGGATGAGATCTATGAAGGGGAGTACCAGGGCATCCCCAGCATGAGCCAAGGGAAGGATGGCATCGTGTCTGCAGGGCAGCCCAAGGGGGATGAGTACAAGGACCGTCAGGAGCTGGAGTCCGAGAGGAGGGCCGATGAGGAAGAACTGGCCCAGCAGTATGAGCTGATCATCCAGGAGTGTGGCCACGGCCGGTTCCAGTGGGCCCTGTTCTTTGTGCTGGGGATGGCACTCATGGCCGATGGCGTGGAGGTGTTTGTGGTGGGCTTCGTGTTACCCAGTGCGGAGACGGACCTGTGCATACCCAATTCGGGATCTGGATGGCTCGGTGAGTACCTCCTCGCGGAGACTAACCATGAAATGGGTATTGTTGAGCACAGGGATCACTGAGTAGAATAAATTCTTGTCCTCTACAGAATTACATTTCTGAACAAAAATTTTATAATGAAAAATCTCAAAACATACATAAGTCAGAATAATTGTACTGTGAGCACCGGTTTATAGCCACCTTTGGGACTCTGTGGTTAACATTTGTTATTGTTTCTTCATTGTCTGTCATAGATCTGTCTATCCATCCAGCCAACTTATTTTGATGCATTTTGATGTTACAGTAGTGTATTTTAACTTATACTATTATAAGTCATGTACCACTTAATGACAGACAATATTCTGACACGTGCACTGTTCTATAATTTCATCTTTAGGCCAAGATCATAGAGTATACTTACACACACACACATGGCTAAGATATCATTAGGCAGTATAATCTTATGGGCCCACTGACACACATGTGGCCTGTCACTGACCAAGACGCCGGTATTGGCATGTTGGTAGGTAGCATGACTAACTTTGCATTGGTTTCTCCTTTACTAATGCCTAAAGGTAAGTCTTTACATGAAGTTTATTTGACACCTTTCTAAAAGCAGAGGTTAATTCTGCAGAACTCTGATGAATATTTCAAATATGTGTAATACTATGTCTTACATATTTTTAAGACTTTGCTAATTTTTATTTTTCTTATAATCTATGTGAATGTTTGCTTCCTGTTAGCTTTGTTTGTAGAATCTCCTCCAGGTGACTTTTGTAAAATGTCTTTTTCAAGGTTTGTACTTTTGAGCCCAGGATATAAAATTTCAGTTCTCCATATGATTTCAAATCTAGTTTAAGTTATATTAATATTTAAATGATATATGCTGAAAATAGTATGCCCTCTCTATGAAGTATCCAGGCAGCCGATTTGCTTTGTGTGAATGTTACCATCCCCGAGGTTCTCATCCTAACAAAGCTGTGGGTGTGCTCCAGGTCAGTCTGAGGGAACAGAAGAAAGCGGGGATATGTGGCACCATGCTGTGTCCCCCGGTCCCTCAAGTTCCAGCAGGTGCTTGGTACACTGATCCAGAGGGTTTCAAACCCTTTTCCACACTGCTCAAAGGACATGGTTCTGTGCTTGTAAAATCTTTAATGTGTTTCGGAGTCTGTAAAAACAAAGTAAAAATACTTAATATCTGTCTTTCTAGACTTCTTTAAACCAAAGTTTGAAAAACAAAAAGTATCCAATTCCTTGCATGCAGACACAGTAACTTTATTGAGTACTGCTGCCCTCACGGTTGCTGAGACATTTTCTGTGTGATTAAAATGAAAGGTCTTTTCCTAACTTTCAGACAGTAGAAGACAGCTGGTCATAAAGGGCAGAAAGATTTATATCATTTCCTCATCACAGTTTCTTCCGTTTCGCCCATTCCTACAGTTTGTTTCTCTGCGTTTAACTGATAGAAATGGAGCCAGGAGCGCAGACTCTGAAGTGTGAGGGGTGGGAGTCAGGGTGTGGCTCACATATTTTTGTTGGCCATTTGTGTGTCCACCCACCAAAACGCAGACCTCGCCACGCTGCAGAGAGACCTGGGCCATTCATCACAGTGATCAGTTAAGCAGATCTGTTTCATATCTAGCACTGTGCTTTCATTTTCCTTTGCTTAGCAAGTATATCGGTGTAAGCCTGGACATCTAAAATTGGTCACGATTCTGCTAACAGAAGGTATCAGTAGAGTGTTTCAAGAGAGGTTCTTAGAAGTGTATCCACACAGATGTTTAGTAGTTATAGGCTTCAATTTAGAATGTAACTCCCTTCATGTTCTGATCCTGGCTTTTATATCAGAAACGTTACAGCCACGTCAACACCAGCGCAACCCATGCCTCATCACCCTTCTGAGGAGCACAAGTGCCGTATTACATGGGCAACTCTTATCGGCCATCCACAGAGTCCAGGGACTAGGGGGGGCAGCACACTCGCAGGTGGGAGTTGGCAGTGTAGATAACACTGCAGAACAATAGGGGCCCAGATTTTTTCATGTGCCTGTAAATGTCACCTTCTTTAGTGAATTAAAGATGCGTCCCCAGGAGTATACAGTTTCACTCCATGTTGTGAGTCCCTGGCAGAAACATTTTAATGGTTTCACAACTGTGCCTCCAAGACTTGCATTTCAATTATTTTGCCATTGTAATTTCACTCATAATTGCATTCTAATGGGGTCTCTTTAGACAAGCATTTAAATTGTTTTGCCATTTTCATTTCATGGGATAATAGCTTTGTAATATAATTACCACACTACGTCACAGCAATGGGATCAAAATGCAAAGAAGAAAGATGTGTGACCCATGTCTGCTGGCATTTGTGGATATAGATTTGCAAAATAATTTTTCATTTGCTACTGAGCATTGTGCCATTTTCCTCCAGGAAGACCGGGAATAAAAATAACACCCAGTTTATGTTTTAATTATTTGGGAGATTGATCCTGTCATTGTGTTTGCTAGAAGGTTAACTTACAGATAGCCAAGGGCATTCCATGTGTTCGTGTGTCTGTGAGTGGCCTGTGCATATATACAGTAGTGTTAACTTGGATGGAAGAAGTCAGAGAATATATTTAATTACTTAATAAGCTCCTTTAAAATGATACATTTCCTATTGCCAGTCTATTAAGCACTTATGGTGTGCAAAGCATGGTGTTACCACAAGCAATAGTAGGACTGATAGGGATAAAAGAGACAAGGGCTCACTCTCCAAGGAAGTTACAGTCTAGAACTGAGAAACCAGAACAGGGAAGCAAATGTCAGCAGTCAGAAGCAAAGTGTAAGCAAAGAGACTCCCAGCAGGAAACTCTGTTAAGCGATAGGGCTCTGACTGAGGAAGGCAAGTATGGGTTTGGGAGCTGTTCCAGACATAGCATGGGTTGGCTCACTGATGAGTTTGGAAGGGAGAGGAGACAATCAGTTAATGAAAAAGCCACTCTTCAAATGAAGGGATTCAGAGTACAGCTTGAAACAGGCGGGAAGATGAGGCACGGCTGTAGAGATGCTCATTTTGGTGTTGTTGGAGAGGATGGAGGAGGGGTGTTGACAAGCTGCTCCCACTAGGGCTAAAAAGCACAGAGCTTAGAACCGTCTCGTTTCAGATGACAGTGCCAGTGAATGTAACCAGGCAAAGGGTGCTTCCTGCTGAACACTGCTTACGGGGCTGGCAGTAGAAGAAGGCGTCTCTTCTCTGGAGAGGAAGGAGCGGCCAGCAGAGTGGGGCAAGGACACCTCGAGAAGGAAGGGAAGGCGCTCGACCTCTTAGGTGCTGCAGTCTTGCAGCAAAGGCTCTGATGTCTGGCAGCTGGTTTATTGGCTGCTGCACACAGTGAGCAAGGCTGCGTGTTTTAAAGTCTGTGTTGAGTGACGTGGCACAGGGGCCTCCAGATTTGCAGCCATGGGTGGCAGGGCAGGGCTCCCAGCGAGCTGCTGAGTCTGCCCTGGAGGATCATGATGGATGTGGCCCCACTCCAGGGATTGTGGAGGGGCAACTGGGTTCAAAGTCAGAAAGGACACGTGATCTTTTCAGGATCAGCCCCACCCTGGCTCCAGTTCGTGAGGGCAGAACAGGCAGTTTGCTTGTCATTTAAATTTGCCTCCGTTCTCCCCTTATTTTTTACCAGAAATAAGAGAAACAGATTAGGTTGGGAGGATTGAAGATGAACGTGTGTATACCTCTTAGCACGGGGTGCGCACTAATAAATTATAGCCACTAGACAATCCCTAGAAGAGTGACGTCGGCTGGGAGGCTAATGCAATAGCCTGGACCAAAAAAAAATGAATGGAATCCTGAACTCAAGTAGTTAAAGTATTCGAGGGAGGCATTGAAATTGGGAGAGAAATGGAAATTGTGCTACATGGAAGGAAGGCTGATGCGTAGGTAGGGGGGGATGAATGCAAGGAGGTTGACACTGGTAACTAAGGTTGAAAGCAGAGGAGGCCGAGCGGATGGGGAGGCTGCTGAGTCTGTCAGAGAGGCATTAGTTTCACAGGCAGGAGAGAGGTCAGGGCCAGGACACTGTGATTCTGAAGGGGAGGTTAAACTAGATAAAGAGCACAGCTACACAGGAGGCGGAGAATGGCCAACTGAACACTTCAGCAAGGGGCTGAGAGGTTTTTTACCCTGAAATAAATTCCCCAGCATACAACATTTAAAAAAGGTGTTATAAGCCAGGCACACCTGTAATCTCAGCACCGCAGGAGACTGAGACATGAAGAGCTCAGATTCAAATCCAGTCGGGACAACTTAGACCCCGCCTCAACATTAAAAAAATAAAAATAAAAATAAAAATGCCGAGATGTAACTCAGTGTGAAGGCCCTAGTGCAATCCCAAGTACCGAAAACCATTATAGTACTTTTGAAAGCACCCCCTTTTGCCTCTTCTGAACCAGTGGACACTTTCAACACTCGCTCCTGGTCTTATCTGGACATACCCTTGGGTGGCGCCCTCTTTGGAGATAGAGGAAGAGTGGACGGCGGGGAGGGGTCCCCTCAGCATCCTTCCTGCTGCCTCCTGGGGCAGACTCAGAGTCATGACAGTGCAGGTTAGGGGAATAAAGGATCCCAGGCTCACAACAGTCACAACACCTCGTAACCTGGGTGACTGCAGCTGCCACGCTGCTGCGACAAACTCGGCGTTTGGCAGAGCAGTACTTGCGAACAGCCATGCTGTTTGGGCTTGAGTGTGCTAAGCACCTGCTTTACTTTCTTTTGCTCTTTCTTTCTTTCTTTCTTTCTTTCTTTCTTTCTTTCTTTCTTTCTTTCTTTCTTTCTTTCCTCTATCTCCAAAAAATGTAAAGAACCTCACTTCCCTCAGAATCAGATACAGGAAACATTAAATTTTAAAATGGGACTTCATTTGTGTAACTTTTTGTTAATTGAGGTGTTAGTTTTGGTAACTAAAGCTTCCGTCTTCAAGGTCAGAGGCCTTCTTGTTCCAACTTATTTTTTAAATGAAAATCAAAGCATCTTGTGTACTATATATAAATTATTACATATAATTTAAACCCATCCTAGTGATTTGGGGTATCTATTTTTACTCTCTGTATAATACATTAATTTTTACCTATATTTATTTTCCCTATGTACTTGCTGCTGCCCTTTTAGCTGCCTGTAATTCATCCCTGATATTTCTGTGCTGTGGATTAGGAAGCTGGATAACTAAGCTCTTTAAGAATTATATGTCGACATTGGATTGATACTACCTAAGTGACTAAACATGTAATCTTATTGATTGGTTATAGTTCTGTCCCACTTTAAGCCTGCCTCACCATGTGGCTTTGCTCAATAAAACACCTGTAAGAAGCAGGGTTGGTGGGCAACCCACTTTCCTGGCCCACTTTTGTCTCTCTCAGAAAGAAACTTTCTTTCCCAATAAATTCTTCCTTCCCTTAAAAAAAAAAAAAAAAAGAATTATATGTCAAAAATGAGCAAATGGCTGCAGAGTAATTGCTTGGCTTTACAAGTGGAGCTTCATGCCAGATATTTGGGATGTCCAGGAATCAAGTTCAAGCATCTAGCAGAGTGGGCTAAGGACAATGGAACGTATCATGGTTCTCTGATTGTGAATAGCTCTATATCAAGAAGTGCACAGTAGAGCACCATACAGAAAAGTCAAGTTACCAGCTTAAATTATTTTTATGGGTCAGAGCAGGGTAGAGGGCCCCGCTGTGGGTGAGTGACTGGAGAGGAACGTATTTGTCAGTGAAGCCATAACAGTTGATGAGCTGTAGGAGCAGTGGCGGACTGTGAGGTTTGAGCCCAAGTGACCTTCATTAGAGACTGGAGTTCTGGGGTGCGGGGAGAGAGGGGCTGTGTGTAGGACAAACGATGAGGGCTGTTGTAAGTGCAAGAACTGAACATGTCTGACTCACAAGCTGCCCTTAACACATAGCAGAGTCCAGGCAAGAAGTAGTGCTCAGTAAGCTTTTGTTGCTTTTGAGATGCCAATCAGGCTGCTCAGGAGAAACCGCCCCAGAAGACTTTTGGAAGTGGGCCCTGGGCTAGAGATGGATGTTTGCGAGATCTGGGCATAGAGGCACAGCAGAGCCTGCCAGAGTGGGAGCACATTGAAGGGGAGGAGCAGAGGAAGATGGGGGACAGGAGATAGATCTTTAGTGGGTGCGTTAGTGGGTGGTGGGGAAGTCCTCAACAGAATGAGTGAAGGGAGGAAGAGTCCCACCTGTCTGAAGGTCAAGAGCAGAGGTATTAGAAGAAGGAGGAGGTGCTCTTAGCTGGTGAGTGCTTACAGGGCATGACTGAAAGAAGGTTCTAGCAGGGGCAGCAGGAAAGCTGTTCCAGAACAGCGGAAGACATACGTTAGATGAATGGCTAAATTTAGTTTGAATGTATATTTTTAAGGAGAAGGAAATAAATCTGTGTTTAAAAACTGCTTATAAGGTACTTTGATAGTATTATTCACTTTAAATAAAGCTTTTGATCATATAATTATACCATAAACTGAAGCAGCTGAAAAAATATTAGTTATCTTCTACAAGAAGATATTAGTTATCTTCTACAAAGGAAAATTACCATATTTGCAGACGTTATCTAGTGCTTCTGTGTCATAATGTGCCAATAATCACAGCTGGGATATACACAGGAGATAAATTGGCAGTGCAAGAGAAGACAGGGTCTGCTTGCTGCTCCTATCTCATTTTATTTATTCTTTCAAATTGAAAAATTGGATCAGTTTAACAGTGAAATGCAATGAACTTTGCTGAAATGTTAAGGTTGAGGGAGTCAAATAGTAATTATGAAGAGGTACAATTTATGTGGAGGGGGCGGGAACTACCAGTTGATTACCTACTCCATCAGATGGAGCTGACTCAGGTCAGAGGATCCTCCAATCTCCATTTGGATTTCGACTGTTCTTGTTTTTCTACCCCGTACAAGGAGGAAAATAATGCAACTGAGCAAAAATTAATGGAATTGAGGCTTAAAAATTATCAAGAATTAATGACTCAAAGAGCTAGTTCTAAGAAATAATAAAATAGACAACCTTTGACCAGTCTTATCAAAGAAAGAAAAGATCCAAATCAGTGAAATTAGAAATGAAAAAGGTGCAATCACAAAGGATACCACTGAAATCCAGAAGATTCATATATACCAACTACTTTGAAAACCTGTACTCAAAAAAATTGGAGAATCAAGAAGAAATGGATAGATTCCTAGATACATATGAATTACCAAAACTGAATTAAGACAATATAAAACCTAGAACAATCCAATAACAGGCAATGACATTGAGGCAGTAGTAAAAAAAAAAAACAAAAAAAAAACTGTCAACTAAGTGAAGCCCAGAACCTCATAGATTCACCAGAGCATTCTACAAGAGTTTCAAGAAAGATCTAATACAAGTACTCCTCAAATTCTTCAATTAAATTAAAAGGGAATTAAATTAAAATGGAGTATTTTCTAATCTATTCCTGAAAGTTAGCATTACCTTCATTCCAAAATCAGACAAGGACTCAACTAAAGAAGAAAACTACAGATCAGTCCCTTTAATGAACACAGATGCAAAAATCCTCAACAAGAAACTGGCAGAAAGACTGCAGCAAATCATTAAAACATCGTCTGTCAGGACCAAGTAGGAGTCATCGCAGAGATGCAAGTGTGGTTTAACCTATGCAAATCAATAAATGTAATACATCACATAAAAAGAATCAAGGATAAAAATCACATAATCATCTGAATAGATGCAAAAAAAAACCCTTGACAAAATTCAACAACTGTTCATAAGAAAACGAAAACTGAAAAAAATTAAAAGACTATATCTCAATCTGATAAAAGCCATTTATGGCTGACATGTAGCTAACATTATATTAAATGGGGAAAAGTTAAAAACTTTGCTTCTAAAATCAGGAATAAGACAGGGATGCTCACTATCACCACTCTTGGTCAATTTAGTACTCAGAATTTTAACCAGAGCAATCAGACATGTGAATGAAATAAAAGGGATACATATAGGAAAGAAAGAACTCAAATTATCCTCATTCACAGATGACATGGTCACTTACATAGAAGATCCAAAACTTCCATCAGAAAACTCCTAGAACTAAGAAATAAATTTACAAAGGTAGCAGGATACAAAATCAACACATATACAAAATCAGTAGCATTCCTGTACACTAATAAAGAACCCATAGAGAAATTAGGAAAACAATACCATTTACAATAGCTTCTAGAAAAATTGAATACTTAGGAATTAGCCTAACAAAGGAAGTGAATGACCTCCCTAATGAAATCTATAGTACTCTGAAAAAGGAGATTGAAGTGGACATCACAAAATAGGTTCCTGGTAGATAAAGTCAATATTGTTAAAATAGCCATACTGCCAAAACTGATACATAGATTTAATGCAGTTCCAATCAAAATACCAATAGCATTCCTCACTGAACTAGAAAAAGGAGTCCTAAATTCCTGTGGAACCAGAATAGACCCAGAATAACAAAATTAATTCTGGGCAACAATAGCAAAGTAAGAGCCATCACAATCTTTTATTGCAGCTTAAATTATCATTCTGATAAAAACAGCAAAAAAAAAATTGGCACAAACACAGATATTATGAATCCGTGGAGTAGAATAGAAAATATGGAAACAACCCCGGGCATGTTGAGCTATCTGATCTTTGACAAAGATGTCAAAAACTTACATTGGCTGAAAGCCTCTTCAACAAATGATGCTGGGAAAACTGACTCTCCATATGCAGAATATTGACTCTAGACCTATATCTCTCACTATGTACTAAAATAAAATAGATCAAGGATCTAAATATTAAAACAAAAACAATATGCTGGAAAGTAAAATAGGTAAAACTCTTGAAGACATAGACAAGGACTTTCTGAACAGAACTCCAACTGCAGAAGAAATAGCATCAAGAATCAATAAGTGGAATTATATCAAGTTTAAAAGCTTCATCACAGCAAAGGAAACAGTCAACAAAGTGAAGAGACAAAGGGAAAAAATTTTGCCAGCTGTTTCTCAGAAAGAAGACTAGTATATAGAAAGTACAAAGAACTAAAAAAAAATTACACTCCTCCCCAAAGTGAAAGATCCAATCAAAAAATGGGTCACTGAAATGAAGAGACATTTCTCAGAAGTACAAATGGCCAATAAGTACATGAAACAGTGTTCAACATTGCTGGCCATTAGAGAAACACAAATTAAAACAACACTGACTCCATCTTACCCCAGAAAGAGTGCCCATCATCAAGCCATCAAATAGTAACAAATGCTGGCAAAGCTGCAGGGAAAGAAGGAACCTTTTACATTGTTGGTGGGAATGTAAACTAGTACAACCACCATGGAAATCAGTATCGTGATTTCTCTGAAAAAGCAAAAGTAGAAATTTTCTTTGACCCAGCTATTCCCCTTCTAAGGGTCTTCCTAAAAAAATTAAAGACATCATACTACCCGTGTTTATAGCAGCACAACTCATAATAGCTAAAGCTTGGAAGTGGCCTATATGCCTGTCAATAAATGAATGGATAAGGAAAATGTGGTATTTATACACAATGGAGAACCACTCTGCCATAAGGAAGGATAAATTTGAGTCATTTGTAGGAAAATGGATGTGCCTTGAGACCATAATGTTAAGTGAAATAAATCAGACACAGAAGTTTAAATATATATTGTAGTTTCCCTATATAAGAAACCCCCAAAGTATAAACAATTTAAAGATCAAAATAAAAGATAGGTAATAGGAAGCAGAGGGAGATCTTTTTCAGTGGGAAGATGACCAAGAGACTGAGGGAGTGAAGAGGAAGGAAGAAGTATAAAGAACTAATATGTGTTAGGTACATATACCAACTCCCCACAATGAATGTAATCGTTCTGTTCTGTAAACAGTAATAATAAAAATAAAAAAGCAATGAGGTTGGATCCTTACCTCACACCATAGGTTAATTCAGAATGTGTCAAAGATGTATTTATATATAAGAGGTGAAAGTATCAGGCTATTGCAGGCTGATCAGGCCCGCAATCTCCCAAATGAATGTACAGTGAAGTCTAAATAAAAAGAGGCAAATGGAATGATTTCAGGGCTCCAGGAGGATCAAAGCCCTCTCACAGAATTCAAGATTCTCTCAGGGCTAAGACCAAGATGTTCTCTGGGTGGCTGGTATTTATTTAGTTATCAGAAAAAGGGAGGGGAGTACTTAAGGGTGGAGCCACTCAAGGCTTCTCCAAGTAAGGTATTATCGTAAGGATTAAGTTAATCCACCCGGGAGTAAGATGCCTGAGGCTATAGGCTTTATGTAGTTGACTGAGGATGCAGGTGTCATTGGCTGTGGTCTTGTCTTATCCTTTGAGGCTTTCTGGCTTCATCTGCCGTTACAGGCCTTAGTAGGGATCAGTGACTCACAGAGGTTCACTTACTCTGAGTCTGCTGCCCATTTCCAGACAAGGAGCCTAGGCCTTGAACAGATTCATTAGTGAACGTGAAAAGCCAGTTAATTTAAATCCTGCTTAAGGCTGTTTCATAGTGGTCTCCATCAGAAAGTATAGAACTAGAACTTTTAGAAGAAAGTAAAACCTTTATGACTTTCAGCTTAGGAAAGTATCCTTTGAACAACACCAAAATACAAGCAACAAAAGAAAAATAAATAAATGGACTGTATAAAACTTAAGGTCCAAATCCACCCCTATGGACTGCAGAGGGAACCTGCCTACACTGATCTCACATGGAACTAGCTCCCACAGACTGCAGACAGAAGCTCTCCCCATGGCTTTCACCCCTGGCTAACTCTGTGCTCTTGGATTCTGCTCCCTGACTGGCCATCCACCAACTCCAATCCTTCTCTGTGTTTTGTTTCTCCTTGGCATGGGGCAACAGATGTACTGACCAACTGACTGACCTGATCATGAGCAAGGCATGAGCAAGGACATGCCTCAGCTTGGATGGTTGCCACAGACTGTATGAACAGAGGGCCCTCTGGATAGGTGGGGGCACCTCACAAACCCACAGGCCATAAAGCTAAGCAGAGAAAATTGTTACTTTGCTGCATTCCAAGACTGGATCCTGGAAAGAAACTACTTATCCAAAAAGACAAGAGGAATTGGGGGGGTGCTGTCTTTTTTCTTTTTCTTTTATTGGTGTTGGGGGGGTCTTTTTATCTTTTCCTCTTTCAATTATTTTTCTTTAATTTGCTCTGTATTTTTTCTTCTTTTTTGTTATTTTCTGTTACTTTTATTTAATGCTATTAATTTACTTTTATTCCTAAGTGGGATCCTTTAGCTCACTTTTCTCTCTTCATCTTCCATTGATTAATTTTTGAAATTCTTTTTCATTCTCCTATTTCCTACTTTCTTTATCTTTACTAATATAAACATTAAACTTTATGAATCTTTAGACAGTTAACTCTATGCTACAGAGTACTGTTTTTTTTGTTCATGGGGTTATTGTTGCATTTTGTAGATATTTACTGTATATCAATATTTAGTTTGTCTTAGTGTTTATACTGTAATTATAGATCCTTTCTTGTGGTTGTGTGGTATGTTACTGGTTCTTAAGGTATGTCAATTATCCAATTTGTCTTTGACACTCATACTGTTGCAGATTTTGCTGCAACTGCCAAGGAGGCATAGTCATTGCTATAATCAGTTTCTATGTATGCCATTATTTGGATTGACTTTGTGTCATTATAATGTGACCCATTCCCAGAGAACTGGGTGCTGAGCCAACTGTACTGCAGCCTCCCCTCCCAAATAAATGGAGGTGGTTGGATCTTGGGACAGAGGCGAAAGTTAATGGCCACACCCAGAGTGCAAAACTGAGAAGCAGACACTACCTATGAGATCTCCATAAAGCAACAAAGCCTTCCACTTTAATCAACCAGCAAACCTCAGCCGAAAACAGAACAAACAAAACAATAATTTATGAAAAAACAAGCAAAGAAAATGCTTCCAAAAACTCCCAACTTCACCAAAGCTGTGATCCATGAGGCATCGAGAGCAGAGGAAAACAAAAGTCACACAGTTGAATTATTCAAAAAAATAACAGAGGAAATTAACAAAACAGGTTAGTAACGTTCTTGGAAAATTCAAGAAGATATACCTAAATAGATAATGGACTTAAAACATCAGCAGGTTTACAGAAGACACTATTAAAAAGGTAACTGAGCTAAACAAAATGATACAAAACATGAGTGATCAGTTTAGCAAAGAATTAGAGTCTATGAAGAGGTACCAAACAAAAATTTAGGAGATTAAAAGTTGTACAAAAGTACAGGCAACAGAAGTGACCAGTGTGAGAACAGAGTGTCAGAACTAGAAGACAGGGCTGCTACTGGAGACCAATTACTCAGAAATCCCTCAAAATTAAAAAACTATTGTGCTTCAAAGTATACCATGAAGAAAGTGGGAAGAGGGTCCACAGAATGGGAGAAAATATTCGTAATGCATATGTGTGATGATGGACTTTTCAGAATATAAAAAGACATTTTACATAGTAATAATAAGAAGACATCAAAAATGAGCAAGAGAGTTTAACAGACATTTCTTCAAAGATTTCCAAATGGTTAGTAAGCACACAAACATCATTAGTCATCAAAAAATGCAAATCAAAATGAAGTATCATTTCATGTCTGTTAAGATGGCTAGATCAAAAGTCAGGAAATAATGAGTACATCAAGGATTTGGAAAAATCAAACCCCTCACACTGCTGCTGGGAATGTTAAATGTTCCAGCCACTTTGGGAAGAATCTGCCAGATTGTCACACAATTAGTCATAGAGTTATCAGATGACCCAGTAATTCCACTTCTGGGTACATACCCAAGGGAAATGAAAGCAATAGTCCATACAAAACCTATATGAGTGTTTTTAGCAGCACCATTCATAACAGCCAAAAAGGTGCAAACAATTTAAATGTCCATACACTGGCAAATAGAAAAACAAAATCTGTATGTGCATTTATTGGTAATATAACATGGCCATGAAAAGGAATGTGTACAAACACATGTTCATGCCTGATGAACTGAGACAAGATTATGCTAAAGGAAAGGAGCCAGTCACAGAAGACCACATGTTATATCATTCATTTATGTGAAATTTCCACAACAGGTAGTCCTGTAAAGTATTAGGAGGTTATACATTATAATAGATTAATTGCTGCTCCTGACTGAGCCGGATAGGAAGATGGAGTGGGGTGGGGGGTCCTGACAAGTAATATGTAGAATGTTCTTTTTTTGAAATGACAAAAATATTCCAGAATAGATGGTGGTGGTAATTGTATGTACCTGAATATACTACAACCCACTAAATTTTATGCTTTTAAATGGGTGAATTCAATAGTGTGTCAGTTCTATCTCATAGAACTTTTTTAAAAAAGGAGGCATATAGGATTGCTGGGAAATTCACTGGCTTGCTTTGTAAAGTTAGGTCAAGTGTACCTATACATATTCCTTCGTGCAGTGCCATTTTAATAACTATAGAATCCAGGTCAAAAGCAACAAAGCACTGGGATCTTATCACCTAGTTCTCCAATTTGAAATTCAACCTGTTACTGAGTTCTGTCAGCTGTAGCCTACATTTCCATGTCACTAATCATTCCGCTTGGGTTATTTATAGTTTTTAGATTGATGCTTTTGGGTAAGTTTGGCTTAGAAAAGAAAAGAAAGCTATTTTCAGCTAATAAGCTCTGTGAGCCAGTAGGTTAATAAGATTACTGCAACACCAAAGATACAAAAAAAAAAAAAAACAACCTCATTGACATGGTCATGAGAGGGGATACTGTCAGACAGCAATATTCCAAAGGTTGAAGCCATGTTAATTCTTTAGCTATAGTACCCTGGCCCCAAAATATTCAGTAAATGCCTCCAAGGAAAGGAATGCATATTTTATTACTGCCCTGATTTGTATTTAGTGATGCTAGAAGTATTGTCATTTACTCTAATGACTTAGCAGTTGCCACTTAGCACCCACAGTGCACCAAATGCAGTGTAGAACACGTAAGAGCCTTGGGCCAGGAACTGGGTTGGCTGTTGAGTGAGAGGAGTATCCCAAATGCTTCTCAGCAGTCTCATCAGGTCCAGTCTCTCTGATGCTGAAGTCCTGTGGAAGAGGAATTATCTCAACGAGTGTTAAGCAGAAGAAAGTTGGTAGAAGTCCTGCATGCATTTCATATGGCATCCTATCAGATAATTGGAGAGCAGTGACATTCGTGCGGAGCGAGCTGACTTACAGGACCGAGCCGTGGGATGTTTTATGGGCCGTGAACCTGACTTGCTTGATCTTGTCTTTGCACTATGAGTTCCTTTGCCCCATTTACCTCTTTATCAGTGTGTTGTCAAGAGCAGCGTGACCTAAACTCCATCCTATGAGGTATCTGTTACATTTCTTTACTATGGAATTTTCAGAGCCTTTTCTACACTAAATTGAAATGGTAAAGTGATCAAATTGTGAAAACTTGTGATTCGTGGAACACATATTAATGCTTCCCTAAATTAGAATCCAAGGAATCCTGAGGTCTGCCAGACCCTCTCAGCTTTGAACACCTCTAAGCCAGTGTCACAATTCCCTGCCCCTGGGGAATGTTCCTTGGTTGCTGTGTTTTATTTATTCTTTGGTTACCAGTGCCTGACACAGTTCTTCTTATTATAAAGCCTGGCACATATTTAGTACTCAGAAATGTTTGTGGAATAATGGAAAGAACAAATAAATGTATATATGGTAGACTGTAACCAGTTGTTCTCTATTCTAATCAATACTTTTACATTAAGCTTGCATAGTATAGTGACCTCTGCTTGGTAATGATTTTTCCCATGAGCCAGAGTTTCCAGTTATGCAAGCCAGAGTGTAACCTCTTTCATGGTACCGTGTTCGTTATTGGTGTTGTTGGCCCACTCCTGCCCCAACTTGCCTTGGCTCTTCCTTAACCCTGCATCCCAGCCTCACAGGGAGACTTTCCCCTCTTGGAGTTCTTTTTCTCACACAGAGCAAATGCAAGAACTTTTCTAATGATAGCCAAATCAGACCTCCAATGCTCCATCATTATAAATGTTCTACTGCAGGGTCAGTGCCTTCCTTGGACTCTTGAACTTCATGTTTTCCTCCTTGATCTCAGAGGAAGGAGTGAACTTCAACATAATCCTTTTGATTTTTCTATAAATTTGTGCTCATTTCATAAGGAAAGAACCTGTGCAAATACAAAGATAAGCATCTCCAAATTATTGGTCAGGTACAGTATGGCAGACACTGATGTTGGAGCCTGCTCACCAGTATGTACCCTTCTTAATGTCCTCACAGTCAATATATGTCCATAAATACTTTCACCTGTCTTCTGAGAATCAGGAAGATACATATTCAACATATTTGGCCTTCTTTCAGCTAAATTAGTGTTATAGCTTATATCTGGGTGTCCCCCAAAGTCTCATGCACCCATACCTGGGGCTTAGGGAGTTGACTGGATAATGAGTGCATGATACTCATCATTGGATTGGTCCATCAATGGGTTTATAACTGGTGGTGATGTTGGGAGATGAAGCCTGGTTGGAGGAGGTGGGTCACTGTGGGAGTGGCCTGAAAGTGTGTATCTTCCACCTCCTCTCTTGATCCCTCTCTGCTTCCTGTCATGAGCTGTTTCTCCTCTGCCACACCTGTCTGCCATGCCAGCCTGCCGTGGAGCCAGCAGGCTACATACTGAAACTTCTACAAAGTATGAGCCAGAATAAACTTCTCCTCCTTTAAGTTGTAGGTATTGGGTATTGTGTCCCAGTGATGAGAAAGTAACTAAGACATATGGAAATTATCTATAACTTATCTCAGTTGTCAAGTCAAAGTGAAAAACTCCAACTGCCTCCTTTCTTAAAGTCCTTGAAGCTTCCTTTAAGTTATGTGAGAACAATGTTTAAGGTTCTTGTTTCCTTCAAATAATCTTATTTAGAAGTATTGAGTCATTTTACTCTGGCTCTGTAATGCCTTTCAGGAACACATAACTGTTAGAGAATAATCTTGTTCCTTTCTCATAGCTTGTTTGATTGTATTCTTTACAATAGTTGTCTACACCAGGGACTGCAGTTCATGTCAGGAAGAAATTCACCACACACACAATTGAATAAGAATGGTACTGTAGAAAACAACATGAAAAGAAAAGCCAGCCAGATTTGAGCAGTGTGACACACTTAATTGGAGTGTCACCTCCATTTTATGTGCCCATAGTTTTCGTTGTGTCACTAAAGGCATAGCACAGCTTCAGTGTGACTTACTTCATTTTTTATTTTATTTTTTAAAATGCCAGGTCTGGGCTGGGGATACAGCTCAGTGGCACGAGTGCCTGCCTGGCAAGTGTAAGGTCCTGAGTTTGATCCCCGCTACCAAAAAAAATAAAATAAAATGCCAGGGCTTTATTAACTTACTACTAAATTCCATGTGTTATTTTCATTAAGAAGGCCATGCAGATGCATTATGATTTCGACACTTTGCTTATCACTTTTTCTGGGGTGTGTTGAGGATTGCTTAGGACTTTACCTTTGAGGCTATATGTGGCTTAGGACAAACAGTCATAGTGTAGTACAGATAGTGCCTGCTTACCCATCCCCATGATGATACAGTATCTAACATAAACAGAGTACACTGCCAAAGTTACAACACTGACACTGATATACCCAATGCTGTTACCTCAAATATAAACCTCATTTACATTTCATTAGTGTTTTTTTCTATACTCATTCTTGGGGGTGGAAGAGTTTAAAGAAATTTTTATCATATATAGATTTGTATGATCATGATACAGAATCCTGACTGTTACATTATAACAGAGAGACTGCCTTGATAGTCACAGCATATCTCCAGCCTTTGACTCTTAGCAACCACTGACTGTTCTTCCTCTGATTTTTTCAGGATGTTGTAGGAGTGTGATCCCATAGTATATACCTATTTGAGATTGGTTTGACCTTCATACCTATAAATTGTGCAGTGATCATTTGTTCCTATTTATTATTGATCAAAATGAATAATACCCTTTGACTTGGGGTTGGTTTATTAGATCAAGGTCAAGGTGAAAAAGATCCAGCCAGTGGTCAGTAGACTCAGGAACCAGATGTGTATAGTGGCAGAGAGAGAGGCAGCAGGGGAGAGAGCAGAGGGAGCAAACAGGAGAGTGAGAGGTGACCAGACATGTGATGAGGCCCATACTTGCTGCCCAGAGTCAGGTTGGACCACAGAAAAGAGTTTACAGGGGGAGGTGGGTTACAAGTGTTTCAGATTTCCCCTACCTGTCCCTGGCTTACTCTGGGCCCCATGGTTACTATTCCCCCTGCATCTCCTATATTGTTTCCACCCTGCTTTGTTGAGTGTTAATATTTTACCCAGCATCGAAGTGAAGGTAAGGGGTAGCAGGAAGAATACCTTCATGGGTACAAGTTCTAAGCACTTTTCAAAGTAAAGAAAATTCATCTTATCCCAATGCATTTGTAAAGTCATGGAAGGAGTGGGACCCAGAACAAAGCGATTCGAAAATCACCTCTGCTGAAACCGTCATTTGCTGTTATGTAAATCTTGCAAATGTTTGTGAGCTGGAGTCAAACCAGTAGAGAGCGGGCCGCTATTAAATGGTGCCACATTTAGGAAACATTTCATTATTTTCACTTCACCTTCCAGTTGGGGAATGCAGCCTTGATGTGGTCACTGTTCCACTCCTTGCACAAAACTGGAGGCAAATGACTTGGGTTACCTCATTCACCCCAGAGCCCCTGCATAGCATCCACAAACCTTATTCTCCTTAGCCTCAGAGGACCAAGCTTTCACCAGCAGGGCTATTTTTGCATTGGGTAGAAGTCGTTGTCAGGTTTGCCAGTGCTGAGTATCCTTCTGAGAGGGAGCGCTTGGGCATGGGGCCACATGATACACATGGGGTTTTCTGTACTTGTCTTATGTGATGCAGAAAGAAGCTCTGAGAGGAAGCCAAGCCAGGCCAATGTTACATGAATGAGGTATGCACCATGGCACCATACCTGTGTCCACTCTTGGCATCTTTATGTAGTGACCATCTCCTGCAGAGCCCAGGATGTTTTTACACTGGACAGTGCTACTGGAAAGGAAGACAGGCTGGGCTTGTGATCCACAGCAGTAATGCTGGCCTTGTAGGACCCTGTTTCATTATGTCAAGCTGTACCTTCAGATACAGGGAAATTCATTTTCCTGAACTCAATTCCTGGTTTTAATACCAAATTAACTCTGCAGTCAGACTAAGTTTTGGTTGTAAAATGAGTAGCTTGGCTCAATTTCTCATTTCCCTTCAGTTCTATACCCTCTTAGGCCTGGTATTTTGGGGGCCTTAGATATGGCTGGTTAATATGAGGGAAAGCTCCAAGCTGCCATGAGTCTTTCAGAGCTGTGTGTGTGCATTGATAGTGTGTGTTATGGTTTATCCATAGATGTTCCCCCCAAAACCCATGCACTAATAAGTGGGGTCTTTGGGAGGTGATTGGATCATGGAGGTGTGGTACTCACCAGTAAATTAGTCTACTGATGAGTTTACAGCTAAATGTGGTGTTGGGAGGTGAAGCCTGGTGGGAGGAGGTGGGTCACTGGGGGCGTGGCCTGGAAAGGTCTGTCTCCCTCCTTCTCCCTTGATTTCCCTCTGGTTCCCACATCGTGCCATGAGTAGCTCTCCTCTGCCATGCCAGCCTGCTTTGTAGCCACCTAACTACGGACTGAAACTGTGAGCCAGAGTAACTGTGAACCAACAAACTGTGAGCCAAAATCAACCTTTCCTCTTTGGAATTGTAGGTGTTGGATATTGTGTCTCCATGAAATGAAAGTAACTGAGACTGTGTGTGTGAGCTAAAGTTGGACACATTCACTTGTAATTATAAATGGGAAAAACCACAATAATGACAAATGGTTATCGAGGTGTTACTGTGTTTCAGATACAGTTCTAAGTACTATACAGTGTTTAACTCATTGTTATCTTTAGAATAACCAGAAGAAAGTAATATTATTCTCCCTACTTTAGACATGGTGAGACTTATAACCAGAGAGGTGGGTTTGTTTGTCTAAGTGTCTGAAGCTGAATAGGAAGCCATGTAACCTGGCTCCATTGAGTGGCTGTTGAAAAGTCATCAGACCCAGAGCCCAGAATCCAAATCTTTACCAGCTGAGTTATACCTAGGCTTTAATCCAGCCTCAAGAATACAACCTTGAGGAGGTTGTATACCATGAGAGGTATGAACAACATTGAGGAGGTTGTCCATACCATGAGAAAGGCAGGAACTCAGTGTGAAACAGGAGAAATGGTTTCTGCTCTTGAGGCAGAGCACACAGAATTCACATTTTAGGATCCAGACTCCCTCCCCAGTCTGTTGTGTGAAAGCCTCTCACTGCTTACTCCTTGCAAGAGCAATCTACCATTTGTAAGGCCTGATTAGGGTGTAGAGGTGGGAGGGTCCCTGAGTTTCTGAGGTAAGGGCACTAGTTTCCTAACTCCCTGGGCCTCTGGAACCTACACATAAGCCAGTGACCTCTTTTGAAGAGTTAAAATCCACAGGCCAGAAATATCTACTTGTCACCCTGATGGGGGAGGGCTTCATTGTCTTCTTCTGGACATTTCTTCCTGCCCCTAGTGGCCCTCTCTGATCTCTGCCTCCTGTGACCCAATGTGATACTCACAGCTTTATCTGACTCAGCCTCTGCCTGCCCTACCTCAGAAGCCCAACACTTCTGATCCCAGAGTGATTCACCTGTGTCCTCTCCTTGGCTAGTAGTGTGTAGACCTTTAACCATGGTGGACACAAACAAAAGCAGGCTGAAAAGTATGCAAGGGTTCTAAAAAGTTCTAGAAAAGTTCATGTTGATAAATCCATGGGTGGAAAATTGTTCATGAAAATCCTCCTGTGCTTTTGGAGATGGTGTATTTAGGACCTTAGTTTTGGACCAAATGCCCAGGTACCTTGTGCACAGATCTGCTGTGGGAGCAGCTGGTTTCCTAGCACATGGCTTCCTTCTACCATAGCACCCTCTCTTCCAACTTGCTTTGCTCTCATGATGCCCTGAGGTGAACAAATCTTCTTTCATTGTCAAGTCTCACCTCTCCCCTAACTGCATTGTGAAGTTCACAGAACAAAGGTTCTCACCAAATTTTCTCATAAGGCATATAAATCAGGCTCCATTGTCAGAAAATATGGAGGCTGTGGGAGTTTTAGTAGTTGTGAAATGATGTTCCAGGGAAGCTGCAGTGAAAGATTTAACCATGAAGAGAAAAACCTGCTGCCCTGCTCTTTTGTTACTCTCTAAGACTGCTCTGTGGACACCATGGCTTAATTAATTCTTCTGATGTCCCATTGATCTTGTGCTCACTTGGTGCTAACATACCTGTACTAAGTACTCTAGCATACTTACCCCTATTTTCCACTTTTAATAGGCCATTATATAAAGTATTGCTGACCTGAGTTTCACTGTTAAGCATTTCCACTTACTGAGTATGAAAGAAAATCCTACAGAATAAAAGCATAAAGTATACTTTATTGGACAAAACTGAAGAAGAATGAGGAATTGCCTTATCAGTCCCTTTGGAGGAAAGTTCTGCATGTGTGCTGGAAATAATCTAGGAACAAGGGATGATTAGCACTTGGTGAGATCTGGCTAGGATTCCATTTAGAAGCTTCTTGTTTCTTGGAATGCCTCTGGCCATGTAATGGCTGACATTCACATGACAGCACTGTCTCAGATCTGCAGAGTTACCACCTAGCATGAAGTAGTAGTCAGAGGAGCCCCTCAGTTATGAGGGCAGGGTAGTAAAAACTGGGGATTAAGAATATTACAAAAGCTTATGCAGTTATATTTTATCTCAGGCTTGTCTGTTGGGATTTTGTTTCTAAAGCTGAGAGAGCAATGGATCAAAAAGGATAGAATAAACTTGAGTCTATGGCCATACCACCCTGAACATGCCTAATCGCATCTGATCTCAGAAGCTAAGCAGGGTCAAACCTGTTTAGTACTTGAATGAGAGAGTAAACTTGATATGTTCTCCATTAGTACAGGGACCCCATCAACTGCATTAAACCATTGCCCGATTAGCAACAGCTTGGATAAATCATGTGTCAACTGAATCTTGGCAATAATAAAGTTCTAGGCTGGTCCTTTATGTAGAACCACTTAAGGAAGCTGCCAGATGTGGCTGATGCTGTTTGGAAACCAGTCCTGGCAACAACAGCACATGGAATTTGAAGGGTTTAAAAAGACAGCTTGGTGAATCAGCTGCTAGGTGATGAAACAATTTGGCTGCTGGTGAAAACCAGTGCTGGTAAAATAGTGGCACTCACTTCGGAGAAATACTGTGATTGGCAGGAAAGAAGTAATTTCCCAAAAGAGGGTGGTTACTTTTCTCTCCTTGCTAGGACAAATACCTGATGCCCAAAATTAAGGAAGGAAAGGTGTATTTAGCTCATAGTTTGTGGATGTTTCAGTCCTTACTTGGCTGGCTCCAAGGCAGGGTGGCATATGGCAGAGGACAACAGTTCATGGCAGCAGAAAACAGCAAAAACAGCAACAGCAAAAAAGGGGGAAGGAGCGAGTCTTTTTCCCTCCCTTATATTGTATATCTGCTGTTTGCCCACACCATCTTCATGCCCTCCTCCTGCACAGGCTCAAAATGAATACAAAGTAAGGACCCTGGCCCCCTGCTGAGTCACATAGTTAACCTTCTAAACTTCTCAAGTTGACACAATGAACAACATCCCAGAGCAGAAAGGGCACCTCCCTTTCACCCCAGGATGTAGAAGTGCTCAGTCACTTAGCCAAGCCTCCAGATTCCTCAAGCTGACATAATGTGTCAGCTATAACAGGGCCATCAGTGTCTTCTGGAGGGCTGGATGGCAGCTTCAAATATTAAACTGCACACGAAGGGTATTGCTAAAAACAAACAGCAAACTCTTTGTCCACAAAAAAAGTCAATGTAACAGTCATCCATCACCTCAACCCCATTTCACAGACTGCCTGCCTATATTGTTCATGTTGGGGTGGGTTTAATAATGAAAGAGTAAGACAGTCTCCCAAGATAATGCACCGACTCCCAGTAGGCCTGGGATTTGTGGCTCTAGTGGAGTGAACAGAAGAAAAGAGCGATTCTAGAATGATCCTCTTTGCCATGGTGCTGCTCCTTGCCCACTGAGACACAGGCAAAGAAATGCTGTCTGGACCAGGGCTTACCAGATTAGTCTATGAAGGGGCAGATAGATCCTTTAAGCTTTTTGGGTCATCTGTGGTCGCTGTCACATGTTCTTCTTGACTATACCCCTTTAAAAATATACAACACAATACTCTTAGCCCACTAAAAATAGCTGTGGATCCCTGCTGTGGACCCATGAACTCTTCGTTACTCAGAATGGTCTCCAGTTTGGGAGCGAGCCTCCTACCTTGCTGAAGCAGGGGCCTCTTCTTCTAGCATAGCATGAAGGCTGGAGGCAGGCATAAACACCCTGCACAGATGCTGACAACCTGGTTACTGCTGTTATTGTATTAAAAGTCCTTTATCTCAGAGTCAAGAGTCTCGTATCTTCTCCCAACATCCATGAAGTGGGCAGGCTGTCTTCATTAGCTTTCAAGTAAGGCAGCATCTCAGAACCTCACAGTTCTCAGGGTCGGTGCTGTGGGAGGGGATAGCGCCGAAGCACTGCGTGGGAGCCCGATGATCTCATTGAAGGGTAGTTTTCGCACCCCAGCAACACCAGCTTCATTTTAAAGTCGGCAACTTTTCCCCGTAGCCCTTCCCAGAGTCAGAGCATTTTTGGCTCACTGGTAAAATAAGGGGAACTTTGGCGTCCCCTGGAGGCTAGAATTCACCAACCCCTCAAGGAAGGTGCCTGAGACACAGGATAAAATCTCCTATTGTTCTTTAGTATAAAACAAAAGGAAATCTGACCATGGCTCAGTTTTACTCAAATGGACCAGGAATTAGGTATGACTCAATTTGAAAAGGAATGTATCCTAAATGTAGGGCATATATAATCTTAATTAAAAAGAAAAACTGATATTCTAATAGTGAATGTTTAGACACTAGTGAGTTAGCAGTAAGTACAGAGAAAAAATTGGATCTGATATAGAAGAATGAAATAGTGCTAACAATCCCCCCACCTTCTAGATAGCTTTCTGTTTGCAGCTCAGTTTGCTGATGGGATCCTCTCAAGGCTAATCTCCGTGCACTGATCATTGGAAAAATGATCTACAGTTGTCTTTCAGACTGTAAGGAATTAAGACAGAAGATCTAGAAAAATACATGAAATGTATTATTTCAGCAGTTGAAATCAGAACTTTTGAAATGAGGACTAACCGTACAACCCAGGGATCAAACGACTCAGGCTGTTTGGGTGAGCAGTTGGTCAGTGATAAAGGTGGTGGTCCTGCTCTGGCTGCTCCGTCTGTCCCACTGTCTTTCCAGTAGCATCACTCCGTGGGCTGCTGGGTCTGGCAGCAGGCGGCCTCCAGAGTCTGAATCCGAAGGTGAGTGGGGCCGAGCCCGGCACAGTCCGGCCCCCTCCCCTGTGCTTGTACCCTGACTCCACACAGTTTCTTGTGAGTGCACCACGCACAGTGCTCCCCAGCCACAGCGAGCTCACTGCTTCTGGTCTGGTTTGTGCTTCGAGAGTCAGCGTCTGAGCTGTACGTGGTTACCGGTTCGTGTCACCATGGCCCCCCAAGATGGGAACGGGGCCGGGGGTGTCACTCTGGGAGAGGGTGTTTGTGCAAACAGAAAGCCACGCAGGGAACGGAGACGCCCGTTTCCTAGGAGGCGCTGAGGTTCTGCTTCCTGCTGCTTCTGAGCTTTATTAATCAGCCACATTGTAGTTAGCACGCCTCACAGCACAGGGAATTTACACCGCTCCGCTATTCTCTGGGAGCTAATTAATACACATTTGGTGGTGACAACGTGCTCTCTAGATCTCTCTTCCCTTTGCACAAAGACCAAGTCTCCCATCTTAGAACCAAATCCCCCACTACTGCCACCACCACTCAAAAAACCACCTACTTTAATCCTGGGCCCCAACTGCTTAGTTCCTGTCTTCCCCTTATTTTAAAACTCATTTATTAAAAGCAAAATACCCGCCTAAAACAACATTTCTGGAGATTGCCTGGAGAGCCCTTGACAGAACAAGCGGAAGGACTTTCACTTGATTCCTAGTGCCCCTCACATTCTAGTTAGAGTTGGAGCTAAGGGGAAAGTGGAATGCCTTGGTGGAGCTGCTTCTGATGTTCTTTTGAAATGATTGTATGTTAGCTGTTAAACTGTTTTGATCATCCTTGAAACTGAAAACTGAAAAGTATATGATTCCAGGGCCAGAGATACAGCTCAGCGGCACAAGCGCCTGCCTGGCAAACACAAGGTCCCGAGTTCGATTCCCGGTTCAAAAAAAAAATATGATTCCTAGTAGTGTATTCTTCATATTCTGGGTATTCACACAAGAAATGGTCTCAGAATTGTCTCAGGAAATATGCTATGCCATTGTGTAACAAATTACCCCAAATCTTAGGGCCTTTAAACAGTAATGATTTTATTACGTCACACATTTCTGTTGGTTAGGAATTTGAGCAGGCCTTGCTTGGTAACTCTTGTGGCATCAACAGCCGTCATTCCATGGGGCTTTGCTGGAAGATGGACTGCTATGGACAGTCCAAGCTGGCAAATATCTTGACAGCAATGACAACCTGGCCCCAGCTTGGACTGTCAGTGCCTTCCTGTGCTGTCTTCTGCAGGACAGTGCCAAAAGAGCCTTCTGGATGATACCCTGGGCTCCAAGAGCAAGTGTCCCAGTGAACAAGGTAGAGGCTGCATGACTTTTATGACCTTGTCTTGGAAGTCACAGACACCACATCTGTTGTACTGCACTGGCTGGAGCAGTTATCAGTCAGGGCCAAGGGAAGGAGAGGCAACACAAGCTTGCCCTTTGGGCAGAAGGGCTCACAAATTACACAGCTGCGTTGTGTAGCCATCAGACTTGCCATCAGGAGATGTCTCTGGTCAGTCTCTACTACAAAAATTACAGGAATTTTTTTCCTTTACCCTTTTTTTCAAAGTGCAGTATTTCCAAATTATTGTTCCTACCATTTGGGATTTTATACTAGTGGCTCCTAACCTTTGGGGTTTTAAAGTCCTATTTAAAGCAAAGTGAGAATTAACATAGAGAAGCCAACTTTTTGTTTTATTAAGGAAGGACATTTAAAATAACAATAATTGTAACAACACATACACTAATTTTTGTATAGACTATCATTTCATAAAACCAAATGCATGCTCACACCAAAATAACAGGAAGGACATACCATAGAAAGAAGGACCTTTTAAAAAACTAAATAAATATATCTTTATGAAGAAAGCACATCTTCTTCCTTGTTCTTCCCTTTTAACTGTAGGCTGTGGAAACTTTCTCAGGAAGCCTGTTTTGCAGACATATGTGCATTTAGGAATCATACTTCTGGATAAAAAGTCTTGAGTATGCCATTTATAACACTTTCTTGGGACACTCAAGATTTTACAGTCAGAATTTCATTTTTAATTTTGTCCTATCTATGGCATAGCTGTGTGCACAAAAGACAATGGTTTGAGTTAAACACTCTATATTAAATTCAAATTAAATTGAGTTTTACTGATTATTTAAGATGTGCAGAGAATAGTGGAGCTATATAATGTTTCAGAATAAGATGCCATAAGGTACAGTTGGTGACAGGGCTCCAACTGCAAATTGGTTATAAAGATAAGACTGATGCATAGGAAACACTGACGGATAATAGGAGCTAGAATGTGGGTGGGTATGTGGGAGTTTCAAAACTATAAGTCTGGTGAGTTCACAAAGAATGTGGAGGGGACATTCAAGAAAAAGGATTTAGATGACAGGTAAGACGTAGACACTGCATATATGATTAATTGGGTAAGCATTCACAGGTAAGGATAACTATGGCATGTTTAAGGGACATTGAAGGGTTTTGGATGTGCTTTTTTTTAAAATATGTTTTGTCTTACTTAGCCTCTATAGGAGAAAACAAAATGGTTTCAGAATTGTTTGGTTTGGAGCCATAATATAATAATTGGCTACAATTCCTACTTCTTTTTACTCTAAAAATGAACATTTTTCCTCTGCAGATTTGAGAAGCAGATGGCCAGTTGTTCATTCTAGACATAATCATTAATAATCATAACAAAAGTAATCAGCCACTACATCAGAGCTACGGTACTGTGGTTTACCTCCTGAATGTTTCATTCACCTTCCATGAAATGCCAAAGGGTACTTCTGGTATTTGGGAAGGAGGAGCTCCTGTGTGATATTTCACCACTAAGGATCACATAAACCCCAAGTGTCAGAAGTCCTGGCCCGAGTTCACCTCAGCTTTCCAGAAGCACTGGAGAAGCTATGTTGTAGTCAGATTTATAAGGGGAAACAATACAGGACACATAATTTACAGAATTATTTTATAATAGTCACCCAAAGAGTCATATATAAAAAGAGTACAGGAAATCTGTCCACACACTAATGACGAAAGAATCTAGCTGAGGACCTGGATCCCAGAGTAATGTCCTGCATGAGTCCAGCTGAAGACCTAGAACCCATAACAGTGCCTCCCACAAGTCCAGCTGGAGGCCTAGAGCCCACAACAATGTTTCATGCAGGCCTGTTTCATGGATCTGTGCTGTGAAGGCCCAAAGGTCAGTGGTGGAAGCTAGAAAGTCTGTGCCAGCAGGATAAAGGATCTGTGCTAGCAGGCTGAGGGATCTGCACCAGAGCCAGGAAGCAACACTCAAAATAAGAACCAGAGCTCCCCCAAAAGGTATCACAGCCATCCTCAGTGACAGTGAGGTCCCGAGCTCCTCTGATGATCAAGATGGCTGAGTTCTCATCAGGTAAGCCAATGCAGCAAGCTTCTCCAGGAGACTGGCAGTGCACCATCTTCCCCTCTGGAGCCAGAAAGCGATGCTCAAAGTAAGAACCAGAGCTCCCCCAAAGTGAACTGTAGCCATTCTCAGCGACAGCAAGGTCCCAAGCTCCTTTGATGATAAGAACAGCAGAGTTCATCAGGAAAGCCAGCATGACAAGGTCCTCCAGGGAAACAACAGCTCCTTGCAGCTTTTCTTCTTCTCCAGTCCTCCTTTTTATTTTGTTGGCAACAATCCTCAGGCGAACCTCCCACACCCAGCGCCATGCTGGTTCAGTTCAGTTGGATGTTAGAAGTTGACCACCAGTTGTCAATCCACTACAAAACACATCGACTAGTCTGACGTGGATCCCATGTTTATGAACTCTGTGATTCTGATGCTGATTCACAGTATCAGAAGTGGCCGGCAAATTTTCTTTAGATGTTTAGCAGAAATTGTTACGCTATTTTCCTATTTGCTGCCTAAACTTGAAAATAGAAAAACTTAAGAACAGCTTTTCAGGAATGGCATCAGGGGGGACTTGCACTGGTTTTTCCAGTCAGTGTTGGCCAAACACTGTGTGACCTTGGAGTACACCCTCAGACCTGTTTTCTGGCCATTGAGGGACTGTTCAGAGTTACACGGTGAGGGTCCTGGCCCGTCTAGGCCTTTTTCTATTATAAAATATCAAAAGATTTAATATGGAGATAGTCCAAAGGTTGTTTTCTTGTTCTTTTCTTCTAAAATACCAGTGAATCTGAAAGATTTAATGCTTTGTCTGTCACTCTACTGATATAGTAGCGATTTCTCTGGGTAGGAGTGAGCCTTTCATTGCCTGAGGTTATTCTTAAACTTAAGGGATTAAAAATTTCTCCAAAGCTTGTTTTTCATGCATTTTCTGGAAACGAGATGCACAATAGCAGTGCTGTTCCCAAGTAGCACACTTGGGATAGCACAGGCCCCTTGCTTCTGTTTGCTACAAGGCTGCTCTGTTGGACTCTGGGCTCGGTTGCAGGGCAGCGACCCTGTGTCCTCCTGCGCTTGCTGTTCTTTTTGTCTGCGTTCCTCTCCCACTGCACATATGCCCCAGTCCCTTTGCAGCTGCAGTGCCACACCCTCTGCTTCTCCAAGTTGCAGGGGTCCTGAGTTGCATCTCTTCTTGCCTGCATTTCCTCACTGCCACTCAGCCACCACCTCTGATTCTCTGCTTCTGCCACTGTCCTTAGCACTGACCTTAGGGGGTCCTTTCAGACCTCACCATGACTACTTCTGGGACAAATGCAAAGCTCTTTCCTGAGCTCTTACTCTCTGGGTACTGCTGAGTGGCCTTTCTGTTCTCCACACAGTTGGGCCCTCTCCCCATTTTCCTTCCACTCTCTTCCCTATGGCTTCATTTCCTTCTTGCCTCCTGAGTGTGGCTGTTCCTCCAGGATTTGATCCTTAGGCTCCTGTCCTCCTTCTCTTGCTCCTGCAAGGAAATCACTAGTTTCACCGGGCTTTCAACTGCCCTACTGTCCTGCTATCTCCCAAAAAAATTTCTTCTTCTCCTTTACCCAACTTTATTGCAAGCCTTATATGTCCTCTCACATACCTCACTCTCCTATGAAGTCATCAAACACCTGCCCGCAGGCAAGCTTGTCTGAGATGAGCAAGCTTTTCCACTAACAAAGAGGTCTGTAAGTTACAGCCTGCAGGCCAGATCTGATCCTCTGCATGTTTTTATAAATAAAGTTTTATTGGAACATAGCCGTGTCCATTTGTTTGTATATGTCTGTAGCTGGTTTCATGCTACAGCAGGAGAGTTGAGTGATTGTGATAAAGTACACATGGCCCACAATCTCTGAAATATGTACTCTTCAGCCCTTATAGGAAAAGTGTGCTTATCCTTTTCTCTAAAGGGCTCCCCACTATCTATGTAAGTCATTTAAAATTTTTGGTTTGATATTTAAGGATTTTCTCTTTAACGGCACTTTTCTACAACTCTAATCCAGCTACTCCAGCCAGGTTCCTAACCCTACAAAGCTGCCCAGTCTTCTCACGCTGCCTGCTCTAGACCTGACCCAGGGCTGTGGTATACACCTTAAAGTAAGAAAATGCCACTCAGCTGATCCCCTTCTTCATATCATCCTTTTTTCTTGTATGTATTTAAAGGTTATAATGTAATATTTGATATATCTATGTATAGAAAAATGGCTATTATAGTCAAGTAATTAATGTACCCGTCATCTTGTTTACCTTTTTTGTGAGCGTGTGTTAAGCACCAACAATCTACAACATTCTAAGTTGAATATAATGTTACTGACTCTAGTCCTGTTGTACAAGAGTGCTCTAGACTCACTCATCCTATGTATGTGCAACTGTGTGTGCTTCCATGCACATCTCCCCACTTCCCTCCCTGCTTGTGCTTTTGATGACTGCATTTTATTCTCTATCTCTGTGTATTTGATTTTGTTTTTTAGGTTCTACATATAAGTGAGATCATGCAGTGATTTTCTTTCTTACTTCACTTGGCATAGTATCTTCCAGGTTCATCCACATTGTGGTAATATCAGGAATGGCTATTTCAAGTTCCTTTTACACTGGTTAAACATGGGAATGCAGACACAGTTATAAGGTGATGATTTTGTTTTCTTTGGATCCATACCCAGAAGTGGGGTTGTGGGTCACGTGGTAGTTCTGCTTTTTTTGAATCTCCATACCAGGCTGTACCAGTCTACATCCCCATAGCATGTCCTAAGACTCCTTTTCCTCTTTGTTTTTTGGAAGCTCAGCTCAGACCCTGCTTCTTTCATGAAGCATCTGGTGACACTGATCACTGTTTTATTGCTTTGTATGATCTGCTCTGTTCTCCATGATGCTCGCTGAGGTCATCATCGTCCTCAACTGGTAGAGACCTGGCTCCTGCTAGTCCTGCCTCTGCTTCCCCTCACTTTATTAAGTTTATGATGACCTACCCCGAGCCAGGATTATCAATGTCACCTTCAACTCTCCCATGTCTTGCCCCTCAGTGTAAAAGAGCTAGTGCTTTGCCACTAAAAATACCTCCAGCCTTTTTCTGTCCTCAAGACCTGCTGCTGCTGCCTTATCCCAGGAGCCACTGCTTCTCCCCTGGGCTACTGGAGTCCTGTGATAGTCACTCAGCTGGTCTTCTTTCCAGGGCTGGGCCTAGGGTGAGGAGAGTGAGAGGTTTGGGTGCAAGATTTAAGGAAGTGCTCATACTCAGGGTTGTGGAAATGCGAAGGTGGCACTTGAGAGAGAGTCTCCTTAAATACTGTGCTCTGGGCACTTCAGGAGACTCAGTTACACTATGTGCCCTTGTCCTGACAGCTGTTCTGTCCCATCCACTCTTCCCCATCTTTTGCCCTTCCTACTTATCCTCCACATAGTTGCTGAGATGAAATCTTCTGGTATACATGATGCCTGGACTGTTTTTCAGTTGCCCTATGGGTAAAACCCTGCTCCTGGGGCTGACTGCAACTCCTCTTCCAGCCTCTTGTCCTGCCAGTGTGGACCCACCTGCTCACCATCCTACATTCCATCTACTCTTGTGGTATTAGACTGGAGTGTCAACTTGATAGGCTCTGGGATCCACCTGTGGGATTAGTAAAGCATACTTCTGAGTGTGTTTGAGTAGCTTGTAAAGGCATGCCCTCGGGGTCTATACTGGTCCCTTCTCTGCTTCCCAAGCACCATGTACTAAGCAGCTTTGCTTTGCCACACCCTTGTGCCATGATGTTTCTGCCTTTGGGCCAGCTGACCATGGATGGAACTCCCTGAAACCATGAGCAAAATTAAACCTCTCTCCTTTAAGTTGTGGGTATCAGGTATTGTGTCCCAGAAACAGAAAAGCTGACTAAAAAACCCTGAACCACCTGGAGCCTCCTAGTATGCTGTGCTCTGGACTCCCCAACCCCTGCCACAAGCTTTGCATGTGGTCATCTTCCCCCTTTATGCTGGGAGACTTCTTCATGGTTCCAAACCCAGAACGATTGTCATCTTTCATGTGAACCATTTCCAAATTCCCTAGCACTAATTAAGTTGCTCCTTCCTCTTCCCCCTAAAGCAAAATGTACTTACCTTAATTACAGCATGTGTTTTATTCTGTGGTAATTACTTTTTTGCATGTTTTTTAATCTCCCATGAAAATAAAGGTCCAAAGCCTCAGCTACACATTAGAATTGCTTGGGAAGCTTTTAAACATTATTGTCACTGGAGCCCTACCCAAGACACTGAACTCCTCCTGGTTGTGGCCTGGCATCCGTGCTTTGTCTTGTTTTGTTTTTAAAGGTGCATAACGAGGTGATTCTAATGTACAGTGAAAGTCTAAAACCACACAACAGTGAGCTGCTGGAGAGGAAAGGCCATGTCCTGTCCAGGACTATAGGCCTTGAAAGCTGAATTAGTGATCACTGGCTTCACTTGTCAGGTCAGTGGTTGGGAGCACAGGATTTTGGGTAGGAGAGCGCCCAGAGCAGGGTCATGAAACTTATAAGTGATACCTATGACACACCATTTCAGTGACTCTGGAGTTCTTGATTCCTGAGGCCTGGTTGGTTTTTTTTGTTTCGAATACCAAGTAGGTTGTAATTGCTCGTTTTTACTGTACTTTCCCATCCAGTGGACACTCTGTATCGCAGCTGTTTGAGGAAGGGCGTTGCAGAACAGAGTGGACATCACTGTCTAGACTGTCCTATAGTTGGCTGCCTCACCAGCTACAGCGCAAGCACCTTGGGCTTCCTGCTCTGTTCTGTGCCCTGTGGACATATGTGAGTAACAAGTAGCAGTGTTGCTT
Source organism: Chinchilla lanigera (assembly GCF_000276665.1). Classification (NCBI taxonomy): domain Eukaryota; kingdom Metazoa; phylum Chordata; class Mammalia; order Rodentia; family Chinchillidae; genus Chinchilla; species Chinchilla lanigera. The sequence goes on along the minus strand of NW_004955425.1, from coordinate 24,598,712 downwards.
GATGCAGCATTACCTGCCTGGAGAAGCAGCTCTGCCTGTACCAACACACTTAAATGTCAGGCTCCAAGAGCGGAAGTCACGGATGCACTGTAGACTGTATCTGATATTTACAGTTCTTTCTAGCTAAGATGAGCAGACTTTTAAGTTTATGATCACCTACCCCACTTACTGCCAGTGTTCTCCAATGCAAATCAGAAAGGCGTTCTCACTTTTGACCATAAGCCTTTGATGTTATCACTTCCTTTGGTTTTATTTGATTTTGTCAAAGTCCACAGATGCCTTTGAACACATAATGGCCTCACTTGTGGCTACTGAAAACAGTAATTGGAAAAATAAAAGTGAGGAGGTGCCTCCTCATTATATATTTAAATAGCCTCAAGTTGCAAAATAAACAAATATCTTTGGGATTTTAAAAATTCAGTCATTCTTCCAGAGCTGTTTCAAGTGGTTTCTTGCCAGAGCTTGAGCAGAGGAAAGCTCTCTGTTGTCATTTGACCTTCTTCACCATTCCAGATCCCTCTCTTTTTCTACCCTTCTCTTTACCTCACACCAATATAATTGTTGCTTATTGAGCTACTTCATTTCACACAATTCTAAGTGCTTTGTAATCCCTCAGAAATCCTGAGATAGGTGCTGTTATTGACCTCACTGTGCCAAGGAGAAAACTAGCATGCAAGGAAATTCAGTAAGTACCCAGGACCACATAGCTGGGGCTGCGGGAGCAAGAACTCAGACCTCACCCGTGTTTGACGTCCTAGATGCTTAACTCTGTGCTGCCTGACCCACAGCTCAGAGTAGTGGGATGAACATGAAAGATACTGCATTTGATTTTTAAACAACAACAACAAAAACAGTTCTCCTTCTCTCCCCACCTCAGTTTCCATTGTTTTAATGAGTTCATTTCTTGGCACTTTTAATGAAAGACTCCAAGAGAATAAATACCAAAGTTGAGATTTTTATATTATCATTTCTAATTCAACAATACAGAAATGAACACAGAAGTCCAGAAGTCAAAGACCTCGTTGGAAAGAGGGGTTAGAAAAGCCCAGAGTTCCATCCACGTAAAAATCTGTCAGTGGCTTCCAGAGTCGGCACAACCCAGCTTTTGGGGGCCCTACTTGGGATACTGTATCTGCTTTTTATGAATGAAGTAATATCTAGTAATGTCTACTGGGCATAATTTGGGCAATAAAGTGTTTTTCTTAATTCTCTGATTTCTTTGTTATCCAAAAAGTTATTTCTATCACACTTTGACTTAAAGCTTTTTGTGTTAACCTAAAACAGTCTTCTCATGAAAGGTCATTGTGATCATTATTTCATGGAAATTATTTCTCTGTGAACTCGGGATACCATTATGCATTGCTTTTCTTGAAAATTGATTTATAAATAAATGGTATGATGAATTCTGGGGGAATGCATTAGCCATGGGCACCGAGGGTGTTTAAAGCAGTTTTTAAAAACAGATTGGTAAAAGCTGCTATGAGAAAAATTCTACAGATCATTTCCTAAAAATGTTGTTTCATTTAAATGATTTAAAATGGTGTGGGGGGGTGTAACCCCTTCAGGGATTGTTACAAGGAATCAAAAGCAGCTTAGCAAAGGACAAAAATGGAAATGTGCTATTTATCAGGGAAATGAGGGTATTGATATGGAAAAATATAACTTCTGACCTGTTAGATGTCAGATGTACTGTGTTCATGGTCTCATAACATCGAAGAACGAAGTTGCAAGTGTAGGAAGTTAGGAGAGTTTTACTGGGAAGAAGAGAAGAGCTGCTGGATTTCCAGTAGGGGTCCTGAGTGGGTGGTCAGGGGTGGTTTATACCACAAAATCACAGCGTGGGTGCAGTGTGGGCCAGACTACAGTCAAACCACAGGATTCCAAGTACAGCTGCTTAGCTAATGCTGACTCCATAGGGAAATCAGTCACATAGCAGGGGTACATGGAAAGAACAAAGGAGTTCTTGGGAAGGGAGAGGAGTCTGGGTGCAGGTGTTCTGGTCATCCACCTGTGTGGCTGATGCCTGTCTGGCTGCCTGGACTGGGAGGTGCTATGACAGTCTAAAGTCCAGCTCCTGCGCATCTCTCCAGAGGCTCTCAGGCTGGCCTTCCTGCTCCATGCTGAGGCCTGGCTCTCCTCAGGTTTGCCTCCCACCACAGTTCTCATGTCTTTATATTTTTTGTGCTACTTTCCCGGAAGGCCTGATTCCTCTCTGCATATTAATGCTTGTCTAATTTAGCTGTCTGTAATATTATGATTAAATAAAATGGAGCCAGCCCTCACGTTAGCAAATCCCGCAAAGAGGCAGCCGTGCTTGGCCTTTGATCATCTTCTCCAGACTGAGAGGCGGGGCAGCCAAGGGTAGGTCAACGTTTTGAAAATTTGACCAAATTAGAGTCTTTATGAAATTCTTGAAAGAATCCACAGGTTACGCTGGCCTGTCTTAACTGCCCTTCATGCAGATGGTGTAAGGTGAGCACTTCCTAAGCACACTGCTCCTGCCGTTCCTTTCAAGAGCTCTACCTCATCCGAGGACATTGTGCCTGTCCCGTGTCTTTCAAGTTTCCTAGAGCCTGTGTGTCCTCCCCTGTACTTCTGCTGGATAAACACCTTTTTGAGGCATGAAATGGATTGCAGAGATTGTGTTTCTGTGGCAAACTTGCCAGCCTAAAAGCGCTTTAAGATGGAAAGTTGTGCACAGCTCGCTTGGGAATGAGATCCACGTGCAGACTCCAGGCCAGTAAGTCCCCCAGGGTCTTAGAGTCTACATTTATACTTCAAAGTCCAGGGTCTAAAGAGCATACTTTTTTAAAACAGAAAAAAGTAAAAATAAGCAGTTTCAAAACAGGCCAGTAGGAGAGTAACAATAACCAAACACACCACGTGCTGCTAAATTCATAGCAACCTTGGAAAGTACAACATACAGGCACGAAACACCATCCAAAAAGGTATTAGCATAAAGCTTTCTCCTCAGTAAACCCAGAGAAACCGGCTGTACAACCCTCCTAACTATCCTATGTGTATACATACTTTTTTCTTTTCCCTTCCTTCCTTTCCACTTTCTCGCATCACACTTTTTCTTCTCTTTTCAACAGTTTCTTCCTTATTCACAATGTCTCTTCTACATTTTGGATCTTATTTCAGTTTCTCATACTAG
>NW_004955425.1:24551456-24593740 GCF_000276665.1 Chinchilla lanigera | reverse complement strand
AAAAACATAAAGATTGTACTTTGAAGACCAAGGAAATGAAAGAGCTGATTTCAAATTCTGTCTTCACACAACCCCAGTTCTCCCTCTTGTCAAACATGGGGCTATGGATCCTTGTAATTCTGGCCAGCAGCAGCAGCATGAGGTTTGGAGCAGAGCAGAGGTTCTCATGTCTGCTCTGCATCTGTTCTGAATTTCCAGGGACTCCCATGATAACAACATGAGGACGAAACAGACGGCGAAGTCAAATGGGGCAGGAAACACAGCTTGTGCTCTCGCAAGCCCAATGTGGTTACAGTTGTATTTACCTTATGCCAACATTCAAAGCTTTGGCTTTAAATAAGTCGAATGTTCAGCAAATGAATATTTTGATCGTGCTGCCCTCTTCTCAAATGAGCTACCTGGTTGGCTTAATTCTTCCCATTGCTTGCCCAGTGGAAATTAGCAAGTGCCAAGAGGAACCAAGCATAGTCACAAAAATGTATCACCTTTAGATCTTAAATGTAACTTTAGCCAGAGTCCAAGTGAGGATAAGATACCACTAATATAACATTTTTTTGTTATAAACCTAGCAGTGTGGGGGAATTCAAATCCATTTTGAAAGTTTTCTTGTTTTTTAGGATCCTCTCAGTCCCAGAAGCAGGCACCAGTGGTGCACAGGCTCTCCCAGCTGTGTGCCCCTTGTGTCTCTTACTGAATTACGGCCTCCGTAAGCATCCTGATGACTAGCACAGGAGTGCGGGCACTGACCCCGGAGACACAGATGCACATTGCAGCGTGGCCTGTCCTTGTCAAGTAGCCCCGTGAGGCCGTGGAAGGTTGTGGCCTGGCCGCTATGCTCTAGCTTGCTTTTTGATAAGCCACTCTCTCAGATTGTAAACTCTGCTCACTCAGGAGTCTGAAAATCTACATATCTGTAAAGCCAGGTTTTGGAGGAAGGTGGTAAGTCTGGGGTTCATAGGGTGTAGAGCTGAGGGCCTGGATTTTGTATGCTTGCCCAGGAGCTCAGGTCCACTTTCCTTAAGCACAACAAGGTTGAGGTCTAGCAGAAACTCTGACCCCTCCCTAGAGTGCCTGCTCTGTCCGACATCACTTGGTTCCTCGGTGTTTCCCACAGGAGCTCAGGGAAAGAACAATGTTAATATTCAAAATAATTAACAGGAATAGCCCAGGCATCAGAGCAGGTCTTTTGTAGCTCTAGACATTGCCTGGGGTGTTAGGCTTTAACCTTTTAGTTTCAGGTCCAGGGGAAGTCAAGGAGGCCCCATTGGAGGGTCTGAGTATCAGCACTGAAAAAGACCTCCAAGCTGTAGTCAGAGGAACATCATTTTGCCATCCCAATTTGCCACTATGTATGTGCTAGGTGAAATTGCATAATCTAAGCCTCAATTTCTTCATCTGTGAAGTGGGTTAATAATACTTTGCAGGATTGTGAGGATTACAAGAACCAAAGTATGGTAACAATCTTCAAAGAATGACTGACACAAACTGATCATTAAAAGTGGGTGGTTATCAAATGCAGGCAGCTTGTTGCCTCAGTATTGCCCTTCTGCCTGCATACAGTGAGGATGGGGACCATGGGAGGCCTTGTGTTAGGGCTGCTGTTGTGATCTGCTGTTTACCTTTGGGGAGGATGGGCACTACAGGACGGAAGTGGTGAAGGGAGGCGTTGTTCCTGGGCCTGGGGCTACAAGAAGGGCTTCTGAGTCTAGACTGCCACAGCCATAGGCTCTGCCAGATGCTCAGCAGCCTGCTTTCCGATTTGTAGGTGCTTTCAAAGACGCACATGATTATGAAGACGCTTAGCTACTGCTTCTCCTTCTGAGGCCCTAGTGGCCAACTTCGGCCTTCAACCTTGTAACTAAGCACTGCGCTGCTGCGCTGCATGTGCCTTTCCCTCCAGCAGTCTGTCCACGCTTGCAGCTCCCTTCCAGGTGCCACTGTGTTCTTTAAACCATCTCCTGGATGTGCATCTGGTCTCGCGATACGAGCAATCGCTACTGAGCAGGATAATGTCTTGTGGTCCATCTCGTGGCACAGAGAAAATCACTCACCTCTTTGTAATACCAGGCTCATTAGAAGCAGCGTTTGTTTCGTCTGATGTCACAGCTGGGCCGCATTCACCACTGGTCGTGGCCCTGTGTACTCGGCTATCCACAAAGCTCTCGGCATCAGTGGGGTCATGAGGCCCAGTGAAGTGTTTTCCTTCTGTGTCTAGTGGATGCATTAACCGCGTAGTTAGCACACTCACTTATGGGCATTTAAACAGGTTATTTCCCAAACTCCTCTAAAGCAACCAATAAACCAACATTTGTTTTCACTTTCTTACTGTGATGCCGTGGAGTGGCTTGAAGGTGCTTAGAAAATGATGCTTGGGTGAAGCAGGGAAAAAGGCAGAAATGGATGGAAGAGGAAGGGGCAGCTTTTTGTTGCCACGCAGCAACCCGTATTAACTGTGTTATCCTCTTTAGACATTGGATATCCTTTAAAAAAAAAAAAAGAAAAACCTTTCTGAGCCAACATTTGCTACATCTAATATGATTTTATCCTGATGAAGATTTTATGCAGGGCTGGTGCAGGTCTGGTTTCTTAGGAGAACAAAGTGGGTTAGGAAATTCAGGTGTGCACTCACAGTGACACCAAGTGGAATCTCTAACTCCTGATTTTCTGTTTGTTCCCCTTAGAGACCAGAGCTGACCACAATAAATTTACTATCTCCCACCGTACTGCAGCTCTTTCCCTTCTCTCTAAGTCCCTGAGATCCTGACTCCACGATTGTTTCCTGATGCACAGAGCTAGAGACCAATTTAAACTGAATGGAAACCTCTCAGCCTACCTCCCCAGCTTGCAAGGAAAGGCCAGGATTCTCGGGAGAGCCGAGAGCAATGATGGTGAACCTTCTATAGACTGAGTGCCCAAACTGCAACCCACAACCCACTTATTCACAGCAAAGTGCCAACACAGCAATTAAACCTGAACACTGAGGTTTTAGTTTAGAGCAGAAACAACTCTACATTAACATCTTTTGTCTTAAAAGAAAAATGAAATGACACACGTGCCATAGGTTCACCACCATTAGCCTAGAGAGAAAGAACTCATAGAACCCTCCAGAAGCACCATTAGGGCTGCCTTGGTGACTGGTGATGGTCGTCTGCTACAGGCAGAGGCTTGAGTCACTTTGGAAAAGCCACTTTGACCTGGGTGCCTGTGAGTCAGTGCCATATCTTGGCCTCGTCATGTGGCTGCTTTGGGCATTCGGACCAAAGGGGACTTGCTCATGGGTCAAACTCCAGGTTTACTGTTCAAGGAAACTTTTCATTCCTGCCCACTGGATACCCAACCCCGAAGGCTGTTCTGGCAGTTGACTGTTGTGTCTTCTCCATGAGTTGATAATGGAAACGACTTCCCATCAGCCTTTGCAACTGCCCATGGCAGCCAGTGGGAGCTGGCAGAGCTTACTTTCCTCCTTGAAAGCTGATTACTGTATCCTGACAGACTGTATCCTGAGCGGGTTTTCCCCAGGGGAGATGCTGGAACGTATTTTGTGCCTTGTTCATTTGCTGTGACATGTGTTGTTGACTTCCAATCTCTGATGTGTCTCTTTGTTTTCTGTGTGTTGCAGGCAGCATAGTGTACCTCGGGATGATGGTGGGGGCGTTCTTCTGGGGAGGACTGGCAGACAAAGTGGGAAGGAAACAGTCTCTACTGATTTGCATGTCTGTCAACGGATTCTTTGCCTTCCTTTCTTCATTTGTCCAAGGTTATGGCTTCTTTCTCTTCTGTCGCTTACTCTCTGGATTCGGGTAAGGTTTTCTCCTTCATATTTTATAATAATGTGTTTATTCATAATTGTGCATGTGCTTCTCCCTAAAAGAACTCATTACCAAGAAATTATCTCTCTTTTTTATGGTCCTGGAGGTTTAACCCAGTACTGAGTTACATTTTGCCCTGAGCTATATCCCAAGCCCCTCCACCTTTTTAATTTTTTTTAAAATTTGAAGTCAGAGTCTCACTAAATTGCTAAATTGCCCATGGTGGGCTCAAACTTGCCATCCTCCTACCTCAGGCTCCCAAAGTGCTGGGATTATAGGTGTGTGCCACCACTCCAGCTCAGAAATGACCTCTTAACACATCTCTTCCTCTGTTTTTGTGTCATCCTCACAAGCCACAATTCTGGTTCTTCAGAATGTGATTATCAACCTTTTGAATCTGGGGTAGAAGCAAAATATGCCTGTGTCCCCAAAGCCAATGATTTTATGTATCACTTCGAGGAAACTAGTATTGTTTTAAATGGAATGCTATTTCCAAACCAGAGCACATTTATACATGTGTTTCTTCTGAAATTTTAATTTAAGAAAAAAGTACCTATTATTATGAAGTACATGTTCCAGACATTTAGGGAGACTTAAATTGAGAGTTAGAGGGTCTCAAGCAACTGTGGGTTTATTGATCTAAGTTATCTAAGTGCACTGAAAGAGATACGACATACGAGATCTGCTTCTTGGGACAAGTTATTTCTGTCAGTTCCACTGAATGAGCAGACATCATGCTTTTGACCAGCCACAGTGGTGGAGGACAGCCAGCCATGCACTCATCTTCTCCAAAGAGTTTGAAGCTCCACCTAAGGGAACCTACTAGATTGTGAAAACTCAGTAGCTTCATGAGAAGAGTATGAGAAACTTGGTTCTAATAAAAATAATGCATAGAAATATAAAATTTTGGATTCATGCTTGAGAATTTAGAGACATCATGGTGATGATGTAAATTATATTTTTAAACGTTTTTAAATGTAGAGCAGGAGATAGAGCTGGGTTATGAATTTGAGGATTTACCAATTGTGGCTACTGATAGTGCATTACAAGCTATACAGCGGGTAAAACATGGTGAAAACAGCCAGGGAGCCCCAGCAGATCTTTCTCACTTACATGCAGTCCCGCCCCCTTAGCTCCTCATCCTCTACACTCTGCATGTGATGGACATTAGCAAACATTTTACTAATATGCACACATTTAAGCAGCGTTCCTTAGAGTGGAGACAGTGCTTCCCACCAAACCAAGATGAGTAGAGCTTAGGAAGGTGGAAAAATATCTTGTCCTTGGGAGGAAAAATGATCAGAATCAAACATTTCCTCTGTGATGAGGGGTCTTGTCCTCAGCAGAGGGGGCCTTTGGCACTCAGTCTGTGTGAAATTGGCACAGCTGACATGGTGAGTGTCTTAGTTAGTTTTCTCTCACTGCTGAGAAAATACCCAACACCCAAAAGAGGAAAAGATTTATTTAGGTCACAGTTTGTAAAGATTTCATTCCATAATCAGCTGGCTGCAAGGCAGACAGGCATCACAGAGGAGAAACAGTTCATGGTGAGCAGTAGGCAGCAAAGCAAGCCAGCAAGGGACAAGACAAGCCTCTTTCTGTCCCTTATATTGTATCCAGGCTACCAGATTAGGGCAATACCAAACCAGTCAGTGGACTGACTTACAATCATTCACCCTTAATCCTAGCATTGCACTATAAATCAGTCATACTATAGATCCAGCTACTTCTGAAAAAGCCCCACCTATGACTGCATGAGGTTTTGGGGGAACATCTAGATGTAGGTCATAACAGTGAGGAATTTTGGATCATGAATTTATGGCCTACAGCAGACCCCAATGTAGAAGGAATTGAGCTACCTAACAAAGAAAAAGTAGTTTTCAGGGCTATTAATGCAAAGATCTTCCCAGTGAGTAGATCCATGGGACAACACATTCTTGTCACCTTTTATTGCCTATGAAATACCACCAGCCTGTCAGGAGAAAGCTGACATCAGAGGAGCTGGACTTCACAAAGGTCCTTCCAGTCTGCAATCTTCTCCAAGAAATTTCAGTGATAGCTATCCACCCAGAAGTACCTGACTGTGGTCAAACTGCTATGGCAACTTTAATTGCTGATTTGTATTGTAAAGTCAGTTGACTTTTAACCCAATTGACTCTCAAGAAAAAGGACCATTATGGTACCTGCAAAACACTCCAAGCCAGTAGCCACCCAGAAGCTAATTTAGGGGTGATCTAGAAGCAGAAATTATTTGGAAATATTCCTGATATCATCCATATCCCTTCATGGATAAATTGTCCTTCAGCCAGCAGGTCAGAGCAGCTGAGCTCAAATGAACATAACTGACCTGGCAGAGCGTGGGCAGGGTGCTGCTGACACAGGCAGGTACTGTAAATTGTGACACCAGAGGCTGCAGCACTGTAGCAGCTTTCTGACGTTGGCACAGGACTGAAAATCAAGACATCTGAGCGTCCTCCGCCCCTACCCTTTGCTGTGGGATGTGGCAGTTCCTCAGGCTCTTCAACCTGATGTGTCTTTCTAAGAGGGATCATATTCCTACCTTGCACTGAAGACAAAAAGAGATAATGTATTGAAAGAACATGGTAGAGGAGAAAATGAGGTATCACGTCTAACTGTCACCCATGGCTTGGCGTTTCCTGGTCCCTCTTTCCTTATTCTCCAGTTCATGCAACTGGGCTGACTTGTGCTTGTGCCTCTGTGTGACATAGGAGGCCTGGAGATAGGGCTCTCGTTCAGGCTGTGAATTTCGAGTCTTGCTCATGAGGGGACAGGAAGGACTAGCTATGGATGAGGGCTTTGAGAGAGCCCAGCAAGTAACATCAAGCCTGCTGCTCTGCAGAATAGAGTGGTTTCCCAGGCCAGGACAGGACCAAGTGGGGACAAGGTAAGAGTTTAGTCACCTGAACCCACATCTACAAAACATCTACATAGTTTTATGGAACCTAGCAGCTGGCTGTGTGTGTAAGGAATTAAGCTAAGAAAAATGAAGAAAGAAATCTACGTTAGGGCTCCCCAGAGACACAGAACCAGCAGGAAGGACAGATGTTTGGACCAACAGGCAGATGGGTAGGAAGGTAGTAGGTGAGGCTGAGAGTTCTGTAACAGGCTGTCTGCAGGCCAGAGACCAAGGCTGTGGGTGGCATGCCTCAGTCTAAGTCCAGAAGCCCCACAACCAGAAAAGCTGATGGTATAGCACTCAGTCTGAGGCCAAAGGGCTGAGAACCTGGGGAGCTAGGGGTGCTGGAGCAAGTTCTGAATTCAAAAGCTAGAGAATCTGGAGTTCGGACATTTATGCACAGGGAAAGAAGGGTGCCCCAGCTCCAGGGAGGCTCCACTTTTTTCTCCAGCTTTTCCCCTGCCCATCCCTGGGCTACTGGATGGTGCTTGCCCTTCCCCACTCATCCTGAGCTCACACATCAGTCGCCGTCCCAGACACACTTGGAAATGACCCATACACACACACACTCGCTATCCACATTCCCCTAATCGGGTCAGTACCCATGAGCAGTGGTCATGGACCCTGTCTCTGAGTCTCGGGGAAGTCTCTTCCCTCCAGTTCCTCCACTCAACTCAGAAATCTCAGCTCCCACTCCTCCTCCTGACACCAGGCTGGGCCTTTCAGGGCTGGAGTTGAGCCCTGGCCTGGCATTATGGAGTGCTCTCCAAACTCCGCTTTCCACGGGGCTCACAAAGGAGGAGAAACAATGACAGTATTGTAGAGGAGAAAGCAATCTTCAGTTAAAGCCCTTTCTTCTTTCTAAAGGCATGTAATGTTTCAATGCTTTATTCCTATTACTTACGAACTCAGTGCCTAAGCAACAGAAATTGGATTTTTACTTTCTGCAGTACTGTATTCAACCCAGGTCTTTCACACCAACCTACATCCCTGGCCCTTTTTTTAATCATTATTTTTAAAATTCTGAGACAAGATCTCACGAAGTCACCAAGTTGCCCAGGCTATGCTTGAACTTGCAGTCCTCCTGCCTCAGCCTCCCAGAGTGCTAAAATTATAGGCATGTGTCCCCACAACCCACTAAGCACCAGAAGTTTGATGTATTCCCTTTTTATTTAAACATTCTTTATTAGTACATAAGCCAGAAAGCTAGAATGCTCATGCTAAATCAGCCTCTGCAAAGGAAGACCCTAAATCAAAGATCACTTTATGCTTGCGTAGTTAAGCAGCTCGCTCCACTCACATCTGATCAGGTTTTAAATTGAGGAAATTAGATGGTGAGGAGATCAGGTTCCACAGGTTGGGGTGTTTCCACAGTGGGTCACCAGTGCCCAGACCCCCCAACGCCCATCCGCTCCCAGGAGCACAGTGACTGCCCAGCTCCGCACTTTGAGGTTCCACTCCCAACCCCTCTCCTCCCACCTCCCGGAGAGGTTTCCTGAGCGAGCTCACAGGGGCTCCGCCACAGCTCCGTTTTGTCTCCTTGGCAGTACTTATGGTCCATGCCAGAATCCCCTTCCTTTCTTCCTCCCTCCCTTTCTCTCCACCACCCACAAAAAGGCTTAGGACCTTGTTTTGTTCTACATACTCCCTGCTTTCAGTATCTGGCAGTCATTGTTCCAGGGCCTCAACAGATAATCTTCAAGTCCCTCACAGAAAATGCCTGTGACCTACACACATCCTCCTGTATACTTTTTTTTAAACAGTCATAAAGGGATTTATTAGGCACAATTTTTAAAATACACACTCAAGTACACACTCAAGAGAGAGGCACATTATAGCCTGGAGCTGGGCATATTTATGGTTTTCGTGGCAGTGGAAGTCTGTGGAATTTGTGACTCTATAGAAAGCTAAGGCTTGGTTTACTACAGGAGAAAAGCGATGACCACCGCAAGTGAAAAGGTGAAAGGATGCCTCCGTGGATGAGGTACAGTGCCACACTCACTGCAAGCACGATGCCCGTAGTTGTTCGGGGAAGGTGACGAAGGAGGAGTCTGTGCATGTGCAGCATGTTCCCGGGATACTGCCCGTCCGGGTTGGTTGAACCCACAGACCACAGCGGGGAGGGGAGCTGTGTAGCTGCGGGAAGGACGGGCTGCAGCAGTGGCAGAGCAGGGCGAGCCTGGAGACCAAGCTAGGCAATTTCGGAGTGCCGGAGATGAGCTGGGAAGCCTACTAGATTCTCCTTTAGTCACATAAGCAGAAAAGTCCCACATCAAGTGGACAAAACCCTAATTAGAGTCCTAAGCACAACATCCTGGCCCCTCAGTCAGTCCCCAGATTGCAGCCACTTTACAGACCCGGACTCCAGGTCCCTGTGAGGAAGGATGACCTACACAGCTAAAAATGTATTGCGTTCCTACTTCTTATAGCCTCCTGCAAAGGGAGCAGTGACCTTTAACCTCCTGAGCCACGGTGCTTGGGAGGAAAACAAAGCAGGCTTCTCGGGGCTTACCGAGCCCTGGCTGTGAGCTGACACTAATCCAAGAGACCCAGAATGTCTCTATGGCCCACGGTCAGAGGAGGAACTTTGGGAAGTCAGATCATCAGTGGGGTTTTAGCTCAGGTCCCTGTCACAGTGGTCCAGTGGTCACTCACTTGGGCTTGTGCTCATGCCCACACTTCCAGCGTGCATTCCTGGGACAGACCCATTCACAAGGGGCAGAGCCCCAGCATGCCAGAGCACCTGCCCACCAGCTCCATATACAGGGAACTAACTGTAGAACCCAAAGAAAAGTCCTGCGTCACCAGTCATATGCTCCACTTGGCAGGGTGGGAACCAGGAGTGAGTCAGCTAGGAGTTGAATTGCAGTGAAGTCCCTTTCACTCACAACTCTGTAAATGAACGTCCGTTCTGAGCCCAAGGCCTGGCCGTCTTCCTGCAGGTGTTGCAGATGCTGTCTGTCAGCATCTGTAGCACTTCTGTATGAGGCTCCTGTTTCCTCTGCCAGGAGACTGGAAGGAGTTCCTGATTTAGGCTGACACTGACCCAAGTTCATGATTTCATTGTCTCTAAATGTGCTTTCCTTTTAATTCACTAAGCCCAGTCTTGAGTACCTCTTCTTAGAAACGTAAATATGGGGGCTGGGAATTTAGCTCAGTGGCACAGCGCCTGCCTGGCAAGCGCAACGCCGTGAGTTCAATTCCTGGTACCGGAAGAAAAACAAAAACAGAAACAAAAACAAAATCAAACAAACAAACAAACAAAAATCAGAAACATAAATATGCCCAGCTACCATTGTCTATGTGACTTCCAATATTCAGCACAAAGAAAGGTCTTCCTGCTGAGGCTGACAGTGTTTTGTGGGAATAAGGAAGAGGCCATCACCAGTTACTCAGCTGCCTTGCACTTTCCTAAATGAATTTTGCACCGAGGAACAGGCACGTACCTCTTCTCTTGTTACAGAGAACTAGAAAGATGGGAAATGGACTTGGCACCATTGATTCATTTCATTTGCCCCAAAATTAGATTATTTGTTTCCAGTCACTGTTAATTAGGGGAATGATAATGTCAGGCAGTGTCAGGGTTGGGAGCTTCCCACTAAGGGCCGGGCATTGCTAAGCATGAAGGTCAAGAGAAAAATACAACAGCAGCAGAATTAGAATGAAATTTCAGGGCGCCTGTGTACTGTAAGAGAAAGAATAGTCATTCTTTCTCCCCTGGTGGAGCATAACAAACACATACCTCATGCTCCCGGCAGTATCCATTCATTAACTACATGAAGTTATGGTAAGAATACCTTGGCTTTGCAGAGTGGTCACCACTAAGTGGAATTTTTTAAAGTGCTCAGTATGTCAAACCCCATTTATTGCCACAGTTGTTTTTAACAAGTAAGCATGCAAAAATAATATGCATGCTTTTTTAAATTAGAAAACTGACACAAGATAGGTTATTATTTCCAGATAGTTAATAGCCTCCCATTTCTGCTGAGTTTTCCCCTGATTCTGAACTATCAGGTTTTCCTTTCAAAGGTATTCTTTCTCTTAAAATATGTTTTCCTTTCTTGTTACATTGGGGAAATGCAGACTCATTTAAATTTTTCTTTGTTGGCATAAGATAATTTTCTTTACACAATTTATATCTATGGAATATAACTTCTGTGTTTAAGACAATAAAGTGTACATATGAGAGGTATTGCTTTTTTTCAAAGACTTCTATAAGCAAGACAGTACATGTGGTCACTTCTGTTTAACATGGTGGTGAGCAGTGTACAGCATGCTACTGCTTTATGTTTCTCAATTATTCACAACAATTAGGCTTTGAAACCGTCATGATGGTCACTTGCTAGGATATTAGCATTCAAGAGGGAAGCAGCCAAGAAAAGATAATGACTTTTTATCACATCTCCTGTAAGATTTATAATGAAATTTTGCAACATCTGTACATTAATCAGACTTCACATAGTTCTTTTCACCTTGTAAGATAAATGCACTAAATAAGTCTCTCTTTTTCCAAGATTAGTTTTAAGGCTCTAACAGTCATATGTATATATTAGGATTAATGTTACCTGGCTTTTTTGCTTTGTTTTAATGTCTCTTCTAGAAAACATGTTTGTGTGACTCACATTGCATTTCCATCGAAAGGACTGTCTTCCCAGCACAAAGGTTGTCTGCTTGCCTTATAGTTTTTCACATTCTACCCTTAGACAAAGGTGCTCTTGATCTTAAGGGAGAAGAGATAGAGCAAAAGATCTTCCACACTTGCAATATAAAATTGTGAGGTATTAGTCACACACCCCGTTTACACTTCACGCTGTGAGCCCTTGGGGCAAGAACGTATGCTCTTCAGACGTGCTCCTCCAGCAGGCAGGCAGAGCCCCATGCAGTCTAAGGGTGGGTAAGTAGAGGGTAAGTAGGGCGGTGGATGAGAACATGTATACAGCAAGGAGCTGGATGCAGCCGCATGCTTTTCCTGTTTCTTATAGTTCATCATCATGGTCACTTATGCCATCTTTATTCATGACACCATTGAGGGGAATGTACTCTTCCATCTGAACAGCAAGGTTAGTTTTTTTTCTTTTTTTCCAAGATAGTATTAGAATCCTGATCTGTGACTACACCATTTCCTCCAGTGGCACCAGGTCTGCTGCTGTACCACATGCATAGATGTCCACAGGTTTGGGCTTTGGGGGTCCAGTCTGATTACAAACAAGGCCTACAAGAGTTGAATCACTGTTTCCTTAGCAATGTATTGTTTTTACCCAAATTATATGTTTACAAATCAATACTTTTAAAATAAATTTTAAAATCCCCTTCCAGTTATTCTATCCACAGTTTGCATAATATTGAGGAAACAGCAACTTGCTATATCAAAGCGTTTAATTTTTTAAACTGTGGCTCTGGAGATTGGAGGATTAAATCTACCCAAAGCCTATGTCTTTGGTTACTGCCATGAGGCAGAGATTCCAGTCCTTGATTTGATGATGGGTTCATTTACCAGCAAGTGTGCTTCCTTAGTTATTTCTTTCTTGATTACTCATAGCAGACACATGCTTCTAATCAGTAAGCAGCCTTATTCTGTGCTCCAGCCAGCCTATGCAGAGGCTGTGATGTCTGTGTTCTCTCATCTAAACCTCAGAACCGCCTCCTTGGGGTCCGTGATGTTCTGTTGACTTTCGTAACATGGAATTGCTGAATGTTCCATCTGTGGGGCTGTTGCTTTGACTTCATATTTCTGGGTTCACTTTAAAGCACAGTGAACTGGTTCTGAATTACTTTGTAAGTTGTCTGGCTGTTCAATGTCTTCCTTCCCTTTTATTGATTCTGAATGAGGATTAAAAGGATATTTTTATGCAAGTTATTTGTCATTGTGATTCCTACCATAGAGTAGGCCATTCACTCACTATGCTTTGTATAATCCCCTTATTCTTGTCTCAATAAAAGCTGCCAGAGTGGGTGCTCAGTGAACTTTGCTCTCTGCTTCTTAACTGTATGGCGCACATGACTTTATGATGATTATCCAGATTCCTCATCATGTTTCTGCCTAATGTCCTAGTTCCCAGTAGAATTGGGAAATGCAAGGTGAAAGTAAAGAATTGTTTGACAGTCACATGGTGAAATAAGAAAGAATGAAATTTCTCTGTTGTATGCATGATTCCTAGAGAGTCAAAGCAGAACAGAATTACTTAGTGGAGTCTTTCTTTAGAGCAAGAAATCATCAGACATTCCATAATTTCTCCCCTAAAATTATGTCATACATCACATCAAGTATAATTATACTTTTTTACTTACAACCTCCCTTTTCACTGTTGAATCCTGAGCCTCTTTTTGTCCAAATAAACAATGTGTCAGCCAGCTTTCCATTACTGTAAAAAAATACTTAAGATAATCAACTTAAAAAAGAGAAAAAGTCTACTTTGGCTCACCATTTTGGAGATTTCAGTCAATGGCAGGTTGTTGCATTGCTTTGGGGGTCACATGACAGAGCAAGCTACTCACCTCATGGTGGTCAGGAAAAGACAGGAAGGGGCCAGGGTCCTAATGTTTCCTTCACGGGTACCCCCAGTGACTACAGAACATCCCAGTGAGCTCTGCCCCTTAAAGCTTCCATTGCCTTCCAACAGCACCACGGGCTGGGAACCAATCCTTCCACAAAGGGGTTTTGTTGCACACTAATCCAAGCCGGAGCAGCCTGCATGAATCCATAGGGTATAATATAGGGACAAGCATCACCCAGCCCCGGGCTGCCACCTGAACTGGAGAATGCAAGCTGTGGCTGCAAGACTTGTAGGGTTTAGGACAGGCAGGCTCCCCAGTCACTCAGTGAGGTGTTGGGCACCCTTTGTTACTTGCTGTGCTGATTTAACTTATATGTCTCATGTTACTCAACACAGAAAATTCTGACTGTGAGGCTGATGCATTCTTTTCCTTAGATAATATCCCACTCATAACTTTGCCTTAGATTTTTAGGAAAATAAATATGTTTCACGGTATTTGCCAAACACCTAGCTAGAGCCACATGCAGTCCTGTTGAGGTAACACGTGCGTGTGTGTGCATGTGTGTGTGTCTGTGTGTGTGTGTAGATTTGCATGTGCACATTGGAGGGAAGTCCCAGTTTATTTTTAGGAATATGTTTTAATACAAAATTTTCAGACTCTTTATCTTTCTATAATTAATGTACTGAAACCCTATAAATAATATTATTTATAAAAATTAATATTACTATCATTAAAAGTATCTACTACTCCAACTCTGAAAGCCAGATATCAGTATTTTGCTTCATTTAGGCAAATTCAATTATTTTAAATCTGGATGATCTTGTTCCTATGCAGGGTGTGGATTTCTGTGATCATCTAGTCTGTGCCTTCTATTATCAGGGATAATTAAGATTTGATAATTTTTGACAGCTAATAAAATAGCCTTAACATCTGATACTGAGAAAAATTCATTATAAAACACTCTGGTCCAATTACTTCATTTATGTAAACATTCATCAAAAGTGAACTTAGAAAAAAAAAAGGACCTGAACAAATTTCAAAAGTAGCAATCATTATATAATGAACAATGAGATTTCCTTGTTAACTGAGTTTAAGAATTTGGGGCTGGGGATCTAGCTAAGTGGCACAAGTGCCTGCCTAGCAAGTGCAAGGTTCTGAGTTCGATTTCTGGCAAAAAAAAAAAAAAAGAAAAGAAAAGAAAAGAAAAAAGGATGTATTACCCACTGGGTAATGTAAAAATAACTACTTTCTATCTTATATTATGGATTTTTAAAATATGAATCTGATTTTATTCTCCACATTAAAATCTCCATTCATTGCAAGAGTTTTTCAACCTTAGCACTATTGATATTGGGGCTGGATAATTCTTTTCTGTACAGGGAGCTATTCTAGTCACCATGGGCTGATTAACATCTTCCCACATCTCCATCTACTGGTTGACAGTAGCAGCCCCGAAACTGTGACAACTCAAAATGTGTGCAGACATTGCCAAATACCTGCAAGGGTGAGGCTGAGGGATGTAAAGTCAGCCCTACTTAAGAACTGTTTATACATGGGAATGTGACAATTACTGTTTAAATATTTTGTATCTCTTTATATATCCTCATATATTGTGTCTTAATGCAATTAACAGCATCAACAATAACAATACTAAGGGAATGTATTAGCCCCTCACATGAAGGCATGAGGCAGAACAGCAATGAGAATATTTTCTAATTTGTAGGCTGTGAGGGCTGGGTTGTAGCAGTGTTTTCCTGAACCCAACTATATTATAAGCCAAGAGAGGTTCTACTTTCCGTCTTGTTTAGATACTTTTATCGGTGATAATCATAGCAGCTACACCATTCTTTAGAAGGTACACAGGTGCCCAACAGAATGCCCCAATGTCTTCTGACTGATTTTAAGTGAACTGTCTCCATGACAAGGGGCATCCGAGCATCTGAGCAAGAGGTGACCACAGCAACTAAGGCACAGAGTAGCTCAGCAACTCTTTGGAGGCTCCATTGGTATTAAACCTCTGCCTCAACACCTTCAACTTCCTTTGTGGTCACATTGACCCTGGAGGTAAAAGTGTATATTTCCTTTCATTGAGATGTTTAAATGTCAAAACAGACTGTCTGAGGAAGCTTGGTGTGGCGACTCACTGAATTCAGAGAATTCAGAGAATTCAGAGAATTCAGTTCTCTGGTGCATTTCCGCTGAGCCAGGAAATGAGGATTCAAAGAGGAATACCCCTGCCAGCTGTGAGAAAGTGTGAATCACCAGCAACAGCTAACATCACAGCACCAGGAATGTTTTTCCCTGCTTAAGGGATGCTATAGTAAGATGAAAACTGTTTTCCCTCAAATAGATGATGAGCCTACAATGGTAAATGCCTAGACTATTCTAAAGATATCCAAGTGCAAAGAATTTTGCAAAGGATGGAGATAGTATCCCCTTGGGTTTAGTCTGCTGTACAGAGTGACACATCGGTGTAGAAAGAACCATCATAAAAACAGGCATTGAATCAAACTCAACTGGGTTGCTCACAACCCCTGAATAGTAGATATACTCTTCCACTTTGGTTTCTTAAAAACCAACAGGCAAGTCTGCAAGCTTCCACTTGAAATTTCAGTGATGCTGGGGTGCATTTATCTTGGTTCAGAAGCTCCTGACATACCTGGCCATGCAGTTGTGCCTTCATGAGGTGTGAGTTGTAGCCGCTACACACAGAACACCGGGGATCCCACTGAAATGTTAATTAGGTGGCAGAAAGTCAGTAAAAACTGGAACTGTTTTTATGCATTGAAAAGTGAAGCCATAGAGAAGGGATCTGAGTAGGATTTATGATGCTTATGAATGGATTCTTCACATCACATGAAAAAAGCTGTAGCATTAATTTTGACAAAGACATTTTCTTCTCTGATAGAATGCAGTGTTGGAATTTAAAATCTATTCAAATGTCAGGTTTTTAAACTCACCTAGCATGAGCTCCCTAAGGCACTGGGCAAGGTAAACACATGGGCCCACTAAGGGGTGGTGGGGTGCCCACCAGTTCTCACAACCTCCCATATGCATTTGTTTCCTGTTGGAAAATTAGCTGGGTACACTGGCGCCTGGCTGCTGCTGCTTCATCACCATGAGCTGCATCTGAAGACAGGTGGAGTCAGAATTCTGCAGAGCCAGGGTGCTATCACTGCCTTCAGAGCCCCAGAAATGCACATAGATGATGTGAGGTAGGGACTTCAAAGCTCTTTAAGTAGCAACTTTCACTAAGAAACACCCGATGACCCCATATACATTTTATCTACACATTGTGCACTACAAATACATTTACAGCACAGCAGTTTCCTGAAATGAACTTATGCTTATCCTTATTGCTGGAATTGTATCTCTTTTCATTTCTAATTTTTGTGATGCTGTCCCTAGGTTCCAAATTAATTTCACAACCCACAGATTAAATAAGACTGGCTTAAGTAACCTACCTATATCCACCAATGGACAAATATAGTGTCAAAAAAAAAAAAAAAAAACCAACTATGGTGTCACTTTATCAGGGCATATGCATGAAATGTGACATATTTTAATTTACAAGTAAATGCAGAATATTATAAATCTTGTGGTTCATGCAGTACACCCAATTTGCAGCAGAAAATGGCCTTTCCCTGAATTGCAGTTGCTAGAGTCAACACCAGTACTTCTTTATCATATCAGACGAGATCAGGCACGTTCAGGTGGTATCGCTGTAGACTTCTTTATCATATCAGAGGCTCTTAGTAAATCAGTTATTGTTAAGTGGATAAACACATTTTACTCTTTGACATCAAATTTGTTTGAAATGTCAGTAGCAATTTATCTTACAAAAATCTGACCATAAATGCAGCAGTACATAACTGTATCACTATAAGAGATGATCAAAAACAAGGCAAATGTTTGTATTTACTTAAAAGTTACTACAGTAAAAAACACATTGTTATTAATCCCCCTCAGAATACTCCCCTTCACTTCAAACATTCTTGTCCTATTGTTCCTACCACTTTCTAAAGCAGTTCCGGCAGTCTTCTTTCTTGAGGGTCTTTAGTTGCACTAGTGGCTGCCTCAATGTTTTGAACTGATTTAAACTGTTTGCCTCTCATGGTCGTTTCAACTTTGGGGAAGAACCAGAAGTCACATGGTGCCAGATGTGGTGAATAAGGTGGAAGAGGACATGCCACAGTTTTTCAGGCCTGCCTTTCCATGGGATGGCACTTGGTCCCACCATTTGTTGTATTTTTATTATACCTCATAAAGGCACTCACAGAAGAAAACTTCTAGAAAAACTTCAGAAAGTGGCCATAATGATGGAATAAGTGTTTCTGAAGTGAGGGGAATTATTTTGAAGGGTGTTCATGACAATGTGTCTTTTACGGTAATAAATGTTTTTAAATTTAAACATTCACTGTATTTTTATTATCCCTGGTATATCACTCAGTGTTGTCTCTACAACCTGTTTATATTGTGGTATGGCTTTTCCTTAAGTATATTTAAGAATTCATATTGTTGGAATAATAGTAATATTTTTCCATTCTGCCTTTCTGAGGCAGTGGTTCCTCAAACTGAGAATCAAGACCTATTTGAAATTTTGATGAAATCTCTGGCCCTTCTCCCTGAGTGGACAAACTCTGATTCCATTCACCCTCGTTTGAGGATCCTCCACCTGAGCCGAGATCATCCACTGCCCGTGTCAGTCTCCAGATCAGTGGGCTGTTATCGCTGCCCCTGCTGGAAGGAAGCACCATGTCCCATCCCATTGGTGCATAAACCGCAGCTCCTTATTGTATTCCTCAAGTCCCTTCCATTTACATTCACGCAGCAGTGGTGTCTACAGGAGTGAGACTGCAGTGGGTGGGGGAAGGGGCCCTTTGGGTTCTGAGTTTGTCAGCACATCGCCTGATGGGGCTGCAAGGCCAGTTGCTGCAGTGTAGCAGGGAGTGCAGATTGCAGAGGGCCCTGCAGATGTCTGGAGCTACTTCCAGAGTTCCCATCCCACAGGCAGTACATATTCATGGTGTCTTTCTAAAAATGAGTTAATTAAAATATACACTAGTTTACACTATATTATTACGACTTAATAAGTATCAAGTAGATCATCTAATAGAACAGCAGAAAGCCTATTGGAATCCCAATGGAAGTGCTAAGCCACATGAGCAGGGTACCACTGCCACCTTTTGGCCACATAGCCTAATTGCAGGTCCGAGATGTTGCAGAGATAACAAACCTTTGTCAAACATGGGTAACAGTAGATGATAAGATGGTGAAAACACATATTTCTCAACATGCTGGTGTAGGGAGAGAAGATGTGTTATGAGACTTTGCTTTGGCTTTGCCCTTCGCATCTTCCATTAGCTGTCCCGCCTCCAAGGTCATGTGTTCTCTATCCTTCTAGGATCGGGGGAGCCATTCCCACTGTGTTCTCCTACTTTGCCGAAGTCCTGGCCCGGGAGAAGAGGGGTGAGCATCTCAGCTGGCTCTGCATGTTCTGGATGATCGGCGGCATCTACGCCTCTGCCATGGCCTGGGCCATCATCCCGCACTACGGTAAGGGGCTGGCCTTGCACCAGCCGGATGGGCGCCGCATCTGCTTTGCTTCCATCCCAGCCACTGTCCTCCGTCTGAGTGTGAGTTTGAGGCCAGTCCAGCCCATCGCGTGTCTCCTGTCCATCGTGTTTCCTTCCTGTGCACAGAACCGTCTAGAGCAGACTGTGTCTGTGTTTCTCTAGGTGGGGAATAATGGGAAAAGCGTTTTCCTCTTTACTCTCATAGCACTTCTGGTTACGAAAATGTGCAGAGTGTTTTTACCCACCTGCCCGATGAGGATAGGCAGAGCAGGGCAAGGGGCTCTGGCCTCCTCCAGGCTGGGCACTCCCCTCACTCCCTGCCTTCTGCAACCCTGAGCTCTCTAAACCCCGAGGATTTTCATAGGGCTTCTCTGTACAAGTCACAGAGGTGAGATGGAGGGTTAACTCTCCCCTAGCTGGGGGCGGGAGGGGTCTGCAAGTGCTGAGCTTCTCACCGGGGCTTGGTCTCTCTGTGACCAGCCGCACCAGGAGCCCAGCGAGCACTGCTTCGTCAGAACAGAAACACCCCATCACCCAGACGCATTCAGGGATTAGGAGGTCTGTGACAGGAGCAATGGATGAAAACCAAAATACATACTCGGTTTTTCTTTTTGAGTTTTTACACAGCAACACATTTATTCAGTCTTCATTTCACCCGATGCCTGTCTTTTTTTAAATTTAAGTTTATTGGTACAATTTAGGTGTACATAATTCCCGCTCATTATAGGGAATTTGTATCTGTGGATGATACATCTTGATTCCTCTTTATTTTCCTTTTTTATTGTTCCCATTCACATCCCCTCTTTTCAAACCTCCTTCCCCTCCCCATTCACAAAGCTGTTTTTATTTTATCCTTCTTTTCTCATTTTTCCTTTCCCCTGCTCTCTTTCCCCTCCCACATCTCCCTTTTCCTTTTGAACAGTTTCTTCCTATTTCACAATATCTATTGTACATTTATGTTCTTATTTGCATTTTTCAAGGAGACAATGCAATATTTATATATGTGTATCCGATTTCTTTCACTTATGATTATGGCCTCAAGGTCTGTCCATGTAGCTATAAATGTCTCGATTTTATCTTTCTTTATGGCTGAGTAACACTTTATTATAAAAAATCTTTTTTTATCCATTTATTGCTTGATGGGCATTTGGGTTACTTTCAAAATTTAGCTATTACAAACTGTGCCACTATAAATATGGGTATGCATATGTCACTGTGGTATGATGCTTTTAGTTCTTCTGGGAAGATTCCCAGAAGGGGAATAGCTGGCTCAATTGGGACAGCTAATCCTAGCTTTTTGAGGAAGACAAGGATGCCCACTGTCACCACTCTTATTCAATATAGTTCTGGAAATATTAGCCAGAGCAAGTAGACAAAGGAAAGAAATAAAAAGGAATAATGATAGGAGAGGAAGAAGTTAAATTGTTGTTATTTGCAGATGACATGATACTCTACATAGAAGACCCCAAAAACTCCACCGAAAGACTTCTAGATTTGATAACGAGATTCAGTAGAATAGCTGGATAAAAGTCAACACTCAAATTCAATAGCCTTCCTGTACACAAATACCAAACTCACTGAGAAAGAAATAGGAAAACCATACCCTTCACAATAGCATCCAAAAAATGAAATACTTAGAAATCAATCTAACAAAAGAAGTAAAAGATCTTTATGTTGAAAACTACAGTACTCTGAAAAAGGAAATTGAAGAGAATATCAGAAAATGGAAAGGTAGCTCTTGCTCATGGGTAAGAACCAAAGTAGTAAAAATGGTTATACTTCCAAAATTGCTATTCAGATTTAATGTAATCCCAATCCAAATACCATTAGCATACCTCACAGAACTAGCGAAAACATTCCTAAAATTCATTTGGAGCCAGAAAAGACCTAGAATAGCATACTTCTTATTATAAAGCACAATATCATGATCTACTACAGCAGTGATGGTGAAGCTTTTAGAGCTTTCAGTGATACAAACAGCCCACTGTGGCACGCGTGCTGTGGGTCTGCCAGCACTATGCTAGAGTGTTGTACTGCTTTTAAAGCCATCACTTTCCCTTGTGCACTGGGTGCTCGCAATCCTGCGGTCCCTGTCAGCAGAGGTAAGAGGGTACACAGAGCAGCATCAGCATTGAAGACAACATGACTTACTCGTTCATGCAATTCAGACCCACACTGGTGCCTTGCTCCACCCCTGCTCTTCAAGAGAGCTCAGCGCAGGGTGGGAACAGGAAGAATCCCATCTGTGGACCCTCTCTGCAGAACTTAAGGTGACTCCACCTACCTACACTCCACAGGTCCCCTCCTCAGTGTCCTCCAAGCACTCACAGTTCCTGCCACCTCAGAGCACCCAAGGCCCCTCTTTCCGAGCAATACTGTCCCGCTAAGCCAAGAGGTCCACGTTGCTTTGCCCACAAACAGTGAATCGCAGAGGTGGGCAGCAGAACTCGGGACTCAAACTCAATTCATAAGGAAAAAGGAGGAAGTAATTCTGGTCACGTGTGTGTGTGTGTGTGTGTGTGTGTTATATAGGCTGAGGTTTGCAAACTCAGAATACTGTATAAGTTAAAACTATATGTGGCTTCAAAACTTGCCTTTTGGGGTCTAGAGGTATAGCTCAGTGGTGAGTGCTTTCCTAACATCATGAGGCCCTGAGTTCAATCCCTAGCACTAGAAAAAATAAACCCTGGCTCTCTGTGCTCTCAAAACTCTAATCAGTCTTTAAAAGTTAGATTTCAAGCCAGATGTGGTGGCACACACCTGTAATCCCAGTATTTGGGAGGCTGAGGTGGGAAGATTGCCATGATTTCAAGGCCAGCCTGAATTGCAAGACTCTCTTGTAATAGCAAGACTCTCTCTCTCAAAAAAAAAAAAAAGTTAGATTTCAAAACTCACTTTGCTGTTTCTCTATTTTCCATTATCTTTCGATCTCATTCTATTTTTTATTTTTTGCTTTCATTTTAGGAGAGAGCAGTTTTTCATTATGAAGCATAGCTTCATTAGAGAAAAAGCTCAGAGAATTTGACTTATAGTTAATATTAGATGTCGACTTGGGTATTCAGAAACATTGTAATTTGTTTTACATGTTGAGTACCAAAGACATGTTGTCATCTTCTTTCGATAGGTGTTACATGAAATGTTGTATGAAAACTGAAACTGTATTTAGCAGCAGCAATGACAAAAGACATAGGAGTTGGTTACTTGGCCTGTAGGAGGCTTTTCATAGCTCCACATTTAAAGTGGGCTTGGGGTACAAGCTCGTCCATGGGCGGAAGATGCCTACATGTGCCACCTCCACCACGAGGACTGTCCTGCCACCAGCTGAGGAGGGAGACTTCTCCCTTGGCCCCTCAGAGCCTCCTTCCTAGGGCATCTTTGCTCAGCTCTCAGGGTCAAATGGAAGGGAACTTCCGGGCTGCTTCCTAGGAGATACATCATTGAGCAAGAAGGAAATGCAGAGCTTTGCAGTCCTGCTGTGCACATCACCGTACCCAGAGCTGCCGCGAGCCCTTCCAGACCCAGCTTTTGTGCAGATTAAATAAGTGCCTTCCGGGGGACGTGGTTGCAGCCCTGCCGTTCCCTCCAGGTACTGTTCCAAGCACAGCCTGGCAACATGAAGTAACACCTGCTTCACCGCACACTTCCTCACCACCTCCAGGCAGCCTTGCCCACTCTCAGCCTCTCAGGACAGCGCAGCTCTGTGGCTCCTGCCCAACCTCTTCTCTGGAGCTCCTTGGTGCCCTGGCTTTACTGCCTTCCCCTTCCTGGTCCACCCCTCCCATCACAGTGTTCCAAGTGTCACTCACCGACCTTCAGAAACTGCCAGCTGAGATTGGCCTCTGCATTCTGCAGATGTCCACCCACTAGGGATTCGATTCCCCCAAACTTGTCTGTTACACAGTCCTGCCCTTGACTTGTGCACGACTTGAGATTTTTCTCTGCTCTGCCACCCGTTAGTGTCTGACCCTCAGAGAATAGCATACATAAAGTGGCACACATAAAATACTTCCTGTTTATTTTACCAAAGGCTGACTAATCCATATAGACCCGAAAGCGGGGAAGGCTGTAATCACAGACATGCGTGAAAAGTTGCAGAAACAATCACAACACCACGCAGGTACATGTCTGAGACAGACTTGACTTTTCATGTTGATGGCACCTTGAGAAATAACAGCCTGGTTGAGAAGTCAGCCCCAGAATATCCCCCAAAATCTTAGGGCTATCTTTCACTGAAGTCTTTCCACGGCCAGAAGTACAGCACCAACAACAAATTACTTCAATCAGCCCTGTCTGCAAATTAAAATCAACAGGGGAGAGCTTTGAAAAACAGCCTTGCTGACTTCATTGTTCTGCTTCTGCAACTTGGAGAGTTTTATTTTGTTTAAAAACTGCTCTGCTGAGGTGTCTAGAGTGATGATAATATTCTGTGACGAGGTTTTACGCTTGCAAAAACATTGGTTAAACACTATATGGCTGTGACACTTGCTCATGAACACTCTTCAGTAAGTTTCATACTTCCCTGTGCCCTGAAAATACCCACACTTGAGTCCCACACCAGGTGAATCATCAGATTCTCTGGCCTTGAGAAATTTTATTCTTATTTTTTCTAATTTAAGGGTGATTGACAAATAAAAATTATGTACACTCGATGTGTACAGCTCAGTATTTGTTTTTTGTTTTTGTTTCTTTTTATTTGGTTTTTCTCCATTACCGGGAACCGAACTCACGACCTTGCGCTTGCCAGGCAAGCACTTTGCCGCTGAGCTAAATCCCCAGCCCCACAACTCAGTATTTGGATCTATGTGTCCGCTGTGAAATAATCACAGTGTTAAGCTAATTAACATATCTATCACCTCCCATGGTTATCTTTCCATGTGTGTAGTAGCAGCCTAAGATCTATTCCAATAGTGAATTTCAAGTACATATTACATTATTATTAACTGTAGTCACTATGTCAGACACTAGGTCCACAGAACTTACCTTCTTGTAACTGACGGAAGGTTTAAACTCTTTGAGCCATATCTCCCCATTTCCCCTGGATCTCAGCTGCTGGTAACCACTCTTCTTCTCTTTGCTTCTGTGACTTTGATTTCTTTTAGATTCCACATACGAGATCAGGCAGCCTTTACCCTGTCTGTAGCATGTTTAATTTAGTATAATATGCTCAAGTTTTGTCCTTGCTGTTGCACTGGCAGAATTTACTTCTTTTTTTTTAAGGCCAAAGAATCTTGCATTTTGAAGTTCTATAGTTCTACAGTTTCAGGTCTTAGATTGAAGTCTGTACTTTAAGTGGGTTTTTTGTGTGGTACAAGAGATTACACTGTACTAATTTCATACTTTTGCATGTGGATAGAGATTGCCCTTTTTTCCACTGTGTATCCTGGCTGCCTTTGTGCGGGATCAGTTGACCATTGTATTGGCCCGCTCTCCTGTACCTGAGACATCATACCTGACACTCCCAACTTAAAGGAGAGATTTATTTTAGCTGAAGATCTATTTTGCCTCATGGTTTCAGTGGTTCAGTCCAAGGTCAGCTGGCTCAAAGGCAGAAACAGCATCACAGAAGAGCATGACGGAGGACTGGCTGCCTCCAGCTAGGTCCCCTCCAAGTGACCCATTCTGCTGTGAACTTACATTAACCCATCAATGAAGTTAGTGCCCTAACCATCTAATCCTCTCTTCCAGAGTTTCTTAATCCAGTCAAGTTGACAGTCAAGATTAACTGGCACAACTTAGATGATGAATTTTTTCTCTATTCTATTCACTTGTCAATATCTATGCTTTTGCCAGTACCATACTATTTAGATTACTATAGATTTGTAATATAATTTGAAATCAGGAAATGGGACACCTCCAACTTTGTTCTTGTTTAAGATTGCTTAAAATCTTCAGGATTTTTTTGTAATTCCATAGGTTTTAGGATTTTTTTTTTCTATTTCTATGAAAACAATGACATCAGGGTTTTAACTGATGCTGAAATTACATTGAGTTTGTAGATCACCTTGAGTAGCATCAACATTTTGACAATACTAACCTTCTAATCCATAAATAGAAAGTATCTTTCCATTGGTTTATCTCTTCTTCAGTTTCTTTCATCAGTGTTTATAGTCTTCTGTGTATTGATGTTATTGTAAATTAAATTATTTTCTTAATTTCTTGTTTAGATAGTTCATTGTTAATGTACAAACACACAAAGGGTTTGTATGATTTTATATACTATAAATTTGCAGGATTCATTTATTCTTACCAGTTTTGGGGTGGACTTTCAAGAATTCTCTGTATTCTTGTTAAATAAAGCAATATTATTTTTTAATATAGTAATTAGATATTTGTGAATATATTGCTGTAATTTCACTTCATTTTTTATATGCCTTTATTTCTTTTTCTGCCTGATAGCTCTGACTTCTCCACAGAGGTTCCAGGGGAGAGGATTCAGGACTGGGCTGAATAAAAGTGGCAGCTGTGGGCATCCTTGTCTTGCTCTTGATCTTAGTGGAAAACTTTCAGCTTTCCACTGTCAAGTGCATCAGCTGTGGGCTTGTCCTTTATCATGTTAGGGTCTGTGGATAAGCTTTTGAAGCCCTTGAGTGGTTCATCCTGCAGCCAGGCTGGGAACTCCCATGGGTGATCTCAGAGGTGTGTTTTTACAGGAGGTCCCTGTGACCCCATCAGACACAAGAGAGGAAGAAAAAGCAAATCTAACCTGCATCATTCCCTTACTTGCTTACCATTCAAACTTCAGTGTTGCTAGCTTCATCCAGGCTAACATTCTTTCCTGCTCACTGAGTTTACACTTCAAGATTTACAGTGACCGTAACTTTGACATCTAGAGAGCTCTCTTTTGCAGTGGTACAAATCTTTTTGCTTTACTTAGACAAGGCAGTAAATGTCCATTTCCTCAACATCCCCTGAGGGTAAAGAGAAAAGAAAAATCCAGTGTATATTTCTCTTTGAAATTCTATAGTCCTTGTCCTTTCGTCCCCTTTCCCTGAGCACCCACCATCACCTGGACAGCCAGGTGTTGGATGTGAAAGAAAATAAAGTAACTCACTCAGAGCCAGGTGCTGGCCCCTGGGAACAAGACTGCTGTGGCGGAAGGGATCAGTAAATGACATCCACACTGCCAGTGTGTTTCCAGTGGTAAATAACTCCCATAACTGGAGGCTCACAGACAGAAGGTGCCTCAGCTCCAGGTGGTGGGTGGGAAAGGTGTATGGGAGATAGCAGAGCAGCCCTGTGCCTTGTCAGGTTGGATGTTTAGGTTGGGAATCTTTAGATGTTCACAACTGCCTGACCCTGTGGAAATTTTCAACTCCAAGAGTGCTGATGTGAGAGGGACCACCCTTACCTGATGCTGTAGAACCACAGCGTCTCAGCAGGCCTGGTGGATCCCACACTGTATCAGAAATTCTGACCAAAGGGTGATTGAGAAATACAATGAGTGTTTAAATTTCTTAAAAATTTTATTAGAGTAAAAGATGCATTACCATGAATCCCCCTCAAAATATTCCCTCTTACTTTGAGTACACTTATCCCATTATTCTTGCCGCTTTCTAAAGCAGTGCTGAAAGTCCTCTTTTTTGAATGTCGTATTAGTTACCTTTCTCTCATTGCTAGGACAAAATACCTGGTGCCCAAAATTAAGGAAGGAAAGATTTATTTAGCTCACAGTTTGTAGTGGTTTCAGTCCATACTTGGCTGGCTCCAAGGCAGGGTGGCGTGACTGAAGGACAGCCATTCATGGCGGCAGAAGACAGCAAAAGCAGCAAGAGCACATAAAGCGGTGGGCCAGGCAAGCCTCTTTTCCTCCCTTACATTGTAAGCAGGCTAACCACACTCGGGCAGGTGTCGCACTCACACCATCTTCCTGCCCTCCCCTTGCACAGGCTCAGGATGTGACAAAGTGAGGACCCTGGTCCTCTGCTAAGTCACTTAATTAAACTTTTGAACTTCTCAAGTTAGCACAATTGATCCACCATTTTAAGTGTCTTTATGAAGTCTGATCAAAACTACAGTGAATGTTGCTGACTAGTAAGGCAGGCTGTGAAAGCATTGCAGTGTGTCCTCATCCACTTTATTTACCGGATCTGGTGCCATGTATATTCTTTTTTTCCCAAAGTGAAAATGACCATGAAAAGTACACATTTTGCATCAGGACATCTAAGCAGCCACAGCAGCACAACGAAAGACACTCACAAAAGAGGACTCAAGAACTGCTCCAGAAAAGGACAAGAACAGTGGGATAAGTGTGTTTGAGGCAAGGAGTATTTGGGTGGGATCAGTGGCAGTGTATCTTTTACTATAATAATTTTTTATTTAAAAACACCATATTTCTTCATTGCACTAGATTTTCCATCTGTTTAAACATTTCAGAAGTGTTTGATCAACATGTAATAATTGTACTTATTTATGAAGTAGAATACACGAATATAAGGTAAAATGATCAAACAGGGTAGTTAATGTTTCTGCCTCCTTATCATTATTTTGTTCAGAGCCTTTGAGTTCCTCTCTTCTCCTACCCTTAAAGTACATAGACCATTATGAAGGACAGCCCCCCTTTGCTGGAACACTATACCTTGTTCCTTCTAGGTACATTTTGGTGTCTGTGACCCTGGCCCAGCCGTCCCAGCCTCCGGTAATCACTATTCCGCATTCGGCTTTGATGTGTTTTTCGGTGTCTTATTTCCCTTGGCAGCATGTCCTCACAGTTCCATTTTACTGCAAACAGGACATCATTTTTGATGGCCAAATAGTATTCTATTGTGTGTATATATACCATATTTTCCTTATCCGTTCATGTGTCAGGGGCATCCAGGTTTATTCCATACCTTAGCATTAGGAATCATGAAGCACTGTTAAGGCAGCAAACCCAGACTCAGGTGGCAGGGAGGATAACAGTGCCTGGGTCACTCTGAGGGCAGTTTAGTTGCTGTGAAATTAAACCTGTTCTAAGTGTACTTGTTTGAATTAACTATATTGCAATATTATTTTTGAACATAGTAATTAGATATTTATGAATATACTGCTGTAATTTCTGCCATCCAAATAAAATCTGCCTAAATAAGAAAAAAAAGGAATAGTGAATCAAGAAAGACGGGGGTGTATCTCTTTGATATACTGATTTCACTTCCTTCAGATGTGCACCCAGTACTTGGATGGCTGGATCCTATAGTAGATCTATTTTTAGCCTCTTGAGGAACCTCCATACTATTCCATGGTGGCTGTATTAGTTAGTTAACCTTCCCACCAACAATGTGCAGGAGTTCCCTTTTCTCCATCCTCACTGCATTTCTTTTCTTTTTGTCAGTAGCCATTCTAACAGGTAAGGTGGTAGCTCCTAAACTGGAACAAAACAAGCAGTATTTTCAGGAACAGATTGCTCAGGCATGAAGCCTCCAGCCCTCCTCTCTCTGCCCACACTCCCTGGTAATCAGGACACATCAGCCTTTAATGGAAGCCCCACTACATTCTGGGGAGAATGGGAGCTGGAGCTGAGTCATCACCCCCTTCCTCCTGACCGAGGTTGTCCTGAGGTGCAGGCTGGGGAGCTGCTACGGGATTGCAGCACTGTCTGCCCCATTCAGCTCTCAGTCATTGTGTGCTCTTGTGACTGCAGGCATCAATTGCGGCACTTTCCCTGGTGCATCCCACTTAGCCAAGAGGAAGGATTCTTTCCACAGCAGGGGCCTCTGCCTGGGGTACCTGGACCTTCTCTGCAGACACCATAGGGAAACCCATCCCACTCCTCCAGCCACAATGAGATGTCTGGGCTTCAAAACACATGTATTCCTGAAGTTCCCCAAGTATCCAAGTTTCCCCACTTCCTCTGGCTCTGAGATGCACGGGGCTAATGTATCTGCCCTCCTCGTGGTGAAGAGGGGGAGCAAAGTGGGAGGCAGTAGTTGTCTGGTGAAGCAAGGAACCAGGAAGGATATTAATCTTTTATTCACAAGAAGGAAGGCACTATGGCCTTGGAAAGAGGAGGGGAGAAAGAGGTATTCCAAGCCCCATCCCCAGCCCCACTGCTCCTGTGAGCTCTTCCAAGCTTTTCCACTTCCCTTGGCCACTGTCCTAGTCAGCATGGTAGTGAGGAGTCAGCAAAGCAACCGTGGTAAACATTGAGTGTACAGTTAGTGCTCAAAAGTAGCAGCTATTATTAGGACTAGGATTAGAATCCAAAGTTACAGCAGCCCCATCTGAGCTCAGAAGCTACAAAGAAAGAGAGTGAGCCCAAACCTTGCCTCGAGGAAGGAAGAGGACAGCAGTTCAGGTAATGAGAGGGCAGCAAGGAAAAAGTAATTCTGTGAAACCTCCATTACCGATGTTTTGCCAATATTTTCTTCATACTAATTTGAAGTTATTGTAGCAATTCAATGGACGCATTTTTTAGAAGAATTGAGTTTCTCCTTTGAGAAGAAAGGGCAAAAGTTTTTGAGGCTCTCTGCCTACTTCAGCAAAGTTCCTAATTTTTTTATGGAATAAGTAAGTATGTACTGTGAATATTTCTGAGTATGTAATAAAGATAATGGGGTGGTAATGTGCTTATTTTATCTGCATCTTGCTTTTAATTCAAATAGTCCATATTTCTCCATCTATACACATTATTTGTAGTTTAAAAGCATGTTATAAAAAGAAGACTAAATTTTCAATTGTGCTTTTTATCATTTTAGCCTGTCAATATAGTAAATCTAATTTTCATCATAGGAACACATTTCTCCAGAAATGCTTTATTTTCGTTGTAAAAAAGAAACTGAAAATCAGCTGATGAACTGGAAAATATTTATGTACAATAGCACACTCTTCATTGCCTCTTGTCACTTTTCCTTAGAAAT
The DNA here is from genome assembly GCF_000276665.1 of Chinchilla lanigera. NCBI lineage: Eukaryota > Metazoa > Chordata > Mammalia > Rodentia > Chinchillidae > Chinchilla > Chinchilla lanigera. Next base: position 24,564,111 of record NW_004955425.1, on the reverse strand, counting down.
ACTCTTTTAAGCGTCACACTTTTGAGTAAAAAAATAAAATTTATCTTCCATAACTTTCACATTACAATAGTTAGCTAAGCCTTAATGTACTTGATTTATATGGTTAATACTTAGGCTCTGAATTTTTATATTCCCTGTTATCTTTTTAAACATGACTGTTAAATATTGTATTAAGAATGCTTTTTGTGGGAAGTTTGTTTTGTGATCTATACAGTGGCATCTATTCTATCTTATTTGAATAATAAACAGAATAGCTACCATACATTTTGTTTATTAAAAATAAAGCTATCTGATTCAAAAAAAAAAAAAAAAAAAGAAATCTTCATTACCTGGAACCCAAGAGCACAGAGCCCTCCCTTCATTTGTTGGTCAACACATGACCATATCTAGCTGCAAGGGAGTCTTGCAAATGTATAGCAGCCTCCCATCCCAACCAGTTAGAATACAAATCAAGGTAGGGGCTGGGGATTTAGCTCAGCGGCGAAGCACCTGCCTGACAAGCGCAAGGTCATGAGTTCAATTCCTGGTACTGGAAAACAAACAAGCAAACAGAATACAAATCAAGGTAGAGTGGATATTGTGAGATAACTAGCAAACTGTTATGCACTGTCCCATTATTCCTCTGAAAACTTCCTTAGGAATGTTCCTTTATTTCTTAATTCAGCATCTTACTGTGGTCCTTTCGTAGCTGCCAGGTTATGGATGCAAATAACAGAAAGCAACCCTGGCCAGTTTAACCAGAATAGCATTTTATTGGAAGCTATCAGGCCACTCACTGGATGGGAAAGAAGCTGGAGAACCAGGCTCACAAAACAGCAGCAGCCCAGGGAATCTGTCCTTAGATGCACATCATGACTCATCAGCAAACTCAAGCTTTTCTGAGGTGCAGACTCAAAGACAGCACTTGTAGTTTAAGAAAATTTAGCTCAAATTATACCACTTACATTTCCAGAGCATCAGGGGGCTTTTATATTGGTTTGAGTTTTCCTCATAAGTCATTGTGTGACTTGTTTTCTTGGCGAGGTGCAGCCCTTTGATGCACCACATGCTGTTAATAAATCATAATTACCTGAGCATCACATTATGAACAAATTACCCTCCACCCCAATCAGACAAAGTGCTTAGCACACACTACTGTGTATGGGGATAGGAATTGGCTCCTATTTGAAGGTAGGTGGATGTCTTACTCACTTTCTCATTCCTGGGACAAAATACTCAACACCCACAGTTTAAGGAGAGGTTTATTTTGGCCCATGTTTTCACATTTTCAGTTTATGGTTGATGACGCCTGGGCAGAAGCAGCATGGTGTCAGGGTCTGACAGAGAAAGCTGCTCATATCATGGCAGCCAAGAAGCAGAGAGAAAAGAGGGAGAGGAGTTGGGGGTGAGGGAGACCCTTCCATGTTACACCTCCAGTGACCCACCTACAACCCAGCTGCACCTCCTAACAGCACATTAGGCTCTGAACCCATCTGTGGATGAACCCACTGATGATGAGTGCAGCCCCCCATGATCCAATCACCTTGCAAAAGCCTCAGTGCCAAACACACAGGGCTCTGGGGAAACATTCCAGGTGCACCCCATAACAGTGGGTGTGGGTGGTCTGGTGTGGCCTTCGTAGAGTATGGACACAAAGCTCTCAGGATCCACAGCCAATGTTTCAGTGTTTCAGAGGGGATCAGAATTCCTGGCCCTGAGGTCATAGTCCTCCCCAAAGCAGGTGTGAATCGCAACCTGACTAGGTTTTGATGTCTAGTAAAGAGAAGAGGTACCTACCTACATCTACTGTGGATGGAAAGCTGTTGACACTGGGATTTTCCTTGAGAACAAATGATGTATGCATTTCATAGTATAAAAATTAGCTTTTAAAAGTTTATGGCATACCAGATGCTGGTGAGGATGCAGAGAAATTGCATTTTTATGCATTGCTAATAGAGATACAAAATCATCTGGCCACTATAGAAAATAAATTGGGAGACCATTTGTTGTCTGGATGGTTTGGCTTGGTTTTTGGTTTTGAGACAAGGTCTCTCTATGTAGTCCAGACTAGCCCTGAGCTTGCTGTGTAGCCCAGGCTATCCTCGAATTCATGTTCCTTCTGCCTCGGCCTCCCAAGTGCCCAGTTTATGTTAGCAGTTTTGTTAAAAACTAAACATATACCTAATATATAACCCAACAACTGCACTGCGGGACTTCCCTCTCAAAGAAATGAAAACTTACATCCATATGAGGTCCTGTACATGATTGTTCATTACAACTTTATTTGTAATAGCCCAAAACTAGAGACAAACAAAATGTTCTATGGTACAATATAATGCTACTCGGTAGTAAAAAGAAACAAATGACCAATACCGTAGCTTATATGGACCTCAAGGGTATTTTGCTGAGTGAAAAATCCATCTCAGAGGTCTTATTTGTGCTTCACTCTAGAAATGATAAATACAGAGAAGAACAAATTAGGTGTGAACAGGGAAGGGAAGTGGGTGTGGCTATAGAGAGGTCACATGAGGGACACCTCTGCACAGATGGGATGGTTTGGTATTGTGATCTGTGGTGGTACATGAGTCTACACTGTGATGCAGTGATGAAGGACCATGCACAGTCCACCCCTTTATATCCCTGAGTTCCACGTCTACAGAGTCCATGGATGGAGTCTTGGAACAACAGTGTGCCTGTGCTGGGGATGTAGTTCAGGGTAGAGCACTTGCCTAGCGTGCTGGAGCTCCTGGGTTTGATCCCTTACACTGAAAGAGGGGGAAGAAGAGGACATTGCATCTGTATGACATCTATAGATTTTTTGGTCATTATTCTTTAAACAATATAGTATAACAAATGCTTACATGGCATCTGCATTGCCTTAGTTATATGTAATCTAGAGACACCCTTTGCTGAGTAGGTACAGCGAGAGTTTTGTTAATGAGGTTAGCTTAATCACTGCACAATGGAAGCATCCTGCGTATCACTTCCCACTGTACCCCGTAAACATACAGTATATAAAACTATTATCTGTCAAAATTTTTTAAAGGCTCAGGTGTTAGTGCTCCAATGCTTCTGTAGCTCCTGGTTGATTTTATTTCTTCTGCTCTTGGGATGTTTGTTAGTGAAATATTTTTTATGTTACAACAATGAAGATGCATACATCCACAACATGGAGGGCCAAGCTCTATTTGGGGCTTCTTGCATGTAATTCTTTTAAACAAATGCTCTGTTTCTTTAACATGGCATGCATTGTTACACACCAGGATGTACATGAGAATATTGGTTCGGTTTATATGACTATTGTGTGTAATTCAATAAATATTTAAGTAATATTAAATAAATGGGAACCAATAATTTAAAAGCACATATGATATGTCCCTAGAACTGCCTGGCCACAGCAGTTTAATATTTCCCTTTTTTGCTCCAACAAAATTAAGTGTATGTATCACAAATTCACACTGTGCAATACAGTCACACTTACACCAGTCGCTACCTGTTTCTGAAGAAAACTATGACTTGGCTTCTAAGGCAAAATTCCTACTAACGTGCCCTTTCACCAAACCCAGCACAGCCTCTTCACAGTCTGCCTGCCGTGATCTGGTACAAACGACCAGGAAAGTGCACAGCTGAAAGCTCTTTTGGAACTTTCAGTGCAATAAGAATCAAATGCTTTGTGTCTTTGGCACCGTGATTTCCAAATCGAAGGGGTCCAAAGAGGCGAGGTTTCATTCTGATGTGTCCTCCTCCCTCCTTGATGGAGTAGAGATTTGAGCAGCAAACAGCAGCCCGACTTCACACTTCTGTTTCTGTGCATCGTCCTGCCGCTGTCCTCTGACAGAGCGTCCTGGCAGCCAGTGAGAGCATCACAAATCACACTTTCGTTTTAGGGGAAGAGTTATTGATTTGCTCCTTTGTGTCCCCTTCCCCCTCTGGTGCACTCTTCAGTGGGAAACTGAAGCTTCCTTTGTGCGGTACATTACAGCCAATCAAAAGGGCGGCTTGTGCTTACCTGATTTATCCTGAAAGCTGATACGGGTGAGTGATTTCAGCCGGCACTGAGTGTAATCAAAAGATAAAAGCCGGAGAGCTACACATGCTGGCCAGACTTCATCAGGATTATTTACTGCATTCTTGGGGCCCGGGCGCTTGATCAGTGCAGACGGCAGAACGAACAGTTAAAGGCAGGGCGGCCGTGTTTTGTTTTGCACTTAAAGCCAGCTAGCATTTACATTTTGCTGGAGCTATTAATTTGCCCTTTCATGATCACACCTGGAAGTGATTTCATTTAATTGATATTTTCCACAAAAAGATCTTTAAAAAGACAAATCAAAAGGAGATTTATCTATGGAGAAAAGGACAAAAATGAGTAAATAAGAAAATGGAAGGGCTGGAGATGCTGTTCAGTGCTGGAGCGCTTGCCTAGCATGTGCGAGGCCTGGGTTTGATCTCAAGCACTACAAAGAGGGAAGGGAGGGAAAATGAAAATGAGACATTGAGTGAGACCCTAAAATACAGAGTCAAGGGGTAAATGCGTATCCTTCTAAAATGTGAGATGCCACAAAATGTCCTGGCAGCAAGACAAGCAAGAGTTCAGTAGATTTTCTGTCCTCTTATGTGCTTTTCTAAGGCATGAGATACATTAATTGGTAAAGTTTTGGTATTACAGTGCTGGGAAAACATTCTAAATCTCGGACATTTTTAAGAGTGTTAAATTACGATGTTAAGTGTATGTGTGGTGATATTGCAATTAGAAAGAAAAACAATAAAGATCAAATGGGCAAATAAAACGGTATTGTAAAGTGAGTGATGTTTGCAGTGTGGCCAAAACTCAGGACCCAGAACCTAGACACTAAAGTGTACTGTGGCTGCCATCCTGAAAACCTCAGCTGTCAGTTTCACATGCCATTTGCTTAGTGCAAAAACCTATTTGAGATTTTAAAAAATGTATATGCATTACAGAATGGCTGTTGGCCCATTTAGAGACCCAGAGGAAAACATCAAACATGTAGTTTTGCGAATCCATGCTGTTTTCCATTTAGCTGACTGATACCTTTAATATATCCCATTGGTTGTGTCTTCAGCACTGAACACAGCTCCTTCTGTATCTCAGTCGATTAAAGTGGAGAAGAGAAATTGACGTCCCCCTCCGTCAGCCCTATGTGAAATTGAAGAATTTGTTTTAGGAGACAGAATGATCTTAGGAACTGTGTGCTGCGACGTTCAGTGGGAAGACCCGGGTCTCCTCACAGAGTAACAAAGCCCCTGCCCTGGTGGGGCCATTGCTCTCTGGGATGGCAAGAAATGACTTTTGGTGGCAGACGTGTACACACCAAGTCACCGTGTGCCCACAGACATCCAGCACAACTCGTAATCAGCAAATAAGAGGGGCTGCATGGCACAGTGGATCGCTCATACCAGCTGCTTCAGAGCTTTGGGAGTCATTTTTGTCCATTTTTGTAAAGCAAAGTAACATATGTCCACAGTCCAAAAACCAAATGCCAGCAAGAGATTATAACAAATTACAGCCATTCTGTTTTAAGTTTCCCAGACTTAAAGTTCCTTCTCCCGGGTAACTACTTTCACCCTTCAAGATATCTGCTTCATGTTTGCCTCATTTTTTTTCTAAGTTATATAGGTATGCTGCTCCTCCTCACAGATTATCTGTGAACTAGTATGGAGACTAAGAATTAGTGCCTGTATACCCACTGAAAAATTCTTTCCCTAACCTCTCGATACAGTTATATCACAGTGTTGGGGGTAACAACATTAAATGGAATTGGAATTTACATGATTCTGACCCCTACTAAGCCAATTTTGAATATGATTACCTTCTCACACAGTGTTTTGCCTTCACTGGTGTTTGTAATGATACTGTGTTTTCTTTTTTTTTTTGGTTTTGGTTTTTCTCCGGTACCGGGAACCGAACTCACGACTTTGCACTTGCCAGGCAGGCGCTTTGCCACTGAGCTAAATCCCCAGCACCCTTGTGTTTTCATTTACCTACATTTCTGTGTTTCGCAAATTCTTCCTGTATCTGCTGCCTCTTTCAGCACCACTAATATCCTGGGTGATCTCGCTTTCCCACCCAAGTCTTTTCTTCGGGTCTTGGTCTCGCTATTTCTTGGTTTTGCTGCAGACTTCCCTCCACGGCTCTCCTGAGTGGATTCTTTGCTGCTGGAACTCATAGACCTTTTGATCTTTACCCTCCTTTTGGCAGAGCACAGTTTCTGGCAACTTCCGTAGAAAAGTTAAACAGAAGTTTGTTTCCTTGCTCACTGGTGGGCTGATAGCACGGCTGGGTTTGGAACCAGGCTGAAAATGATTTTGCCTCATAATGCTTAACGGTATTTCTCCAAACTTGTCCTATTTTTCCTACTGCTTACTCCCTTAGACCCTCAAGGGTCTAAGTTGACCAGTGCCAGAGCCTCCTACCTGGTCTCTCTGGTCCACTTTTCTCTGCTATGGTTTATTCTCAACAAGGCAACCAGAACAACCCTTCAAACATGTAAGCCCATCTGCCAGTTCCTATTTTCTGCCTGCAGTGTCTTTTCCTCATACATGGAAGTAAATCCCAAGTCCTTACTTTGGTCTCCTTGGCTCTGCCGGATAGACGCTGCCCAGCTGGACCTGGGCTTTCCTCGAACCTGGCCCGCTGTCCCTCACTGCAGCACTGCAGCTTCGCAGGTCTCACTCCACGGTGGACATGCGAGGAGTCCCTGCCTCCCTCACCATATTCAGGTCCTTGCTGCTCTGGGAAACCATCCCTAACCACGTTCCCTAGGAGAGCACACTCACGCCCAGCTCGGGCCCAGGCCCTCACCGATTGATGGTGCCCATTTATCCCCATGACTCAGCAAGGGTGGAACTCCACGAGAGCAGCAACCTCACAGCACTCACTCCTAAGCCCAACACCAGGCCTGGCATGACAGTCTCCCTTGAGGTATTTGAGGAACTGATAAGAACTGGCCCATGTATAGAATGTCTCACTCATGTGACAGATATTTATGTAGCATCTATCACACACAAAACTCACTGCCAAAGTGTGTCGCAGAGTCACAGCCAGCCCAGTGTCATCCAGAAGAATATAAGAGAGGTCATAAGTATAATTTTAGTTTTCTTTTTTTGTTTCTTCTTCTTTCTTTTCTTTCTTTCTTTCTTTTTTTTTTTGAAACAGGTTCTTGCTATGTAGTTCAGGCTGGCTTGAACTCACTCTGTTGCCTAGCCTGGCCTTGAACTTACAGCAATCTTCCTGCCTCAGCCTCCCTAGTACTGAGATTACAGGTTTGTGATGCCCCACCCTGTTTATAATTTTAAATTTTATACTAACCACATTAAAAATAAAAAGCATGTGCAATTAATTTAACAATATGTTTTATTTAACCCAATAAATATAGAAAATATGATAATTTATACATGTGCTCAATATACAAAATGAGATATATTATCTCTGGTACTAAGTTTTCAAAACCTGTTTGTACTTTACATCACATCTCACTTTAGAGGCAAGCTGTCACTGGATTTAGATTTCATAAAGTTTATTTTGAAAATGTAGATTCATACCCAATTTTCTGCAAACATATTCCACAGTTTTTGAATAATTGAGTTACATCAATTTGTACATTTACATTCCTTAAAATTAAATAAAACTCTTAATTTAATTCCTCCTCTTGGCCAGCTTTCAAGGGCTCGGTATTTCCATGTGGCCAGTGGCTGCCATCTTGGACAGCCTAGGTCTGACAGGATGGTGAGGGTGTGTAAACCTGCAGTGCTCAAAATAAAAGAGTAAACCAGGGTCCACACGCCCTCTTTGCACAGGACCTCTTCCTGAAGGCAGTTTATCTCATTCTTTGGCATGCTTATACACCAGCATTTCTGGGAAGCCTTCCCAGTACCCCCACATCTGTGTGTGTAGATTCCATCAGGTTATAGACTCCACGGGCCCAAGAAGATATCACTATTGATTCCTCAGTGCCAGCCCCTCGGTAAGTATCTGTAGAATGAAGGAATGAAATGAATGTTTAACCGTGGACGGAAAGGAAGCAGAAGGACTCGACTTTGTTAGAACAGAGAAGCCAGGGTGCAGAAGGGAGTCCAGCTGGTGCAATGACAGAGGCAAAGACCGAAGCTCAGTTTGTGCAAGAGTCACCTATCAAGTGCTCCTGGGCAACCAGGAGGATGACAGCTGAGAAAAACACTCAGCTTTAAAAACCAGGAAGCCACTTTGATGAGAGTCTAAAGAGACAGTCAGACAAACCCAACTCAACTGCCTTTGCATAAGTCCATAAATTCCTTGACATCCTGGTTGAAGAGCTGTAGACAGTTTAACTGTGTCAGTAGATTGGATTCACGGTTGTGGCCCAGGTTTCTGTGCGGCTAGCTATGACCTTCCCGTGACTGCAGTCTACCCTGACGACAGTGGTTAAATCTGTATGTTAATTGAAATTGTGAGTGATTCCTAGCTGGCTTGGGGCAGTATGTAATTTATGATCATTTGATCTAGAGATACTTAAAGAATGGAATTATTGGAGCCAGGAAGAGAGAGATGTGATTAATCAAAGAAGACAATTTGCTAAATGGCCTGCTAAAACACTGCAGTAAAAACTCAAAACAGACTGTGAGCCCATCCATCAAGACGGGGGGTGTGTGCACACACGTGCATGTGTGCATGGACATGTGTGTATATGCATTTGTGTGTGTGTGTGAGAAAAAATGTGCACACAGGACATAAAAGGATATTTTCCAGCTTGTAGAGAATGAGATTGTGTGATTTTCAAGAGCACATATGTATCTTTAAGTTCCTTACTCTGTCCACTTCCCCAGCACACAGTGTCAAACCCCTGACTCTGTGTTTGAATCACAAACACTCCTGGGTGTTTGGAGAATGGCCAGGAAATAAAGGCAATTCCTTGTATTCATGTTCTTAGGGACCCATGTGAGTTTTAATCTTTCAGTTTTCCTGCATATCCCTTTACTTTCGCCGTGCTGTAAGGCCTGTGGAAGATATCCTGGCCAGTTGTTCTCCTGACTAATTTGTGGGCTTGGTATCAGACCAAAGTTAGCCTTGTGATCCCCCTGCTCGGCACACTGTCTTGTTGAATACGACACTCTGACAAGCACCTGTACACTTCTTCAGTACTGTAGATTCAAAATAACTGGCCAGGTAAGTACCTGAGGGGACCCTGTCCCAGTCTTTGTTTATAACCATGTAAATAGGCATCTTCTGGGAGCATGTGCCAGAAATCCTAAACAGCAACACACACACACACACACACACACACACACACCCCTCATAAGGGACACTCTTCTTTGAAAATCAGGATTAAAAGAAGAGGAAAGAAGTGCTTTAAACCACAGTAAGTCTCTGATTTACGAACGAGTTCTGTTCTGAAAGTTGGTAAGTCTTCCTAAGTCAGATTAGTTCTTAAGTTGGATAAAGCCTTACACACCCTTGACACAAATGTACAATGTAAAACATAAAACAGTGAAACACACACAAATACAGTAGGTCCCCAACTGCTCTCACTGCTGTGCACTGTCGTGTTGTTCAGTGAGCACACAGCAGCACAGCTGTGACAATGTCTAGCAGACCTGCGATCTGTTCACGTCTGTGAGTGTTCTTAATTCGAGGTCTGTTTGTATCTGTGAGAGCTCACAACTCGGATGTTCATAAGTTGGGGACTTACTGTACTTTGTTCAAACCTAGGTTGTTATATCCAACAAAGCAAGACCTGGTGGTGTTGCTCCCCACTGCCTATGGGCAGCATAGACAGATGAATGTCCTCACCTCTGTGAGCCTCCCCACCCTAAGACACATGCACACACACACACATACACACACACTTTTTTTTATCTTAATGACAATTTATTCCCATGACCACTCTATGGTTAAAATAAAATTTGGGAAGTTAAGTTCTAGAAGGGAAAAACACTAACACTAAGGGCCGAGGATATAGCTCACTGGCATAAGCACCTGCCTGGCAAGTGCAAGATCCTGAGTTCAATTCCCGGTACAAAAAAAAAAAAAAACAGCTAACACTAAGTGCTACAAAAATCAGCTGCAAAATCGCATCTGTAAAAAAAAAGTTGTACTTACTAATTGTGATAGGAAAATGAGATCAAATGAATGACAGAAAAATATAAAACAGAGCATTAAAGGGAGATAATGGACATACTTGAGCTAATGCATTTAAGTTAGTGAGAATTAATTGCCAAGTGCTTATTTTTAGTATCCTACAGTGAGTTCATGTGAGACTTTGATGAGACACAAATTCCCCCGATTGGAGTATTGGAGGAAGCAGGAACTCTATAGTGTCCTTTCCGTGTAATATTCTTCCCTGGTTATGCTTAACCAGCTATTAAAAAGTTACTTGGGATAAATCAGAAGCTCATTAATTGAATAGGAGGAGCTGAACACCAGTCAGACTTGACTTCTCAGGTTTTTCTTTCTTATTAACTTGTACTAATTCTACAGATTAATGAGTTCCACTGTGACATCTCCATACATGACCATATTGTGGGTGTCTTGCACCTACCCTTTCTTGCCCTCCTCTCCTATTCCCTTCTCCTGGTCTTTTCCCAGCCCTGTATAGCTCCGCTTTCTCTCTCAGGCCATCGTTAGGGGGTTTTTGCAGGTGTTTATTTGTTTTCCACATGTGAGAAAAAACATGGACACTTCTCTTGCCATATCTGGCTTATTTCACTTAGCACGATGTCCTCTAGTTCCAACTATTTCCCGCAAATCACAGGATTTCACGCTCTTTATGGGCGGATAGCACTGCACTATGTCTGATACCACATCTCCTTTACCTTTTCATCTGCCAGCAGGCACCCAGGCTGATTCCGTATCTTGGCTGTTATATGCAGTGCTGCATGCATATGTAGGTTAAGCAAAAAAGGAAGGAGCCGAGTTAGTGAAATTCCCAAAGAAGCAAGACCCATAAGGAATGGGATGAATAAAGACTGCAGAGAGGATAGGGGATCCACACTTTTCCCTTGAAACGATTTAGGAAATGATTATAAATTACTCATTTGCTGTGATGTGTATTGATCATTTCTGCACAATGGAAAGTGAAGAAATAGAGATTAAAAATCAAAACCTCAGACTTTTTGAGCCCCAGAGTACCTGTTTTCCTGTTGAGAAGACTCAGGCCAATGAGGCTCACATAGCCTGAAGGGTTCACTTCCTGAATCCTGACACCCCTGAAGGACTCAGGACACCCTGAGGGATCCAGTCAGAACAGGTTTAGTGACCTGAGCCTATCCTGAGGAGGAAGGGAAATAACAGGGCCAGAATCATGTCTTATACCCTGTCATGTGCAACAGATGTAATCCTGGACTTATCCAGGTCCGTGTAATTAAATAATGTTTTCCCATGGGTGTATTGTGCAGTTGTTTGCATGCATCTTGCCCATTCATTACCACCTTTTCCTTTCCATATCCAGGAATACAAGTACACACTGGGACGTGTAAGAGAGAAAAAGAACAATCGCATGTCCTGAGCACAGCTGTCTTTCTCCTCTGAGATGATTGTTTCTCATCTGTGTGCGTATTTCCGGTTGTGAGTGATTGTGCTGGCAATGCCTGTTCCTCCTTACATTTCTCATGAACAGGCATAGAAACAGACATGAAATGTCCAGGGAGGGACAATAACAATGCCTTGAACTAGGTCAGTGCTAATAATCTACTGAGAATTAAAGTAGCCCATCTGTGTACTCAAGTTTTGAACATAAATCAGAATGTTTGTGAAAGTATGGACCAAGTGCAGTTTTTCTTTTTATTCAAACTGAAAACATTTACGCCATGCAAAGCCCCATAATGCCATTACCATTAGCTTCTAAGATTAAATTTGCAAGTAAGAGAATTCACGTGTGCTGCTAGTTTACAATAAGTACATAATAAATCATGAAATTCAAGCAAATTAATGCTTGAAATCATCTTTGCCCTTAAAATGCTGCAGAACTGGAAATATATATATATTTTAATCTTTTATTTGAGATAAGGTCTCCCCTAGTCGTTTAATTGCTGAGGCTGGGCGGGAACTCACAGTCCTGCTTCTACCTGCCAGAGTGCTGGGATCTTAGGCGTGCATCCCAGGTCTGGCTGGAGAGATTCTCACGGGAGGATTGCATTACTGCGCACTCTGGCCTTCCACACCCGTCTTATGCAATGGTCATCTCCAGTCATTCTGGTGCACAGTGCTGTGCACCCAGACGGCAGCTCTGCCAGTGTGCTATCGCAGAAGCCACAGACTGGTGGTTTAAACAACACAGACTTGTTTCCTTGAAGTCGTGAAGCTGGAAGTCAGTGATCAGAGGCTGGCAGGTCGATTTCTCCCAAGGCCACTCTCTTGGCTTCCTTCTCATTGTAGCTACCTTCTCACGGTGTCCTCATGGGCTTCCTCTGATGCCTCCTCTTCTTAAAAGGACACCTACGGTAACTCAGTTACCCATATAAAGCACTACCTCTAAACGCACTCACCTTCTCAGGTGCTGGAGGCTAAAGCTTCGTGTCTAAAAGTAGAGAAGACACAGTTCATCCCAAAGAGCAGCCGTCTGTCCTGCCCAGTGCCCTGTGCATCGTACGTGTCCAGAAAATAATTGTCCAAAGATGGGGTAGAAAAGAATTAGCCAGAAATTAGCCAGATGTTAGAAGGAACATGCAATGCTGTGGTTACAAC
>NW_004955425.1:24470603-24551153 GCF_000276665.1 Chinchilla lanigera | reverse complement strand
CAATCTTAAAAAGATAAGAAAAACAACTAGGTCATCTGTCTTTGAGAGACACCAATAAAAGTACACAAGCAAGCGCTCTCCAGGTCTTCTTCTTGCGTATGTTATGATTCAAAGGGGTGTGTGCAAAATTAACAGCTGTTCTTCATTTATGGAAACAGTAGGTTAGATGCTATAGACTGTGTTTACTTTAGAGTCTTGTTATTTTTAATGCAATCACACAAATGAGAAATGCCTTATGCACAAGGCAAAACGTTTTGATTTTACATCCCCCATATTCACCAAGTTTTTTCTTAAAGATGGCCAGTAAATTGGAAAAAATGCAAGCTGTAGTCCCATGACCCATTAAATACTCATCACTGGTTTTAAAAACACGGTGGCACTGAAAAGCTAGTTCGGATAACATCTTAATGAGATTTGAGACCTTGGAATCATCATGTTAATCCTAGGAGCTATTTTTATTTGGTTAGTAAGGCGAATAATTTTATAATTACTATGCTTAAGAGAAATACGCTGAAGATACCCCATCTCCTTATGAAGATGTGTGAGTCCTGACGCGGGTGAGGTGGTTATTGGGTACACCACAGTGTTTCCACAACTGCAAAGCCATCGGGTAAATACATCTCCAGACCCAGGGACAGCCCAGTCATGCGTACAGCATGTGTTGTGCCACAAGCCTGGCAGAGAGATTTTTCAATGGTATTGGCTTCATGTTAGCCCTTGGTGGGTCACTGTGGTATTTGCTACCCAACTGGGACATTTTATCCTGAACACTTGGTCTGTGGAATGATTGCTCAGCTCTCAGTCAACGTCTCTTCCCCCAAAACACGTAAGTCGGGGGCAGAAATCTCGTGATTGCAGTGACCTCACTTCACTGTGTAACCACCCACGTTTCAAGGGTGTCCTCCTTAGGAGACATATGACACCACGTGTGTGATCTTTTGCCTCACTCCAGAAAAGCCCAAACCTAACTAGTAAGTTAAATAAAACGCCCAGCCTGCCATTAGCTAACTTGAGTTTTGCTTGTACATATGTTGTCAACCAAAGGCTTGGCTTTGAAGATGCTCTATTAAGGTCAGCCTCGCAGGGAGGCGCTGGCTGGATGCTTGCTTCTCTTCACAGATGCTGTGGTTTATCGTTGTTCTGTCATTCTCCCTGGCTGGGATCATTTTGTTTGTACTAAATAAATACCCTGCGGCAACAGCGACCAAACTGCACTAGCCACCTCCTCTCACTCATTTTCTAGATGCCTTCAGTAGGTTGTATTGGAAAAGACGGGCCGTGAGTCCGCTTGAAAGAGCAGCTGCAGACATTCTCCTACATCGCCGCCACAGATGGGGTTCAGCCCAGGCCACCCCACTAAGGGCAGCCTGCTTTGCATTTATTGCTACTGTGTGCAGGAAAGCTGCATTCTGGAGCTGGCTTCTGGGGCAGGGTCAGGAGCTTGGGGTGAAGGAGGGGGGGTGGCACTGTCTACACCCGCCCAGAGCAAAGGCAGAGCACTGGAGAACAGAACCCTGCTCTTCGTAGCCAGAAGCTTCATCCCCTTGACGCCTCAGGGATGTTTTTCTTTCTTCTTGCTTTATAAAAAGGAAGACTGGAAGGGCATTTGCCCTTGCCCGTGAGAAGAGCAGCCCTGAGCCTGTGTGACAGCTAAGTGACCACATGACAACCATTGCGTGACCTCTGGCCCCCTTCCTGAGGTTCTATGTTTACCCAAGCCTCTGCAGTTATGGGCAGCAAACCGAGGCAAAGCGCTTTCCACATTTGGGGTAGTCGGGCCAGCTGATTTCAGTGCTTCCTCCTGGGTTCTCCTGCCTTTGGCTACTCTGGGAAACCAAGCAGTGCTCCCCACATGCAAAACAAGGCATCCTGACCTATGAGGCTGTCAAACCTCGCTGTGCAGTGGAGTCACCTGTTAAATGCAGGCAGCTGGTCCCACATCAGTTTCTGCTTCAGGAGGTCTGAGTGGAGCCAGAGTTTGAATCTCTAAGTTCCCAAGGGATGTTAGTGCTGCTGGTTCAGGGTCCACAGTTTGAGAACCACAGCTGTTCAGAGTTAGAAGCAGCCATGCACCTACTCATTTCATCACTACTAGTCCAAGAAACTAGTGCTTATCAGTAAAGCTTCCACTTGTGACAAGCATCGCGTGTGTGCTTGAGTCCTAATCTTAACATATATGTTAAGGAACTAGGACTGTTGCTATCAAAACCAATAAAGAAAACAACACATTGCAATGACATAAAATTTTAGTTTACAAACCCTTTTTATTCCCGTTTCTTCATTTGGACCTCCAGACAACCAGAAGGGCTATTATTATTCCCATCTTACAGATGAGAAAACTGAGGTCCCAAAAGAGTGTTAAGGAAAAAAGGAGGAAGAAAACAAAGGTATGAGTTCAACAGGACAAGTTTATTTCAGAACAAACTTGAGAGAGCTGTCCTGGCACTTGGACCAAACCAGTTCCTCTCATATGGGCTATGAAAGGGAGTTGTGGGAGTTCAGTGAAAGGGCACTGTGGTTCCTTGCCTACAAAGGAAAGTACAGGGAGTACAGCTTGTTATCAACAGCAGTGCTGAACAATGATGGGAGATGTGGGGAGCAGCTATGCTTCCTGGGCCTGATTAACCCATACCCATACATCCGTAGCAGGTGCAGAACCATGGGGTGGGGGTAGAGTAGGGGTAGAGTGGTCTCTGGCCAGCCCAGGGTGGCAGTGGTTGGATTTTCTCAGTCAGTACCTTGTTTAAGGTCAGCGAGGCAACAGACTTAGGTCAGTAGATGCAGCAAAAATTCTAAGAGAAATTTTAGCTGGGCATGGAGGTAGACACCAGTAATCCCAGCACTTACAAGGCAGAAGCAGGAGGATCAGAAGTTTAAGGTCAGCCTGGACTACATAGTGAGATCCTAAAAAAAAAAAAAAAAAAGATGTTCTGCTTCCATTCACATTCTTTCCTTAAATCCATCTGCCTGAGAACACACACTTGTCCCATTCTTGTCTTTGTTACTTTTCTCATGGCTGAGACAAAATACTCACCACTCAGAGTTGAAGGAAGGTTAATTGAGCTCACAGTTGGTAGAAGTTTCAGTTTATAATAAACCAGCTTCAAGGCAGGGTGGTATGGCAGAGGGGCATCAAAAAGGAGAAACAGTTCATGGTGGGCAAGAGGCAGCAAAAGCAGCAAGTGGGAAGCTACATCAGCAACTCTTTCTGTCTCTTACATTTTATCCTCTAAGGGGAGGTAGCACTCACACTCAGGATGGGGCATCCTTAATTCTAGCCAGAACTATGCCAAACCAATCAGCGGACTGATTTAATAATCACACACTCCTGATCCAGCATCATACTCCAGATCCAGCCACCTCTGAGAAGCCCCACCTATGACTTCATGAGCCTTTAGGGGGACAAGCCATAGCATACTCTATAATGAAAGGCATTTTTTCTCACCTCTCATCATGCTGGGAACCCCTGGGCTCTAAACAGATGGGCAGTTCCTGAGAAGGCAAATGGCTGTAATTTTACTGTTTTTTGCACTGCTGGTGATTGAAGCTAGGGCCTTGAACATGCTAGGTAATATTCTACCATGGAGCTACATCCCCAGCCCAAGAATAGTTCTGATAAACAAGTAATAAATCCTTTTGCTGACAGGAGGCTTCTAATTCTTTTCTTTTAAACAAGTGGAAGAAGGGCCTAATCATGTAAACTGGTCTGTCATGAACACTTTCAGTGATGGGTAACTAAGCGAAATCAGAGCTCACAAAATGAGTGATGCAGCTGTAGGTAAAACCTTCCCATCCTTACTGACTTACTTATGCAAGAATTAATGATAAACTGTGTCTCACCCTAATAATACATAATAATCACCCATGGGTACATTAACCAATTGAGAGCAAAATCCTTCATTTCATGTTATAAAAAGTTATACTTCAAAAAAAAAAAATTTTAACTTGAAAATTATCACGAATTGCACAGCATATTTTGTTTTATTAAGTTTGTAGTGATAATTATAATAATAGCTCAGTCAATATAATTTTATTGCTTAGAAAGCTTGCGGTCACAGGACATTGTTTTACATTTTAAATTTAGATATATGTGTTTGCCGCAGAACAATATAAAATTTTGATCAGTAAAATCATAAAAGCATGATTCATATATAAAAATACGCTATTTTAGGTCAAAATTTTGTGGGAAAGGTAGAATGGAAATTCAAGTTCAAGGAGAAAAGAGAATCATGCAAAATTTCCTTTTGATCAAATGCTTGCCCACATGGTTTCTAAGTGGCTGATGCAAGGTTCAAGACTGCCCTGGTATTGAGTGCAGTGGCTTCATTTTAAAGAATGTATCATGGTTTTTTCTTTATTTTAACTCCATTTCTCACTCTGGATCTCAGACACGTATACCATGCTTTTCTAATGAAAATATGTACTTTAGCATAACAGTAGCTGGCTGTGCATCTTAGCTGCACTGGGGGAATAGAGGAAGCAATCTTTATATTCACCCACTTGGTACAACAAACAGCAAGGTGTATATATTTGTGTCAAAGTGTAAATGGGTGAGTTTTTACCCACATTATGCACTGTGCTTCCATTATGCATTTATAATTTGCTTTATAAAATTTTTCTTTTGATTTTTCTTGTAAAATTAGCCCAGTTCAGTAAAATGTTGCATGAACATCTGCTTTTACAACTTTGGGAGGAAGTTGAAAGTGAGACATCAGGTGATTTGGCCACTGATGATGACTTCGACGAAGTAAGCTGAAGACATTAGCAAGATAGGATAGATAGCAAAGTACAAAATGAAGACTTTGATTCAAGTGAGGAAGGAAACAATAATTTAAATAAATATTTGACTAGTCAAAATGGTCATATGTACCTGAATGATCCAATGTTAGAACTAGGTCAGAAAATCTTATTAGATTCTTATCAGACAGAAACCTATTGGACAGAAGCCAAGACTGTGATTCAGTGTTGGACAGTGTGCTACAAGATGCTTTGAAATACACTAATAATGAAATACAAGAAAACATTCTATATGTATCAGTAGTAATATTCAAAAATATATTTATCATGACACCTCACTATCTTATCATTCTAATCATCAGAATCTAAAGGACTTATGAAGAAGTGACAAATGTGGCATTTAGATTTTTAGGACAACAATGACACTTAAGGCATGTGGTTTCCATCAAAATTGCCTACGTTTTGATGACAAAAAGACCTCCCAAGAAAGACAAAAATCCAATAGTTTGACTGCTATTTACTCATTTTTTGAAAGCTTCATTTCAAACTGTCAAGCAACTGTGTATAATTGTCAAGCAATTATATAACCATCCAAATACATGATAACTGACAAACAAGTTGCATCATTTTGTGGTCATTGAAGTTTTCAGCAGTATATGCCAAGTAAACCTTCCAAATAGTGTATAGTATAAAAATATGTGCCATATCAGATGCAAGGACATTTTACACCTTAAATTTAGAAATGTATCCTAGAATTCAGCCACCAGGTCTTATCCATGCAGTAATGAACTGTGTGACTCATGAACAGACTTGTTGCACCCCTTTCAAAAAGTAACCCAAATGTCACATTCAACAGTGGATTCACTAGTTACCCACTGATGTTACATTTGCTAAGAGAACACCAGTTGACCAGCACAGGAACTATCTGATAAGGCCTGCCATCTCTCAAACAAGTAGATGGTGAAGGCTTAAATAAATCAGACAATTAAAATGATTTCAGGGTTCCAGGAGAGTCTAACTCTCTTACTGAACTCAAGATCCTCTGGGTTAAGACAAAGACTTCTCTGGGCAGCCCATATTTATACGGTTTTCAAACAAAGGAGGGGGATACTCAAGAAAATTGGGGAATCTGAGGAAGACCTTGGGAGAATTTTCCCAAGTGGTAAATTATATCAGTCAGGAGAACTACCTTATCTTTAGGTTGGTATTTATTGTAGGAGTGTAGAGACTGCAGCTATTGTCTCCTGTCTTTAAGTTAATTGGGGTTGGAGCCAGACATCCTCAGCTGTGGCCTTATCTTGTCTTTTGAGGTATCACAGCTTCACAGGCCAATAAAGGCCTCAGCAGTGACCAGTGACTCACAGAGGTTCATTTACTATGAGTCCACAGCCCATCTTCAGACAGGGTGCCTAAGTTTCAGACAACTCACAAGTAAACAAGAAAGCCAATTGGTTAATATTAAATCCTGCCCAGAAACAATATGTAGTGGTCTCCAACAATTCCTAAAAAAAATGTTGCAAGTTCACAATAGAGAAATGTATAGTATAATCTTTAGATTTCACAAGGACCTAACATTGACCTCCTATATGGTGAAGAAAAACAAAATCATATTAATACTGTCAATGTTACATCATGATGATAACATTGATAGGCTAGGCATGGTGGCACACACCTGCAATCCCAGCACTAGGGAGTCTGAGGCAGGAGGATCCTGTGAGTTCAAGGTCAGCCTGTGCTGCACAGTGAGTTCAAGGCCTATGTAGTTCTAGCCTGGACTACATAGGGAGACCCTGTCTCAAAACAAACAAAAAAAGATTGATAGTGACTTCTCAGCACAAATGAAGTCAGAAATGGTTGCATTTTACAACAAAATCAAAGGCGGAGTAGAAGATATGGATGAGTTATGCAGCAACTATGCTCTCACTCAAAACATAAAATGTTGGCTAATGATTGTGTTTTACTCAATCCTAAACATATGAGGCATAAATAGTTTCATAGTTTGCAAAGAAAATAATAAGCAAAAAATACTGTGGAAAAGTTTTCTTAGAGGATTGGAACTGGAATTGATAAATGATCAATTACAGCAGAGGGAGAACAGTATGTATCTGCCCGAAGAACTCAACAAAAGAATTCTGGTGCAGACCTGTGAACAAACAGATGAAACAACACAAGAACCTCCTAAGAGAACAGGAAGACCAGCAAGATGTCAAGTATGTCCCACCAAAGAAGACAGGAAAATGAAACACATGTGCTGTCAGTGAGAGTGAGACTTGTGTATGGAACATACATACACATGCTATTGTCATGTGTGAAGACTACCTTTGGTGTAATAATTAAAGCAAAAATTATTTCTGTAGTAGAGTTTTCTTTGTAGTTCACATAGGAATTTCTTTCTGCTGTTAATTTTTAGATCTTGTAAGCGGATAAATAGTTGATGTTGAAACTGTTAATGTTTATTCTAAACACTCATTACATATTAAAATTTAATATTTCATTGTATTGGTATTTTAATGTTAAGTACACATTGTTTAATATAATAAAAATCATAAAATTAATAATTCATCAATAGAAATACTTCTAAAAGATAAACATGGGTGTTACATACCCCTATAACATGCCTTCTTTAAAAATTTGTCAAGATGCACCCTTGAAGATGTTATTGCTAAAATACTGAAAGTTTCACCCTTAGCAATAGATAAAATTAGAACTATGATGAAAATGTAAATCTCAGTTTAAAAATGTGAGCAAGGAATCATGTCTCAAAATCCTTGGGGTTTAATGAACATGAAATCTGGTCCCAGGCCACCCACCTCTGGTTGCCTGGCCCTGAACTCACTGCACGCTGCCCAGCGTGGATGTCTCCTGGAAGATTCTGCCCCTTCCTTTCCCCACACCACCCTGCCCCCCCAGAAATCTTCCCCTTCTTACTGTGAGAATTTCATTTTTCTGAAATGAATGTTTCATAGTTATTCAATGTTGCCAAAGTCAAAAATCTTTTAGCTATACCTAGAGGCATGATTTAATTTAGAAGCACTATCTCCATACATTAAAAGAGAAAACAACTCAACTTCCTTCTGTAAGATATTTTAAACTGCTGCAGAATATTCTCATTGATTTTTTAAAATCCAGACTGCTTCCCCCATCAGCCTTGGCAGGGGTGGAAATGTAATGCATCTGCGAACTGGCAGCCACAAGCAGTGTAACTGCGTTAGCTGGCCCTGGCTTTTCTGCAGTGCTGAGATACAAGCACTGCCAGAGTGTGTGCCGAGAGGCCTGGCTGGAGCTAGACACACCGGCAGCCCTCAGATTTTAAGATTGTGCTGCTGTCCTGGTCTTGCTCTTTCCCCCTACAGTGATGCCTGATGCAGATGTGCCCAACAGTCAATGTGTAATGCCTGCAACATACTGTGAACCAAGACTCAGATTGCAAAACGTGGAGCTAGGGACTGGAGTGTAGCTCACTGGCAGAGTGTTTGTCTATCATGCATGAGGTCCTGGGTATGATACCCAGCACTGGAAGAAGAAAACATTTTAAAGGAGCGAGGTTTCTGATTTTTTCCCAAGGCTTGTTAAATCTTCTCATCATTTAATTAAATATTAATAATTATATTAAATCCCAAATGTTAATTATATTTATCTCTGGGTGATGAAACTTGAGGTGATTTTCTTTTAAATTATTTTCTGTATTGCTTGAATTTGCCACATACCCATGTATTGTTTAGAGTTTCTTTGGGGGTTTTTTGTTTTGTTGTTATTTGGGGCTTTTCTGGTGGTACTGGGGGTTGAACTCAGGGCCTTTGCACAGAGCTACATCACAACACTACTTTTAATTTTTTTTTATTTTGAGACAGGGTCTCAATAAGTTCCCTAGGCTGGGCTTGAATATACAGCCCTCCTACCTCAACCTCCCCGAGTGCTTGGGATTACAGGAGTTTGCCACCATGCTCAGATACATATACTGTTTTCTAACCAGGAAGAAACAACATTGCTATTTGAATGTAAAAGAAAATGATAAAAGATAGTCAAGATTCAAGTCCTTCCTTCCATGACATAAGTGAGACTCAGGGATAGTTTTCTTCCTAACAACTCTGCCTGCCCACCCCCAAATGGGTTTGACTTTGCCTGTACTTAATAATATTGTCAAGAAGTTGTCTGTTAACCAAAGACTGGGACGTAGTGTACGTGGACCCCTATTGGGTCCTCCTGAAGAGGAAGAAGAATAACACGTGATCATTCGGGAACGGATTCAGAGCCACTCTTAAGCCCTGTGGCTGGTCTCGTGTGAGTGAGCGACAGCACCGTGGGTCCCGAGACTGCTCCGGGAGCCTGTTCCTCCTGGACGTGTAGCCCTCTGCCCCAGGATGGCCCTGGCTGTCCCCTCCCTCTGCCCTGGTGTCCTCCTGTGGAGCCTAACATGGCAGGTGGGGATTCCTAGCCACTTTTTCAAACTCAGAACCTGACCACAGGAGTGGGCAGTGTGCGAGGCCGCTCTGTGACCTGTGGTGAGGACCCTGCTCTGCACCTTGCTTCCCCTGGGGCTGCAGGCAGGAGGCAGGAGGTGCCACTGGGCCTGTTCCTGCCTGGCTTTGTGTCCTGGGTGGGAACCACCCCCACTGGAATGCAGATTCACACACGGGGAGGTGAATGGAACCTGGGCGGAGAAGAATCCAAGCGTTGAAGTGCTGTCTGCCCCGCAGAAGCCGTGCCTGCAGAGGGCTGGATCCTGAGTGTCAGCGCCGGGCACCCTGGGTGCTGATCAGCGTGCACCACTGCTCTCCGCATGCGTTGTAGTTTGGTGATTCCTGTCTATCTGTCTTCATTTTTTGCCAGGAGCTCCTCCTGCCTTTGTCACTGCTGATAATTCAGGCCACCCAAAGGCCCCTGAGGCCCTGAGACACTCAGATCTGCTTTTGTACAGACTGTCCCTAAGGGAGAGCAGCTTCCAGTCAGCTTGCTTCCTGGGCTGAAGTTTGCCTGCTGCCCCTCCTCTGAAAACCTGCCTCCCGCATTACAATTCCCTTCCACTCGGCCTTCAGGGACCTTCATAAAACCAGCAGACGCTAGCCAGGTCCCATCTTCACTGTGCTCTTCAAGGCCCAAAAAATACATGAAACAGATTTGATGAGCAAGTCCCTCCTCCCCTGGGACTTAGCTCTAAGATTGTATTTGAACCTCCACCTGCCTCTCACAATCAAAAATGAGCTCTAGCCACCTGGCAACCTTTTCTTCCTCTCCCTCCCTCTCTTGTCCTTCCTTTCCTTTTGGTTGGTCTTCCTTCACCTACCTGTGTGTCAAAGCGCACTTCCCTTTCGTTTGCTCAGGCCAAGCTCCCAGACCTCCAGAGCCACCGAGAGAAAGAAACTCTCTGTTCTCGCCCATTTATTAGTTTGTTAATTAACACATGGTCTTACGTTCAACCTCGCACTCATTGCTGCCAGCAGAGCAAAATGCTCTCTGAGTCCTGTCTGCATGTTTGTGGTGTGTGTGTAGTAAGTATGAAGTGTGTATGTGGTGTACATGTAATAGGTTGTGTGTATGTGCGATATGTGTGATGTGTAATTCAGGTGATATGTGTGGTACGGAGTGTGTGTAGCATATGGAGTGGTATGTAGTATGTGTGTGCTGTGTGTGTGATATGCGGAAGTTACGTAGTGTACGTGGAACGGGTATGTGTGGTGCATGTAAATACGGTATGCACACTGTGGTGTGAGGTGTGTATTGTGTTTGTTCGGGGAGTGTGGATTGTGTGGAGGGTGTAATATGTGTGGAAGGACTTTGGTATAAGGTGTCACAGAGACCACAGAGGTCAGTGGAGTTGTGGCTTGAATTCTAGAAACAGCTCTCTTGCTGCTGTGCCTTTGTGCTTTGTACTCTTACATGAGCAGGCGCCTTTGCTCTGGCTGCTAGAGATAACTCTGGGTAGAAGGGTGGTTGGGGTGGCGCCCTCCCCAGGAACTCCCTCTAGCAAGGAGAATGCCACAGGCCTCTGTCAAGGGTCCTGGATATGGAAGCTCTTCTGGAGTTGGCCTAGTGCAACAGGGGCTTCGAGGGTGCCAGGGGCTTGACCTTCGGCCACCGCTGCTCCAGCAGCCAGAAGAATGCTGTCTGCTCAGATGCACACACACCCTTGCAGCTGATCAAATGCAGGTCAATCCCAAAGCAATAGGATTTTGAATAATTCCAGATCAGATTAGTATGAAGTATCAAATCCTGTGCCTGGAGCTTGGTATATTCCTGGGAAAGTGACCCTGCTGTTTCTGGCACCTGACCACTGTTCAGAACTGAGGTTGTAATTTATTTAAATTAAAACAAGGATCTTTGGTGTACAGTTAAAAGATCTGACATTGTGTACATCTGTGTAATCACCACCCGAATCAAGATCTAGAACATTCTTGCCTCCCCCAGAAGTTTTCACACCCATTTTCCCATCTCTCTCTCCCTCCCACCCCCACTCAGAGGCAGCCACCACCCTGATTTCTGCTACCAAAGATTAATTCGGCCTGTTCCGGAACTTCATTTAAATAAAGTACAGAACCTTCTGGCTTCTTTGACTAAACATATTTTTGAAAGTCATCCATGTTACATCAGTAGTTCTTTCTCTTTTATTAGTACCCCATTATATAGATATACCACAGTTTATTATCCTGTGGTTGGACATTTTGGCTGTTTCCAGGCTTTTTGTGGGTGAGAGGGAGGATTAATTATTATTACTATTTTTATATATTTTTAACTTTTTCATTGTTGGGAATCAAACCTGGGACCTTGTGCATGCTAAGTCTACACCCTATCACTGAGCTACACCCCAGCCCATTGTTTTAAATAGTCACTCGCTAAATACCCGTATACAAGTCTTTCAAGAAAACCTCTGCCTATGTTTCCATTCTCTGGGATAAATAAGCAGGGTAGGGACACCTGAGTAGATGTACCTTGGTAAAAGTTGTCAGTCTTCCAAAGTGGCAGCACTTGGAAGTGCTCACCCATTCATGTCTGCTCTTAACCTTCCCAAGAAGAGGCGGGCATGGAATAGTATCTTCTTGTGGTTCCAGCCTGCCTTTCTCTGAAAACAGACGATGTTAAGCACTGGTCATTCAAGAATAAGACTGACTCACTAAACCCTACCTTTTTAAAGTATGAAACAACAGGTGCAGTGTCCCAGGGGAGCCTAAACTGGTGTCTGATCTAAGCATCTCTGAAGGGCAGGTTGGATGAGGGTGGAAGGCTCCATCAGAGGAGATGACACAAAGGACAGAAAGCCAGAGACCACATGGCACGCAGGAGAGGGCACGAGTGGAAGTGATGCTGTATCTTTCGCCATGGATTTTAGTATATCCTTACAACTCCAGTGAGCGGGAACTGCAGGTGAGCTAAAAAAAGTGTCCTCGGAGACCCGTGGAATAGAATGGCGCTCACAGTCCCTTCAGTGGGGTGGAGCCTGAGGGTCTGAGCCTATCAGCACCGTCATCGGGAAGCTCCACAGCAGCCTCAGCACTGCCCAGCACCCTAAGAACCTTCTAGAGCTCTTGACAGGAAAACCCACATAAAGCAGTTTCCCTAAAATGAAACACAGAATTACCACATGACCCAGAATTTCCAAGGAACTGACAACAGGGACTTGAGAAGAGATTACACCCCCAGTTTTAGGGTCACTGTGGTGGCTGAAAGGTGGAAGCAGGCCAGTCCTCATCTACAGATCCGTGGGTGAACGGTTCGTGATGCATGCACACAAAGGAGCGCTTCCCAGCAGTAGAAGGCAGGGATTCTGGTGCACTGCTGCGTGGAGGAACCTTAAGGCATTTTGCTAAGTGAAGTGAGACACAGAAGGGCAAATATTTCACGAGTCCACTCACATGAGCGGGGAACAGGCACATCTCGGGAGATCACCAAGGCGGCGATGGAGAGGCGGGCAGTGACCACCTAAGAGGCTTGGAGTTGTAGTGTGAGGAAAAAGCTCTGGAGATGAATAGTGGTGATGTCTGCACAACAGTGTGAGTGACCTGATGTCACTGAATTGTGCCCTGGAAAAAGTGGTTGAAATGGCAAACTTCAGACTACTAAAATGCAGACAAAAAAGAAAAAGAATAGCTCAGTGAGCTCACACAGCCAGTGACCCAAAGAATGAGGGCCGAGGCCCAGGTAACCCTATTCAAAGCCAGTTCTGTCCACCTCTTCCAGAGGTGCTTCGTGGTTGGGAGGTGGTACCAGCCAGCATGGCATGTAAGGGCTGCGCTGGACATTGATGGCTGCATATTCCCAGTGAGAGGAGCAAATGACAGCCACGAGGAACCCCCACAAGATAGGCCCCAGCACCCACAGAAGCAGGTGCAGAATACGTCACATAATTCGGGGGTGAGTGCTTGTGGTGGGCCTTCAGCTTGGTCTCTTAAATACATGCAGTGTGGCTAGAACAGTGGTAGCTGTGGCCACAAAACTTCACAGATTTGTGCATATTGGGAAATATTTTGGAAATTTGGGATTAATGCACATACATGAAGTGTGAGTGCAGTATTATGATTTAATTACTTGGAGGTCTATACCTTGCATGTCTTATTGACTGGGGAAATGGCCCCAAATCTTAACTATCCTTTTGTTTATTCCATTCTACCTAAGATGACTTGACAGGTTATATTTTTAGACTTAGGCATTTAGCAGAGTTTCTCAGAGTACACATTACACACTAATATGTAGGCAAGGCAGCAAATGCTGGGAAAGGCGATCATAACAGCCACTGTGGAATATCAGGGAGGAAGCCACTGGTTCTGGAACAAGGGAGAGGAATCTTTAGAAGTGACATTTGCTGTGGGCCCTGAAGAGTTCATAGATATTTTCCAGCAGGCAACAAAGGGTGAGAAGCAGACTCTCCAGGCAAAGGCGGGAGCCAGACACAGAGGCTAAGCGGGCAGGGCGGGTGCAGGAGAATGGGGCAGGCTGGAAGCTCCGTTTCCCAATGTTTCAACCTGCGTCAGAGCCCACGCAGGCACCGGCTTGGGATGAAGAGTACCGGTCCCCAGGCTGACCCTTTCAATGAGACAGGGCTAGCGAGGGTGTGCGTCATACACACAGCCCCTTGTGATCCATTGCACGCACAAGTGCAGAGGCCAGGAGAGCTGTGCTGGAAGGACGAGCACAGAGACCTTGTTCCCAGGCAGCTGTGTGCAGAAGGGACACAGAAGCACCGCTGGCGGAAGATGCAGCAAGTGAGGGAAGGGAGGGAGTGAGCTCGCATCTCATTGTCGAATGTGTTTTGTTTCGTTTTGTTTTGTTTTGCTTTATGGTACTATGGATTGCACCCAAGGCCTTTGCACTGAGCTACATTCCTAGCCCTTTGTATATTTTATTTTATTTTCTAATTAAGTTTATTGGTACAATTTAGATATACACAGTGATCATATTCATCAAATGTGATTTGTACCTGTGCATGGTACATCTGGACTCTTATTTTCCCCACTCCCCTCCCCTCCCTCCCCCCTTCTCCCCTTCATATTTACTAAAGCTTTGTTTCCAGCTCATCTTTCTTCACTAGTTTTTTTCTTTTCCCTGCCCTTCCTTCCCCTCTCCCCTGCCTGTGCCTCTTCCCATTTGAACATTTTCTTCCTATTTCACAATATCTGTCATACCTTTTTGTCCTTATTTACACTTTCAGTTTCTCACAGTGCAGTATTTACATGTGTGAGTCCGATTTATTTCACTTAAGATTATGGTCTCATCCATTCACCTATAAAGGGCTCAAGTTTACCCTTCTTTGTGGCTGATTAATACTCTAGTGTATAAAAAACACATCTTCTTAACTATCCCTCAGTTGATGGACATTTGGGTTTCCAAGATTTAGCTATTACTGCAATGCTATAAACATGGGTGTGCACATATCACTGTGGTATGATGTTTTCAGTTCTCTCAGGAAGATACCAAGAAGGAGAATTCCTGGGTCAAATTTGAGACAAGGTCTTGCTAAGTTCAGATTTGCCATCCTCCTGCCTCAGCTTCTGGAATTCTGGGATAGCAAGTGTGGGCTACTATGTGCATGGCTGAGGAGGTTTCACTGACCCACCTCCTGGAGGCACTGGGTACTTAATGAGCGGTGGGCAGAGAGGAGACCTGGCAGCAGGAAGACAGGAAAGCTGCCGTGAGTGGACAGTGGTGCTGGGAGAAGGTGGTGGGGAACTCATAGGCATGGACAGCAGACTCCAGGGGCCAGGGGCAGAGGGACATGAGAGACACTACTTCCCAGAGTGTCCATGCAGGTCGTGGGGAAGCCAAGGGCACCTCCTGCCCACTCTTCCCTGGATGAGTAGTTGAAGCCAGGTGCTCTTCCTAACAACAAGGGTTTGCAGAGATGTCCAAGGGCAGACCTTCCTCCTTATGAACCAAGAATCAAATGCTTTTGGAAAGATATTCGTACTTTGTGTGTGTGTGTGTGTGTGTGTGTGTGTGTGTGTGTGTGTAGTAACAACAGTAGTAACAGTAGTAACAGTATTAGGAGTGGCCATTTATAAGCCACAGGGGCAGGAAGCATCCCTTGGCCCCTTCTTTGTGTGTGCTCCCCTTGTTCTTTGTGGTGCATTTAAAAGTGTGTAAGGAGAAGACTGACAGCCCTGTAGATCATTTTTATAGCAAAAAAAAAAAAAGGAAAAGGTTATAATTTTAATGCCAAAAACTAACGTAAAAGCAGAGCACATTCCCCAAGAGTGATGTGGAAGATCTCCTGACACTCTGCTTCCACCCCTCTGTTGGAAGACAAAGCACCCTCAGCCTTGGTTCTGCCCCCTGGAATGGAGCAGCTCACCTGGGAGGTGGACGGGCAGGGGCTCCTTCCCACCCTGGGCCCCACTGACGCCGGGTTGGGCAGTTCGTGTCCAAAGGGTAAGAAGGTCGTCGCCGTATGTTCAGTGACATCACTGGTCTCTGCCCACTAGATGCCAGCAGAAACCCTTCCTCCCCAGTGTCATGACCATCAAAAAATATCTCCAGGCCAGGCATAGCCATGCATGCCTCTAAGCCCAGAACTCAGGAGACTGAGGCAAGAGGATCATCATGAGTTTAAGGCCAGCCTGGGCTACATATTGAGACCCTGTCTCAAAAAAAAAAGTCTCCAGACATTGCCAGATGTCTCCCAGGATGCAGTTACCAGATTTAGCAAATAAAGATACAGGATGCTTAGTTCCATTTGAATTCCAGATTTTAAAAATAAGTTTTTTAATACAAGTATATCCTGAATACTGCAAGGGACATATTTAGACTAAAAGAATTTTTAGATTAAATGTAGCTGACAGCCTGGATCTCATCTGACCATGCTACCAGGGTGGACAGAGGACTGTAGCGGCTTCAGCCAAGAGGATGTGTGTGAGGTTTGGGCACAGGGTGGGGGTCTTGGAAGTACTTCAGGAATCTGCTGTGTGCCTGCAATCTGCTCCCTGCCTGTCCAGGAGGCTACAGTTGAATCTCCAGGTTTCCTCTTGTACTAGGGCTGCTATCAGTAGATGCGCTGGCCTAAGGAGGGGCAGGGGCCACGTGGGAGTCTACAAAGCTGGGCACTAACATTTGGCCTCAGCTGCTTTACAGCTCCCCCTGCCAGCACATCAGTCCCTGTGGGCTCCCTGGGTTATTAGAACCTTTCTCACAAGGAGCAGCTAGTGAAGATGATGTTGGATGAAAAACTGCTGCATTAGACCCAGACTGAGTCACTATGGGTTTGATTTTTCTGGCGCCACAGCCCTAAAAAACTGTTCCCTGGTCTGCATCAGGGACAGCCATTTCCACAGTCAGTAGCAGCCAGGAACTTATTTCAGGGCCAAGATTAATGGCCCAAGTAGTCAGCCTGTTGGGGGAGCAGTGGTGAAACTGAACCCTGGGTGGATCCTGACATTTGGAAATGAAGGGAAAGGGAGTGGGGGAGAAGAGGCAGCACTTACGTGTCTCCAGCAGGGTCGTAAATCAAGGATGGACCAAAGCAAATCCACCTCTGCCAAGGATTTTAGTGACTTAGACCACGCAGGTTTCCTCTCCTCTGAAACCTGCTTTGAAGTTGTGTTGGAGTTAAATATTGGCTTGTTAACTCTTGTGTGTTCTGTTTTTGCCAAAGGAAGTCTAATTTGTGTTTGAGGAAATATCAGGTTTCTCTGCCAGAAAAATACATTTGTTGCTCTAGGGGCTTCTTTCCTACCTGGCTGTCCCTGAGACCGGACATCGGAAGCAGCCACAGCTCATGTGAGCAGAAGCAAAGGGAAAACAGTGCCCAGTTCAGCCCCCAGCGCAGTCTAGAGCCGCTACAGGGGCTCATTAGTGCGCCTCTCCTGGGCCTCCACCATCAGCTCCAACTTCTAAAAGGCTGCAAGTTCCCGGGGGCGTGTTCGGAAGCACACAGTGAGCTAGGGACACAGTGAACCGGGGAGGTGTCTGTCGGTCCAAGTGAATATAGAGGAGGTGCCTCAGGGCTGGACTGTTGGTGTCTCCTTTGGTAGTTCAAGCAGTCTTAGTTGTCTCTACTGCTTCCTCCTCTCTCTCACTGGGCTGGGCTCACCGCTTCTCCCCCATGGCTGGGAACTCAGCCAGGGGCCAGGACTCAAGGCAGAAGTCAGCCGAGGATGGAGTGGTCCCAGTTCCGCAGCAAGGACACTGTTCCATCTGGAACTTTGACAGGCAGTGTTACTGGGACCAAACCACTCAGAGATGACAGCTAAAAGGCTTAACACAGCAAATGCAGGTAAAAAGCAGTAAAGAGCTAGAAAATTTGAACAAGTTCATAAACTTGACCCACTACATAGAGGTAGGCCTGGTACCCATTCTTTATCATGAGTCATGGAACAATTATAAGTGTGGGGCATGTGGGACTATGGCACAAAGCAAGTCCCAAGATAGTTCAAAAGGCTGCCAAGCATGTGCTCTTATCACAGGGAAATTAAGTTAGAAATCAGCTGTTTTAAAACTCCTTGGCTAGATGTGGTGGTGCACACCTGTAAATCCCAGTTATTTGAGAGGCTGAAGCAGGAGGGTTGCAAGTTCAAGACCAGCCTAGGCAACTTGTGAGATCCTGTCTCCTACTAAAATTTTAAAAGGGTTAGGCATGGGGAGAGCACTTGCCTGGCACGCATAAGGCCCTGGGTTCAATCCTCAGTACCAGAAAAAAATAATTGCATATATTTGAAAATAAGGAACCATAAAAAGTATGCCTCCCAAAAATCACTTTTTTTTCAGTACTGGAGATTGAACCCAGGCTACATTCCCAGCTTTCTCCTTCTCTCTCTCTCTCTCTCTCTCTCTCTCTCTCTCTCTCTCTGTCTGTCTGTCTCTCTCATCTTGCTAAGTTACTAGGCTCCTCAGAATGCCACCACATCCAGCTCCAAAAGTCACCTTTGAATGTATTATACAAACTCTGATTGTTGAAGTAATCTAAGAGTGAGTTTTTTATTAACTAAAGAAGGATGTGTTGAACCACCAGTCTTCACCATGTTGAAAACAGAAAGGAACCCAAAATAGACAACAGGAAGTAGACTCACATTTCTCAGAAATGGACAGGACCTGGCCACAGAGGAGGGCAGGGCTGCCCCGCCCCAGTTCTGGTTGGGAAGAGAGGAGGAGGGCTGAGTGTCACTGACTAAGCTGGGGCCCTAGAGGAAGCAGCCGCTGGCAGTGGACTTGAGAAACTTGAGGTGATCTCAAAAATGTTTCCTTGGTGGAGAGACATTGGGTGCAGGTGTCCAGATCTGCCTTCAGGGTGCCTGGACGTGCCCTTCCAGAGCCACGTGTTGGTGCACTGGACTCAGAGGAAGGTGATGTCCCCTTGTTTTGGGCACTGGCAGTGATGGCTCCCAGGTCTTGGTGGCTGTACCTTTCCCACCTGATAGGGTGGCATTTTTGTGACATAAATGACAAATCTCTAAGGGTGGTTGTGGGCCATGGTCATGAGTGGAGCACCTGCATCACTGTCAGGTGTGAAGTGATTTGTTCTGGATCAGGAGCCACAAGATAAGCATTGGGGCTGGGAAAGGAGCAGAGTGTGGAGTGCAACACTGGGACACCAGAATCCTGGAGCACAGCCTGGCCTTAGTTGTTGTAAGGCTGGATGGGTCAGAGCCTCCTGTCCACCTGCTCCCCTCTTTGGAGAAAATATCCCATCTGGAATGGATTGTGAATTAATCTGCTTCCTCCCCACTGAGGGGCAGCCCAGAACACCCACAGTATGAGGAGAGGTTTAATTTGTTCATGGTTTCAGGCCATGGTTGGCTGGTTCCAAAGTAGTAACATTCCAGCTTCTAAGGGTGCAGTGGAGCAGAGTTGCTCTTCTTGGAAAGCCAGGAACAGCACCAGACAGGAAGGGCCAAGGGCCACCCAAAGTGTCTGAGGCCATGCCTCCATGGCCACCCAGAGCACCCAGGAACTTGCTGCACCCAAGGACTTGCTGTGTCTCTTAATTCAGTGAAGGCTTAACAGGCACCAATTCCATTAGAGTCTTTGCACTGGGTCACAAAAATCTCCTGGGATCTAACAGAGAGCTTTTGTTGATTGTGAGCAAGAACTTGTGAAAGCTATGTACATAGAGCAGAAAGAAACTTGATTTGTAACAGCATGGGAACCATGAACTTGCCTTTTTAAGACTATTTTAAGGACAGTGACTTTGAAAGGACATTGACCAAGGAGCTTATGTTGGTTACTTTTCTCTCATTGCTGAGACATAATACCTGATGCCCAAAATTAGGGAAGGAAAGGTTTATTTAGCTCACAGTTTGTGGAGGTTTCAGTCCACCCTTGGCTGGCTCCAAGGCAGAGTGGCACATGGCAGAGGGAAACAGTTTATGGTGGTGGGGAAAAAAAGCAAAAGCAGCAAGAGCAAAAAGGGAGAAACAGCAGAGAGCAAGCCTTTTCCCCCCTTATATTGTATGCAGAGTACCTACCCTGAGATGAGTGTAGCACTCACACTCATATTCCCAGCATTGGACCATGAATCAATCATAAACTCTAGAAGCCTGCCCCATGACTGCATGAGGTTTGGGGGGACATCCAGACGTAAGCTATAACAGAGCTGTTCCATAGAATAAGCCCCATTATTTTGCCACTCACCTTCTATTAACTTTTGGACTCTGTGTCTCAACTAGCTGCAGTCTATCTGGTGTTTCATTTTGTTTTTTTTGTTTTGAAAATGTTCCATTTCTTCTCATAGATCTATACACAGAGACTCTTTTATAACCAAGGCATAAGGAAGATCTGGTCCAGATGAAAGATCTTAGAATTAAAGAGAAATTTAGTCCTGCAATGAGCTAAAGATTCTGTTATTTCCTCTTTCTACCTGATATGAGATTTCTCAGTATTTAGTTTTGCTTGATTTCCAGCCTCTGAAGACTTTCCATTTCATCAGATGAACAGAAGTGATTTGTTCTTATCATTCATGAAATCAGCTTATATGAGAGTGCATATAAATATAAATCTGTATGTTTATGAGTGAATATAAATGTCTACATTTCATTTTAAATATTTATATGAGCAAAACAGAAGAGGAAAGTCAGTGTGCCTGTATATGCTGTAGGATAATAAATATGAATATACATAATGTGTATCTACAGATTGATAAGGTGGCTTTCTATGCATTTGTGGTGTGAGCTTCAGTTGTATATGGTCAAAATTTGGCTATCTTACAGGTTTTTGTAGACTAAATTAGCGTTGAAATCTTGATAAAATTTTCATTGATGTATATTATGTAAGAGTAATACTATGTTAATGTGTACAAAAGAAAATCCCAAAGGACTTTTGTTTGAAACACAAGATACATATACACACACAGATTCTGGGACCACGATTTCTCAAACCCTTAGACTTTTTCTTCACATGATGCTCAGGAAACACCATATGTGAATCAGGCAGAATCTGGTGCAGGAGATTGATGCAATAAGAGCTCCTTCTGGCAGGTCCCTTCATCTGCTCTTTGCCTATTTGGAGCACAGATCTTCCAGAATACATAAGCTCATTAATTTGTGAGTTTCAGAAGTTACCAGGAAATCTTCAAATGTGCACACAAGTCAAATTCAGGAAGTAGAGGCTTAATGTGACTTCCACTGCTGGCTGCTCACTCCACACATTCAAAATGGCAGTACCAGAGCTCGGAAACAGAAAGAGACTACAGGATGATAGATTTCAGTCGGCACAGAAAGTAATAAAACAATAAAATGCCTTTATTGCGGGTGTGGAGAAGCCCACAGAGGGGAGGGGTAAGGAGGTCATGGATCTTCTGAGGGGCCTGGCTGGGAGAACAATGGTTAAATATGGTCAGGTTGGAGGTGAGGTTTAGGGAGTGGACCAGCTGACGTGGCATGCCAGCATTGGATGGGAGCATGGGAAAATGAAACAGGACACTACAAAGGGGAGTAACAAGCCGTAATTTAACTCAGATGAAGAAGGGTGGGGCTTAGCACATGGCCTCTAGTGGCCAGTGCCATATTGGCCATGGCACATAGCCTCCAATAGGTGGTGCCACAGTGACTCTAAAGGAATTATAATGAGAGAAGAAACCCATCACAGGGTAGGGTGTAGCTCAGTGGCAGAGTATTTGTTTGATATGTATGAGACCCTGGGTTCAATCTCCAGCACCTCAAAAAAAGAGGAGAAGAAGAAAAAGAAGAAAGTTAAAACAGAAACTAGCAGAAAGTCTGGCTCTTAGAGCCAGATGACTAAAGGATGGACTGGAATTTAACCCCCAGGGGTGTCTCCCAGATATATAATTGACTCTCAGGGGTGATTATGTACGGGGCTGATCCCTGCTGATTATTTTGATTGCAATAGCTCTGTTTGTCACAGCTCTTGAAAGCATGGCCCCTTGAGGGCACCTTGAGTAGCAGCTGGCCTCTGGCAAGGAATCTGAGATTAGAAAATCACAAGGGTTATAGGTTAAGGGCTAATGTTGAATGTTGCCCTCTTTCTTACATGGAGGTACCAGGCCCTTCCTCACTGATACCCATAAATGTGCACTGTGTTGTCGCTGCTGTATTTATCACAATCAGAATCAACATTAGTTTTGTTCAGAAAAATGCAAATACCAAACACTGACACAATTCCAATTCCAGTTTTCCTTCCTCTCTTCTCCCATGAGTGTGTGGGTCTCAGAAAATTAAAAGCTTCCGATTCTAAAACGCATTTTTTCCTATTTGAGTAAAAATGTAGTATAAAGCAATACAACACTTTCAAAAGTAGTGTCAGGATTGAGTCTCTGTGAGCCGCTAGCCCCTCCCCCAAGTAACCACTGAAAACAGTTGAGTGCATTTTCTTTCTTCCCACCTGATTTTTAGCCCCAATGATATATTTTATATGTATATAAAAATGAAATCACCACTTACACTGTTTGGAAAAAGCTTTTCTTTTTTCACTAGCCAATGTAACTTGGACATTTTTCATGTTAAATCAGAACAATGTGCCTCTTTCTTCTACACTACTTGCCTGATGTTCATTACATGGTATCTTGGTTACTTTTCTCTCACTGCTGAGACAAAATACCTGATACCCAGAATTAAGGAAGGAAAGGTTTATTTAGCTCACAGTTTGTGGAGGTTTCCGTCCATACTTGGCTAGTTCCACGGCTGAGTGGCACAGGGGATAGGGCAACAGTTCATGGGAGCAGAAAACCGCAAAAGCAAACCATAACACACGGCTACACCAAAGTTTACTTAACTGTCTCCCCTTCACACAGACACACACAGACACACACACACCTTTATTTTTACAAAC
The DNA here is from genome assembly GCF_000276665.1 of Chinchilla lanigera. Taxonomy (NCBI): domain Eukaryota; kingdom Metazoa; phylum Chordata; class Mammalia; order Rodentia; family Chinchillidae; genus Chinchilla; species Chinchilla lanigera. Next base: position 24,528,713 of record NW_004955425.1, on the reverse strand, counting down.
TGAGAAGAAGGTGGAAAATCTTTACTGACAGCATAAGAGGGCTGTCCAACTGCAGATAGTTAAATCTTAGAGTCACAGATGACACTAGGTGCAAGATGGCCTAGTGTCGAGCTGAGGATCAACGTTTCACGCTGATTATGGAGTATTTACAGTTTAATCCAACAGCTGCGAGTATAAAACTTTATTTCGGTAGGGGTGCAACCAGAAATTCATCTGATTATTATTCCTTTCCTAAGTTTTTCTCACTGGAGAAAATGGGTTTTGAGCCACTTCCCCTACCCCCACCCCTACCCCCATGCCCTGTCTTGGGGATTGAACTCAGGGCCTTTTTATTGGACTACATCCTCAGTCTTTTTTAAAAAACATTGGGTTTTGGGGGGGTCTCCAGCCCTTATTTTTATTTTTTATTTTGGCCCAGCATCTTGTTAAATTGTCCAGGCTGAACTTGAACTTGGGGTACTCCTGCCTCATCCTCCCACAGTGTCAAATACAAGAGTATGCCACTGTGTCTGGCTTGAGCTCTTTTTCAACAGCATTTTAGTTAGTCAGGTGTTTTGTGAATAAAAATCACACACAAAAACATAGGCAGTTTACTTCTTAGCTATTAGAAATTCATCTCCCATGCAGTATTTAAAGTTTTCCTTTATTTTTTCCCTTTTTCATTAGTGTTAGTTTTCTTTTAGAACAGTGGCCTTGTATATTGGACCAAAAATCTGCTTTCTTGCTAAAGACTGTTTCATCTCGCATAGCTGATACTCAAATTCAAATGGGTCAAGTAGGTACCAGGCCCGCAGGTTGTCCAGACAGCACAGAAAAGATGCAAAACCAGTACTGTGTGTGCACCCCAGCTTTTACCTCAGCACCTTGAAAAGCGGCAGCCAGTCTCAGTGGTCACCAAGCACATGGCTGGAGGCCGGCCAATGGCCGTGATTATCGAGCAGGACATGTGACACTCTCGTTAGCCCCACACTGATGAGACCGTGCAGCGACAACTTTGTGTGACACCCTCCTGAGGGCTTCCTCGTGTGGCATTTACATTATCCTTCCATAGATTGCACAGTATGACATCTTAAGGAGTATTTTAACAAAGTCCAAAGGACAATTAATTAGAAGCATTAGCTTTGCAACAATCATTTTTTAAAACCAAAAAAGGCACAATGCCAATGAAAAGGGTTCATTAAAGAGAACTCATTTGACCGAATGCAGACAAGAATTCTAAAGCAACAATCCACTTTTCCAGGTTCCCACCTGACTCTTTCTTGCCCTCTTCTTTCTGATGTTTGTCCTGTAGGTGCTCGTAAACTCAGAATTAAGCTGCTTCAAAACAGGACTCAGAGGGGTCCTAAAGGTTTATGTCTGAGTGGGGATAGTGGTCAGTATTTCACCCCTGCAAACTTTTATTCACTTTAAAGCGGAGGGAGATGTTTTAATTTCACAAAGCATCTGCAGGGTCATTTTCGAAGACCCTCATGGTGTCTGTCCCCCGTTCAGGGCACAGGCTGCTGTCTGCTAGTCTTTGACCCAAGTGGGGTGTGTCAGCAGAGGGGATAAGCATCCTGTCCCTTTGGCAGGTGATGCTCTGCCTCCCTAAGCCAGGCGGGTATCATGTAGCAAGAAAGGGACAGTCACTCCTGGATGAACCCATCTTCTTCCAAAACACTGATTTTAATTCTCACTTTTACATCAGAAATTTTAGAATTTCTCTCTTTGTTCATAAGACTACCTCAGAAAAGAAATTGGGCCTGAACTCACTGGGGTGGACAAACAGCTCTGCCTCCTCTGCATGCCCCTGCACTTTGGGGTAACCTGATCCAGCCTGGATTGTATTGGCTGTGTCATCTGATAACAAGTCTGTCTCATGCACTGGACTCTGATCTCTTCAGGACAGGGAATCCACCTTATTAACCTCTTTGCAACAGCATTATTATTATTAGTAGTAGTAGTAGTAGTAGTATAGACTGCTAAGTTAAGTAAAATATTCTAGACAGTCAGACAGGGCTAGGCCCTGAAGGAAGTCACTGCAGAGGATGAGAACATATCACAACTGTGGTGCCAGAGGCACATTCATTAAAGACCAGGCCTTGAAATAGAGACAGAATGACCAGGTCTATGTGTTTGCCAAGGGGTAAGCAACATACGATAACTGGTATCACCTAGTCCAATAATATCTAGATAGACATCAGTCACATAGGTGGGTGACCAGAACTTCCTAAAAAGGTCCTTGTTCTTTCTTTGTACACTTGCTACATGACCTGCTTCCCCACTGAATCAATATTACCTAAGCTGCTATAGTCGTAATCTTATTGGTTGATCATAGTTACATCCCACATTGTACCTACCTTCTGATTTTATACCCACTCCATGATGTTGTTCTAAAACTTCTTTTGAGAAGTGAGCTCATTGGCAACCCACTTTCAGGTCCCCTCCTGTCTCTCAGGAGCTATCTCCCTCAATAATTCTTTCCTACTCTTAAATCTGTTGATCCTTAGAATTTATTCTTTGATTTCAAGGAACACAAGCTGAGCATATATAACATCTAGAAAGTTAATATTCTTTACCCTATAGCATTTGGAGGTTCTACCAAGATAACTGGAAGGAGGTAAGAATTTGCTTTTGTTTCATATATTCTGGATTGTGACCCACTTAGGTAATCAGAAATTGTCAACCTTTTATTTGTCAGCTGCTTACACCTTGAATTTTTATGTCTTGTTTTTTGTTAAAATGATGGTAAATATAAATTGAGAACATGGGAAGATTATAATGTTTCTTGGCAGACAAGATCTTGTATTCCTGTTTTGTGTATACTGCATTTGGACTTACTGGTTGAAGAATTTATGGGTGCTCCTTGCTTGATCTAGTTGACCTGTTTTGACTGTTGTGGTTTGTTATCTTATTTTAGACAGTAGCACTAGAGAAAGTAATGTTGGAAGTCCCCTGGTGGACCTTGATACTAACCAAAATGTAAATTTATGAAATGCTGTACAGCAGGTCTTTTTATGAAATCTAGTTTATATTTAGGAAATATACATACCTATTAATAAATCACAGGACTCCAATTGCCAGTTAAAAGGCAACAGGCTGGAAACCATTCCTAAAACTTGGAGGACAGGTTTCCCTGGGACAGTCTGGCCTACCCCCTCCTCTGTATGCTATGGGGGGAATGTTGAACCTGTTCTGCCTCAACCTGTTCTGCCTCAGTTTCCTCTCAGGTCTGATCTTCCACTGGTGAGCAGTCAGTCTTAGCTCTTGAGATTCCCCACTCTTTCCTTTCCAGGCTGAGGGTGACAGCTCATGGGCAAATTGTCTCAGTAGCTTGCTGTGAGCATGAGAAGAAAAGACTTCTATTTTCTGATCTTTTTCTGTCACTTTGTAGTTCAATTTTTTTTTTTTTTTACTATTTTCTTTTTTGGTAGTAGGAATCAAACTCAGGGCCTCACGCTTGCCAGGCAGGCACCGCTCCACTGAGCTACATCTCTGGCCCTCTACTTCCAATTTTTAGAGACATGTTCTGCTAAAGATTAGAGAGAGGAATGCTGAACTATCTCAACCTTTCTCTCCTACCCAGCAAGTAAGAACTTTTAAGTGGAGCCCATAGAAAATGAGCATTTGCTATCACTGAAGACAGAAGTCATCTTAAATAAGGAACACATAAAGGGACCAAAACATATTTCATTGAAGGGAGAATCCCCAACCTCCTGTCTCTTTCCCCTCCTAAGCCTGGTTCTCATCATTTTTGCAGAGGGGAAGGAAGTACTTTCACTAATGTGTAAGTTGTGATTGCTGGACAATGGATACAGATTTTAACCTGTGAGCTTCACAAAGGAGTAGCTAAGGAAGACTGCCTAGATGATTAGGTAGATACCACAAATGTCTTGGGACTTTTTTGCCCTCGGGCCCAGGGCAGGGATTTTTCTGAGCCATTGCTTACCACTATCTATCTCTGGAGATGATCTCTTAAAAGGCTGGGAAGTGTTCTAACCACATCATACTTGCCCTTTGATTTTTTCCCCTCACTCTCTTTCAAAGAACTGAAAAGCATTTGATCAGGTCTCTTGATTAGTTTAATTTTGCTAGCAGTGCTTCCTTCTTTACATATGACTGTTACAGCTGAATCAGTTGTAGCTTGTGCTTTTGGAAACACATGCTGGGGTTAGGAGTGTGAGTTTCTGGAGAAGGTAGGAGTATGTATCTGTAAGGATGGCCAGTCTGACCCAACCTATCTTCTGGTCACTCTCCAGATAGCAGCACCTGCTGTGGAGCAGGTAACCTCAGGGGACACCTTGAGGGCACATAGCAACCAAGAGAGAGCAAAAAGGATGCCTATTTTTCTCCTAGTTGTTTTTGGGAAACTCAATGTCATATTCTCTTATTCCTTTAGAATGTGTTCTTAAGCACTAAAAATTGTTCAGCCCTCACATACTGAAAAGTAGCTGTTTAATATTTTTCTGCACCCACAAATGGCCTGCCTACCCTTTAGAGACAAAAGGGAATACAGAGAGAAGTACTGATTATAATACTATTTCACAACAAATTGTGCTGTAAGAAGGAAAATGGATTACCTTATGATTACTTCATGTTCAGACTTTGCACTATGAGATAATCTTTACTTGTGTTCAATATAGAAATGTAAACCACAGGAAAACCAGATGCCTCTGACCCTTAAGACACAATCAGATTTATCCCCTGTTACTGAACCTGAAGTTCTCTTCCCTTGCCCTCTGTACTCTTAGGGCTGAGGCTTCCAAGACAACCTTAAATGAAGCTGCTACTGGGATAAAGCCATCCCTGTCTGATTTTATTCAAGCTCCTCAAGGATAGTATCCTATAGGAGGTGAATGGCGTGCACATGGAAAGAACAAGGACCTTTTTAGGAAGGGGTGGATCAGGAGGCCTTGGTCACCTAGCTGGGTAACTGATATCTGTCTAGATTTTGGACGAGGTGATACCACTTATGGTACTTGCTTATCCCCTGGGGAGGCATGTAGACTTGGTCATTCTATCTTTATCTTGAGGTCTGGCCTTCAACCCATGTGCCTCCAGCCACAGTTGTAATTTTAACCTTGGAAGCTGATTCCCAAAGTACATTCCAGAATCTTAAACAAGTGCTTTTAAATGCCCCAGTACTAAGCCTTCTGACAGGGCAGTTCCACTGTCTATGTTGATAAAAGGTCAGGTTTAGCTTTGGGAGTGCTTACACAAGATCAAGGACCTGCACAACAGCCTGTAGGGTATCTGAGTCATGAATTAAACATTGTAGCAGAGGGATGTCCTGTGTGCCTTAGAGATGTGGCTGCCATATCTCTCCTGGTACCAGAGGCATCTAAGCTGACCTTAGATGAAGATCTCACTGTATATACTCCTTATAGTATGGGAACACAGACTTGGCATGTCTGACATCTAGCAGGTTGGGAATTACATTCTCCCCCTATATCATTATGATTGGTGTATATAGATGCTGGGTAAAAGTACAAAAGAATGGACAAGAAGTTAATGAAGCTATCATGAAACATTAGAAAAATTCACAATAAAATCATATTGAGAGTCCACCTATTAGAAAGGCTAAGATATGTGTGTATTGTGCATGTTAATGAGGATAGAACCCAGGGCCTTTGGACTGAGCTACATCCTCAGCCCTTCGATTTTTTTTTTTTGAGACAGAGTCTTGCTAAGTCACTAAGTTCGCCAGGTTGGCCTCAAGCTTGTGGTTCTCCTGCCTGAGGCTCCCAGAATGCTGGGATTGCAGTAATTATGTCCCCAAAAGAGCAGAGTGGGCCCAAGAGCCTTGGAGGTACCAGAGGCATCTAAGCTGACTACAAGTGACCTGTGGAGGTCACTTGACATACCCAAAGGGAAGGCAGGAAAAGGGATGCAGTCCTCTCAGGGTGAGCAGATGAGATGCATACAATTCTGTCTGTGTCAATTTTCTCAAAGAAACAGCAAGTGAGGTCAAGTGCACAGAGTGGAACTGGCTGCTGGAGATGTGGCGAAGGGCAAAAGGTAGAAGGTAGTTTTGGAGACTGGAAGAAAAACATATTGCAAATAGAGCAGTGGGTGGGCAATGCACCATTTACATAGAGGGAGAGCGACACCAGGCACGTGTACCTGTTGGGGACTTCTGCTCTTGGCCTCGAGGAACTTAAGTCACCTCCAGATGCTCCTTTGGTCTTACGTAAGTGGTGGATCATCTTACAGCTCTCCTGGGGGTGCAGTGTATGGAGACTGCCGACTTTTGTTCCCAGAAAGCTCTATAAATGTCAAGCTTCGCTAGCAAATAAAATTTCACTTCCCATAACTCATCTACGCCTCTATAAATCTCCTGTTTTCAATTAGATTTGATATCCATCATTATTTCTCATTCAGAACCACATTTGAATTTTGCTTTCAACAATTTTATATTCATTCAGGTACTGGCAACATTTTTGTTCTTCGAGGGATCTCTGTTTGTATCCTGTTGTAGTTGTTTTTATTCCATTATGTATAAAATGTCCTATTTTCATAATATTGAGGTATTAAAATTTTCCATGTTCAAGTTAAAAACTCTGTTGCTCACAGTGTAATGTGTAGGAGTAGACGGCGTAGTGGGGATCCACAGAGAAAGCACCCTCCTGAGTTAACTTTGGGACTTGGTTGTACATAAACCTATGCACACCCCCCGTAGGCCTTGACCCTCTGTTCCCAAGTGCCTTCTCCCCAGCCCTGCCACTGTGGCTGACCCCCAGATGACTTTGTGGTAGTAAACCTTGACTAAAAAGATGCAGGTGAAGACTCTCGTAGGTGGCCTTCCCCACAGGCTGTCTGGGGGTGCCCACCTCACTCTCCCTGTGCTCCCTTCCCAGGGTGGAGCTTCAGCATGGGCTCGGCCTACCAGTTCCACAGCTGGCGCGTCTTCGTCATCGTCTGCGCGCTGCCCTGCGTGTCCTCCGTGGTGGCCCTCACGTTCATGCCCGAGAGCCCGCGGTTCTTGCTGGAGGTGAGCTGGGTCCCACAGAGCCTCCTGCAGCGGTGAACTTTGGGAAGGGTAGCTGGCTGGTGCTGGGAGCCAGGTTTCCTCTTGGGAGATGGAACGGTGGAAGGGTTGCTTCATGCAGATGTGCTCTAAGCAGATGTGCTTCCCAGCTGCCTGGTGGCCAGAAACACTCATGTTCCTCCTTAAGCAAATAACTCAAAAATGAGAGTTTCCATCCTCAGGTTCTGGCTGTGGTGAGGGACGTGTTACTGGCACTGCTCGTGTAGTCAGTGTGTTCCAGTGGGAGGCATCTGAACCCACTGCACAGTCACGCTGCACGCGTGCTGACAACGCGAGGGCCAGGGGAGCGAGGGAGCATAACTGGCACCCAGCGCCTCACTGTCTGCCCAACATTTCTTAGGTGGGGAAACACGACGAAGCCTGGATGATCCTGAAATTCATTCACGACACCAACATGCGCGCACGGGGCCAGCCTGAGAAGGTCTTCACGGTGAGTCTGCCCCGGGTCGGGCTTAGTTGCTGTGACTTGGCTGGTAACATCCGGGTTCTGGACTTCACTTTCCTCATCTGCAAGTGATTATAATGTTTATGAATATACAGTTAGAATGTATAATTATAGAACGAATACCCTGTGGGGTTCTTGGGAGGGACTCCATAAATAGTAGTATTTAATATAACTCACATCTGCGCAGATACAAGTGTGTGTGTACACAGGAGTGTGTATATGTGGGCAGGGCTGGTAATAGGACAAAGATAAGGTTGTAAAGTCGTGCTTTCTGCTCCCACCTAGAAGCCCACACTTTACCTGCCTCCAGCCACAGGTACCACTTTACCTGTCTTCCTTTCTTCCTGCACCACTGGGAGGCGCCACTGGGAGGCGCCTTACCACATGAGGTCCCAAGGTGTGGCAGGCTGCCAACCAGGCTGGCTGGGCACTGTGGTTCAAGATTTCCAAGATGCCCCATCAGCACTGTGCCCTGCAGTAGAGGAACCTGGACGCTGAGCTTCATACAAAGGCGCAGGCCAAACAAACCCCAATGAAACCTCCATAAGCGTACAAAAACACATATTTTTTTTTTTTTAAAAAAGCTTCTTTTAAAAGTTCCTCCCAGAGACTGGCTATTTAGCTCAGAGGGAGAGCAGCTAGAGCACGCATGAGGCCCTAGGTTTAATCCCTATCATTACCCACTCCACCCCTTCCCACCCCGCAAAAATCCTCCAAGTTTGAAAACCAGACAAGCACATTCACAAAAGGAGATAGCCGGGGATTTAGCTCAGTGGTACAGCGCCTGCCTAGCAAGCCTGGGATCTGAATTTGATTGCCGGTACCTCCCCTTCAAAAAGAAACACATAAGGAGATAGAAAGATATTATCATAAAAGAGTCCAGAAAAAGGTAAGGCATGGTGTCCCCAGTTCACCTGCTGGCCAGCCACTGTGAGCTCGGCGGTGGACAGGGAGAAAAGGCTGATGTGCTGCTCTGTGAAGAACAGCTGGATGAGAATGGGTTTGGTGCTGTTGTTAGAGGTCAAATTCATCATCCAAGGAGGTTCCCAAAATTGTGCACAGCCACGTTAGTTCCGGTGACATAATTCCAAGCCCAGAGCTAATCTAGGTGCAGGTCTTCTTCCTCGTGTGTATCTTGGCGGTGATGATTTGGAGCAGGTGTTTCTGTCTCTGGACACTCGCCGCCTCCCTGTCTCCTTAGATGCCTCACCACTCACTCCCACTCTGTTCTTCAGGTGCTGGTTGCACTGGGACACCAGTCCCACTGGCCTTGTGTGTGCGGGGAGTGATTACTTTCTATTGAAGTCAATTTTTGCTCTTTTAAAAACACGTTGTGAACTCAAACTCAGCTCTTTGCCCTCTCTTGTTCTCTGCAGGTGAACAAGATCAAAACCCCGAAGCAAATAGATGAGCTGATTGAAATCGAGAGTGACACCGGGACCTGGTACCGGAGGTGTTTTGTTCGGGTCCGCACAGAACTATATGGAGTAAGTCTTGAGTCCTGCAGGGCCTGTGTGTCAGTGTTGCTTGGGCACAGTCAGAAGAAGGGCTCACTGTGACTGTCCCACAAGCCAGGCTCCTGCCCACCCACCCAGGACGCCTGGCTTCCAAGGTGGGGCAGGGCAGTGGGCCCCTTCTGGATTGGCTGCCAGCCTGCGAGCCCCATCTTTGGGAAGGAAGGTGTCAGGCCAGGAGTCGGGCAGTGATAGGCTGCCCTAGATCTGTGGACCTCCTGGAAGCCGAAAAGTGACAGTTCCAGTATTTGGTTCCCTGTGGCCTTACGCTTTTACATGTTAAGTTAAGATGAACTCAGCCCAAGAAAAACTCAGCTTTTTAATAATTTGATGGGAAGAGTGAAGTTGACTAACTGAGAAAACTAACTCTCTAATATTTCACAGATTTGGTTGACTTTTATGAGATGTTTCAACTACCCTGTCAGGGAAAATACAATAAAGCTTACGATCGTCTGGTTCACCCTGTCCTTTGGGTAAGTGATACTTAAATTCTTGGGGGACTGAACTCATGCAATGTCACTCATAGCTCCCAGCTGTGTCTCTGGTTTTTCTTACCCTGCTTGGTGCCATTCACCTGCTGGGAGAGAGTTTTGTTCCGTTGTGATTTGTTGACAGGTATGGTTTTTCTAAACCAATGATGTTATTTCTGTTGGAAACATGGCCTGGCAAAACAAATGGTACAGCAGAGTCACTACCGCCCTGGGTGGTCACCCTGCCACCATCCACTGTCCCTCCTCCTCAGCTCGCCCAGCCGCAGCAGCATCTCTGCGGTCACTGTCCCTCAGCAGCCAGGCAGTCTCCACCCCAGCCCTGGCTCTGGCCCTGCTGCCTGTCCTCACCTCCTTCCAGCCCTCCCTCAGTGCCACCATCCCAGTCACCCTTCTTTCCCTTTTAATTGCGGCCTGTCTGCACTCCCTGTCCCCTGCTCAGCTTTGATTCTTCATGGCATTTTCCATCTTCTGCTGTACAAAAGGCTTCTTCATTCTAACAAAGACTAGCGCTCTGCCTTCTGGCTCTGGAAGCTGCATGAGGACAGGAGTGTAACTACCTGCTCACTGGTGTGTATTCATGGCATGTGGTAATAGCTCAAGAAGCAATTGTTTCCAATGAGTAAAATGCCATGTATGTGCTCTAAGAAAAGAGGAGATAGGGAGACAAGTTAGGGATTTTATTTTCTTTTCTAACGGTTGACATCTCTACTTTGTGTATGTAACTCGATTATAGCCTGCAAAAACAGTCAGATGATTCCCTACCCTGTAGGCCGCTAGGCATTTATCCTACAAGCTCTGTGTCTTAAACTAAAACAGGCGAATGATCAGAGACGACTCTTTCTGGAGCTTGCTGAGGTGTCGCACAGGGAAAGGAGGACACTGGAGTCTTTGTCCTGTGTGCACGGTCTGTGGTGTGACTGCCCAGCCGTGCGGCGCAGGTCCTCACTTTGAGTTAAGAGCATTGGTTTAGAAGATCTAAAGTCATTCTCATCCATCACCTAGAAGTTCCATGAATGGAACGGAGGCCTGAAAACGAACACATGTCAGGTGGTGACCATGCACTACACACAGAGTGAGGGACCAAGAGGGCAGACCTCTCTCTAGGAGCAAAAGCATACATGGTAATCATCCCTCGGTGCTTATCTTGTCAGTATGCTCATTTTTTGGCCAGATCTGAAGTTCTGTCATTTCCTTCCTGCTGTGTCCCTGAAACTCAACTGTGCCTTACGTCTTGGATGTTCAGCAAGTGCTGAATAAATGAAGAATTAGTGGTCACTGACAATGGGCTGTCCAAGGCAGTGTGCTTTCCTGATGGTTGCCTTTTGCAAGGGTTTGCCCTTCGCGTGTGACTAGTGAGCCATGCACAGCTGTTGCTGCACCCTTGAGTGACTTCTTAATCAGCTCCCTGTCATAATTAGGTGATAAAATGACTCACACTGTCCTGTGAGTACCCTCAGTGTGCTGGGTGCCTTGCACCCCATTTAACCTGAGCGGTTGCGGGGAAGGGGGCACTGTACCATCATTCCAGGGGTAGAGGTGGGTGACACAGGCTTAGCTAAGTGGCCCAAGGGCACAGAGCTGACAAGTGGCCAGGCCAGGACTCAAACCCAGTCTTCCTACAGTGGCTGTGCTCAAAACCACGTCTTCCCTTGTGCAGGTGCGGTCACTGGGCACACCCCAGACCAGGGCTTCCGGAACTTGCATGTGCTTCTACTCCCAGGAGCTTCAGTTCCTCTGATCTGGATGAGGCCAGGTTCATAGGCTTTGTCCAGAGGTCCCACTTTGGGAACTACTGTGCTACATTAGAGCGGCAGTGTCCAGTAGAAATGTAATGTGAACCTCATATACTGGTAGCCACATACCAAAAACAAAGTCAAAAGGGCACAGGTGAAATGAATGTTAGTACTATATTTTATTCAACTTGCTATGTCCTAAGGGATATGATTTCAACATACAACCAATATATAAATTACTAATAGTTGGTTTTGCATTCTGTTTTTGAACTCTTCAAGACCCTACGGTGTTCTGCATGTCTCCATGTGCACTAACCATATTCCCATCGCTCGGTAGCAGCCTGTGGTTAGTGGCCATTGGACTAACAGCTCACGAGCATGATGACTATATATTAGGGGTCGGGGCAGATAGTGGAAATAATCTGAATTTTCAGAGAGTAACCTAGATGTCCTTTCCCACAGCCTTGAACCACTTTGGGAAGTGGGGCTCTGCACCCCACTGGCAGGATCACAGTAGTGTGGGAACCCAGAAAGTTTTGCCACTAGCAACAGAGGTCATTCTGTAAGGGTCTCACACTTCTTGGGTCCCAGGGGTTTATACCCCTAGATTAGGAGGAAATGGGGTTTCTCAGTGCAGCCTGGTTGGTAGGAATGACCTGGGGCCAGAGTGTTGTGTGCTTTGGTCCATTTGTGCTGCTGTAACAAAGAGTTCTCTAGCTGGGAAGTCCAAGATTAAGGTGCTGAGAGTTTTAGTGTCCAGTGAGGCTGACTCAGCTTCCAGGATGGCACTCCCTGCTGCATCCCCCGCTGGGGACCAGTTCTGTCTCAACCAGTGGAGAGATGGAGGGGCCAGAGGGAAGGAAGGACTCCTCCACACAGCTATTACATGATACTAATTCTATTGATGAGGACTCTACTGTGTGACTTAATTACCATCTAAAGGCCTCATTTCTTGTTACAGTCACATTGGGGTTTAGGACCCAATTTTAGGGAGGCACATTCAGACACCCATGTGTGGGTATAGAATGGGATTCTTGCTCAATCTCTGCTCAGAGAAAGGGTTCAGGGATTGCACACTTGGGGTTTTCCAGCTAACCAGGCCATCTCTCTAGCTTGACTTTTGCAGAGTAATCTTGAAGGAGATGGGGTGCCTCTAGTTGCTATGTGATGCTTCTTTCAAATGTTAGAGGGAGCCAGTCAGAGCTGGAACCATCACGGCTGAAAATGCTGGGAGGCACTCCACACCGAGCGGGGCCAGCGCCATTATAAATGTGTTTCTTGGTCTTTGCAGGTACTATGGATTATCAGTGTGGTTCCCTGACGTCATTAAACACCTGCAGTCTGATGAATATGCACTGCTAACCAGAAATGTGCAAAAGGATAAATACGCAAACTTCAGCATTAACTTTACAATGGAAAATCAGATTCATACTGGGATGGAATATGACAATGGCAGGTCTGGACACTTTGAAACAATTAATTTGCTACCCATTCACAAAATCTGATTTCTTACTAGGATTCACTGTACTAAAGTCTGTGGGGTTTGTTTGTCTTTTAGTTTTTACACTTAGTCATTTTCAGGCTAAATAAGAATACTTCCAAACAGGCTCTGAAGATGCCTGTGTATCAGTCACTTCACCTAATGCTACTTCTAAAACTGAGTTGTCTCACGTTTATTAAGTAGCAGAATTGGTGAGTGTGAAAAGAAAAGTTAGAGAGACCCTGCAGAACAATGAGAGTAAGTTAAGGAAGAGAAAAGAAAATGGTGAGGGGTAAGGGAGTCACTTACCCCGAGAACAAATCTGAAGTGTAATTTGATGAGCTCCATTCCTGAGAGAGGGGCTGCTTTTCAGAACGCTCCCTGCTCTCCTGCGCCAGGTCGATGAGTGGAGCTTGGTTCTGTCCGGATGAGTTTCCATTAGAGAATGGCAATGACTGCCCGAGTTATGGGCTTTGAAAATGCCACGTGTGCTAGCGAGGGAAGCTGCTAGGTGTGGGATCCTTGGCTCAGGGCGGCGGTCCAGGCACATTGTTACAGAAAGGGCAAGGAGCGGATAAAGGACAGATCCCTTCCTGGGCTGTCTGAGAAAATGGCACCGGTGTGAGTTCAGGATAGCTTACATTACTAGGCAGTGGCCCCAGCTTCAAAATGATGAAAGTGAAATCCAAAGTACTCGAATAAAGTTTCCCAAAGCAAAAACCAGTTTGAAAAGATGAAAAAAATTTGTGTGATAAAAAGGAGAGTTACTGACTAGGCAGTCCTTGTTTTGGTTAGTGATTCATCAAGGGCCCTAACCATAGTTGAAACCAGGTAGGATCAGCTTCCCTCTCCCACCTGAAATCCTGGCTTAAATCTGAACTGGAATTTACAAAAACCTTACCATCAAATGCTCTGTAATTTGCTCTGTAATTCTAGAGTGAAAATTTACTTTATTTTAAAAGTTACTGTTAATCCCTTAGCTATTTCTAAAATATGTATATGTCTCAGTTGTAGTTTTGGTAATTTGTTGAAGTTCTAAGCTGGATAGTCAGCGATCACTTAGAATTGTTTTTACCATAGCAATGCAATAATTAATAATTTTTTTGTGCCAGGAGTTGAACTTAGGACCTTGCGCTTAACAGGCAGGCGTTTGTGCCACTGAGCTATATACCTGGCCCATGATTAATAATTTTAATAGTACCATATTTAAACCATTGAAAAATAGATACTGTGTATTTACTTTTTTGATCATGGAAAACATGTTCTGCATTTCAGGGAAAATTGAAATACTGTAGGCTGATACATTTTTAAAAAAACTAGCTTCCCCATTCCAATGGTACAAAGGCAGCCACCCCCACTTGCACTGACATAGGAGAGCCTGCAAATGGACCACAGAGACAAGCCACGTGAAGCCAGCCCCCGTGGCTCTCACTGGGCAGGGGAACCAAACGGTTTGGGGGGCTGCTTCTTTCTTCAGTCTGTTGAATTTTGTACCTTGCGTGTGTATTGCCCATTCAAAACTACAACTACCTCAATTTAAAAAAGAAGAAAAAACTAAAATGGCCTCCCTTTTCCAAATTCAGTCCCATTTTTTTAAAAAAAGTGTAATCTTCTTAAAATGTGCCATGTTCAAGCCTCCTTTAGTGCACTGCGATGGTTCTGCTCTGGAGCCCCAAAGTGGAAGCTGAGACAAGCTGATTTTTTAGGCTGGTTGGTCACTTTTCCTGATGGGCCCAGTCTGTGTTACACTGAGAGTTGAAAGAACCCAGCAGTTAGTGGATTACTTTGAAGTCAGCTCACCTGCCTAAAAGGATTAGTCCCTTTCTCTCCCTAAGGAGAGTAACTCCTCAGGTGAGCAAGCATTTCCCTCTCCATGACTGGCTAAGGATCCACTTCCAGACTCTCAGTGGAGTACCCAGGCCCGCCAGTGAGTATTCACCCACATCACAGCCAGGCCTTTCCAGTGCGGAACCACAGCCTCACCTAAGATGTCTGACAGCCCTCTCTTGTAACATCCTGAAATGCACTCCAAAAGCTCTCGTCATTCTACACATTTCCAAAACTGAACAGGACTCTTGTAATTCTCTATCTCAAGCAGTATCTGAAGGCCAGGCATGGTGGCACATGCCTGTAATCCCAGCACTTGTTAGGCTGACTCAGGAGGATGGCAGTGAGTTTGAGGCCAGCCTGGGCTACAAAGTGAGTTCAAGGCAAGCCTGAACTGCATAGTGAGACCCTGTCTGCAAAAGCCAAAAAAGAATCAAGCAATATCTGCTGGCTGTTGAAAGGAGATATTCCTGGAAATGAGTGTGACCTGTGCTTTTCCCAACAGAAGTAGTCAGTCCTCACATAATAAAGCAGAATTCCCGTGCCTCTCTGCAGGATGGTTGGAATTCCCTACACTGCACTACACTGCAATGCAGGAGAGGCTACAGACGTGCATGAAAAGCTCAAGGGGCTGAGGGTGTGGCTCAGTGGTAGAGTGCTTGCCAGGCATGTGCAAGGCCCTAGGTTCCATCCCTAGTACTGGAAAAAACATCCTCAAGTTAGAACCACTCACCCCAGATAGAGAATTTTGAAATGAAGGCATATGGAAGATCCATGGGGTAGGACTGAAAAATAAGTAGCCGCGGAAATGGAAAGATTGAGGAAATCCTCAATCTCTCTACCTCC
Organism: Chinchilla lanigera; assembly: GCF_000276665.1. Classification (NCBI taxonomy): domain Eukaryota; kingdom Metazoa; phylum Chordata; class Mammalia; order Rodentia; family Chinchillidae; genus Chinchilla; species Chinchilla lanigera. The sequence goes on along the minus strand of NW_004955425.1, from coordinate 24,513,350 downwards.
GATCACATAGCCCACAAAATGTTTTACCAACATGACAAAAAGCTAAGTGAGCTTGAGGGTCGCACCTTTCCTGGTGGCAAATAATTCTGAGCTGTGAGGCAGCCAAAGGACAAGCTGTACAAGGCAGAAGAAAAGAGGAAAGTGCTTACCAGTTCCAAAGTCTGTGTCCTTTACTGTTAAGGAAATCTCCAGTACAGCACCACACCTCTAAACCTGTTTGACAGCTTTGAACTCTAATGGACACAAATTGTTCACATGAATGTTGTATGTGTGTTGGACAGATTCCTAGGAGTCAAATTCAAATCTGTAACGTTCAAAGATTCAGTGTTTAAATCCTGCACATTTGAGGATGTGACTTCAGTCAACACCTACTTCAAGAACTGTACATTTATTGATACCGTTTTTGACAACACAGGTAGGTGGGTTGCCCAGCACTGCCTCAGGCTGGGGTCTTTTCAGAGGGCCCCAGAAATATGATAACCATGTGATGGTGTGGCCACAGGCTTTGTGGGATCTGAAAATTAAAGTGTAAATGAGCCAGGCGTGGCAGTACACACCTGGAGTCCCAGAACTTGGGAGGCTGAGGCAGGAGGATTGCTGCAAGTTCAAGACCAGCATGGACTATATAGTGACTTCAAGGCCAGCCTGAACTGCAGAGCAAGACCCTGTCTCTAAATAAAAAAATAAATAAATACATAAATAAAATGCAAATGAACAGGCTAAGCCAGGAGGATGCAAATTCAAGTCTACCCTAGGCAACTTGGGGACTATCTCAAAATGAAAAAGAAAAAGGCCTGAGGATGTAGCTCAGTGCTCATGCCCAAGGTTCAATCCCCAGCATTGCAATAAAAGAAGAAAAGAAAGAAAGAACAAGTTCTCTGAATCAGTTTGCATCAAAGATAAGCTTTATTGTTTTTCTTTGTTAGATTTAAGTGCAAGTGGTGCTTGCCTGAGTTCAGAGTTGCAAAAAAAAAAAAATTTAAAGCTTCTGGTTGATAATTTTCACCTGTAGTTTTGTAACTGGCACTGTAAAATAGAACTCTAAACTTTTTTTGTTGAGTATATAGCAACATCCCCCCTCCTCGGCCCCCAAAAGTCTAAGACAGAATATGTAGATGTCTGTGATAGAGTATGTAGATGCCAGGCCCGGGAGGCCAGGAGCCCCACTTGTTTTTTGTAAGAAAGAGGAGGATGAGTTAGAGATAGTTGTAAGTGTAAAGATCTGCATTATCTCTTTGTGTTTTTCTCTTTTTTGTGTTTTATTTTAAAAGACCCATGGCCAATAATAGATAGGAAGGTGGCGACTTGAGGCTAAAGAGCTCCTCGATCTTTTTAGAGTGAGCTTTAAATAATGTTTTACTTTAAATGGACAGCCTTTTGGGTTGGGTTAGTGACAAGTAGACAAACTTGAACGAACGAGCAGTGTGGCCGGTAACAGTTTTGGCACCAGTGAAGGACTTCAGTCCCTGCTCCTACAAAGCAAGATGGTGATTTGACACTAATAGGCCCCTCCATCTCCCCAGAGCTAGCTTTAAATAAATCCTGTTTTCCTTTTTACCCAAATATATGGCTTACCTTTCATTTGGTCAGTACCAAGTAGACCAGCCTGAGCATATGAGCCTAAGCGGCCAGTAACTGCTTTGAGAAGCCTGGCTCCAAAAGCTGGAGGTTGTGGAAGCCAGGCCTGACTGCACAGTCCACAGAGACAACAGCCTGTGACTGTGCTTGCTTAGGGGCTGTTTTAGTACAGCCTGTGCCCCAGGGGCTGGGAAGCTGGCCGGAAGCTGTGCTGTTTCCTCCTGGAAGAGTCAGACACGATCCCTCCCATCATTTTCACAACAGCAGAGGCTTAGAAAACTTCAGTCCTATGGCCGCAGAGCTAGTAATAGTAACAGCTGATGTTTGAAGCCAGCTTATCTGATTTCCAAGCCTCTCTCTCTCTCTCTCTCTCTCTCTCTCTCTCTCTCTCACACACACACACACACACACACACACACACATACACACACACACATTGGTCCTATAAAATGAGTCCAGAATAGTAGCCTGGCCCTGCAGGTGGATCAATGTCTATCTGAGGTGGCAGCCCCCTCTTCATGGTACTCAGACAGGATCCAGCTCCTCTGAGCTGTAAATGAGAATGAGGTCTGGTGTCTTTGATTTGTTTGTTTTTGTTTTTGTTTTTGATTGAGACAGGGTCTTGCTATGTGGTCCAGGCTGGACTTGAACTCACTTGTATAGCCCAGATTGGCCTCAAACATAGCTATCCCGCTGCCTCAGCCTCCCGAGCTCTGGGATTACAGCCCCAGAGTCTTCGATTTTAAATGGTGCTATCTAGTCAGGTGTGGTGACTCCTATAATTCCAGCATTCTGGAAGTCTGAGACAGGAGGATCACAAGTTGAGCCTAGCCTTTGCAACTTAATGATTTACCCAGACCCTGTCTCAGAGATAGATAGATAGATAGATAGATAGATAGATAGATAGATAAGGTAATTGGACTGGAGTGTAGCTCAGTTGTAGGCCCTTGGTTCAATCCCCAGTAGCCGAAAACAAAACAAAAACAGTGCTATCTATCACCCATCTTCTAACCCATTCAACCTTAGAAGACCACCCTTCTTTCTGACAGATCTTTCTGAGAGATTGGCAGGGAGATAAGAGCTTTGACTCTCACAGGCTCTTGGCAGCCTTTGCACAGATTCAAGTGCAAGAAAAAACTCTCTAGCGGTAAAAGCTAGAGACCTTCAGGATGAGGCTGACCTTGTTCTCCGGTGGGCTCCTCCACATGGCCCATAAATTACAAATTCAGCCTCGAGGACCCCAGGAAAGCTCTGCTCCTTCTCTAGCAGCGAGAAGGTCAACATGTGGGTATTTTAGAACAAATTGTTTTGTGTGGAAGCTATTAGTACTATAATAATGACCTTCATATAACATGATAATTAGAGCAAAGTAATACTGTAAAGTAGTAAACAAATAGAATAATTAGCAGTGGCCAACCATAGGAAATCAGAAGATAAGTGGGCTCTTTAACTTCATTTATTCCTTCATTCAACAAAGTTATCCCTATAGAGTGTGGTGGAACACACCTGTAATCCCAGCACTTGGGAGGCTGAGGCAGGAGGACTGACTATAGTGAGTTCAAGACCAGCCTGAACTATATAGCGAGACCCTCAAAAAACAAAACACCAAAACCAAAGTTATCCCTTCCTTCTGCTAGAACTTCTGTTCCGGAGTTTATAACACAAACTCCAGAATAGCCCGGGCCCTGAGGTTGTCAAGGAATTCACCATGACGACCTTCTGAGTTTTTAGTAGGTTTTCTGGTCCTGAGACCTGCTGCTTGCACCTGCTAAGATCTTGATGAACTCTCTTTGTCATTATCCCTCCAGATTTTGAGCCATATAAATTCATTGACAGTGAATTTCAGAACTGCTCCTTTTTCCACAATAAGACGGGATGCCAGATTACCTTTGATGATGACTATAGTGCCTACTGGATCTACTTCGTCAACTTCCTGGGGACACTGGCGGTGCTGCCGGGGAACATTGTGTCTGCCCTGCTGATGGACAGGATCGGGCGCCTGACCATGCTGGGTATGTGCTCAGCCCTGAGGGGGAGGAGAGCTGCCCCGGCCTCCTCTGGGCTCTCTGCCCCCCTGAGGGTGTGGCCCAGGCGGGCAGGCCCCTTAGACCCTCTACTTGGACTAAACTGTCGTAAAAATGGTGTCTAACACCACAGCATGTGCGCAGTTTCCATGATGTAACAGACTGAAGTACTAGTTGGGTATGAGTAATGTCTGTCTGTCACTTAAGTGGGCGAGAAGTGGACGCTGTGCGCTGCCCGCAGCAGCCAGCCCCAAGGTATCACTCGCTCCGGGGATCGCTCGCTCCGGAGCTCTGTGCAGCCCAGCTGCAGCTGCTCTGTGAAGTCAGTCTCCTGAGAGGGGCCCCACTCCCCGGGATGCTAAAAGCGCTGCTTCTTGTCCGCACCCTTGGCAGGTGGCTCGATGGTCCTCTCGGGCATCAGCTGCTTCTTCCTGTGGTTCGGCACCAGCGAGTCCATGATGATCGGCATGCTGTGCCTGTACAACGGGCTGACCATCTCGGCCTGGAACTCCCTCGACGTGGTCACCGTGGAGCTGTACCCCACGGACCGGAGGTGTGTGACCTGGGCCCTGGGAAAGAGGTGCCCCAACTCCCGTGGGACCGCTGGGGAAAAAGATCATAAGAAATAAGCCAAATTACCACTCCCCCAAGAAAGTGAAAATCCAAAACATTTTAGTTTGTGAATTTGTAGGTTCTCTTCATACCTTTAAAAAAAAATGTAGGGGAGTCCTTCCTAGCAGCAATTAGTAGGGCAGTGAAGGAAGGCAAGAACTGTCATTGTGCCCCTGACCTAACATGATGGCCAGCGGTGTGAGCAGCCGCAGCAGCTGGGTGAGGACTGGAATGTAATAGGCTTCTGTGGCCCACACTGTGAGTGGCTGCTCAGCCCTGGAGAAAGGGTGCCTCATGCCTTCAGCGGGCCGTGGCAGCCTGCATGCAGCAGTGAGGAGGGGTCTCTAGAACATGGCTGTGGCTTTCTAGTCTGTGGGAGGAAAGCCTGACACATTTCTAGTTCCAATTAAGCAAAAAACAAAGAAGATTGCTACTGGGGGAAAATGGGAACACAGAGACTTTATATCTCATGTCCAAGAAAGGACTAGAAGGCGGGACTTTTGGGTGGAGCTGCAGCAGTTAAATAATTAAGGTAAAAAAAAAATAGAAGCCCTACTTTGCTATTAGACATGAGCTAAGACAAATGCCCTTTGCCTCCTTTTATTTCATGCATAACTCATGTTTTGTTGCTATGGGAGTTCTCTGTGTTGGAGGCTTCTGCAGACTTTAAAATGAAGGACAAAGAAACCAACCAGACAATCCCAGCACTGGGGTGGCTGAGGCAGGAGGATCGTTGTGAGCTCAAGCCCAACTATCTTAGTTACTTTCCTCTCATTGCTGAGACAAAATACCTGACACTCAGCATTAAGGAAGGAAAGGTTTATTTAGCTCACTGTTTACGGTGATTTCAGTCCATACTCGGCTGGTTCCACGGCAGGTGACAGATGGCAGAGGGCAGTAGTTCATGGCAGTGGAAGACAGCAAAAGCAGCAAGAGCACAAGGGGAGGAGGCAAGCGGCCTCTTTCCCTCCCTATATTGTATGCTGGCTACCTGCTCATGCCTACACCATCTCTGCGCCCTCCTCTTGCACACTCAGGATGTAGAACTGCTGAGTCACCTGCCAACCCTCTAGACTCCTCAAGCTGGCACAGTGTATCAAGCATAACACCAACCTAGGCTACACAGTGAGTTCAGGGCCAGCCTAGGCTATACAATGAGACCTTGTCCCAAAAATAAATGAATAAACAAATAAGTAAAATGAAGAAGAAGGGTTTCCTCCTTAGGAGATGCTGAGCTTTGGGGGCTAATAATTTGCTCCTGATCCCAGGTCCCCACTCTGGGCTCGTTTCTTTCTGGCCACAGTGGGCTACAGCCTTCGCATGTCCGGTCTCCAACCTGCACTGTTCCCCAGGAACATCTTTTCCTGAGCATAAGGGGACGCTGTTGATTCTCATGTGTCCACCTCCTTGTAGCAAAACCAAAGCTCAGGAACCCCGCGTGGCTGTCACATGTTCTAATTCAGACCCTCAGTGAACCTGCATTACGTACTTGGCCTCTGAGAGAAGCCATACAGCTGTGTGTGGCAGTTATTTGGCATATGTTAATCGCTACCCTTCCTTCATCGGCACCCTGGGGTGGATGTCACTGGCCTTGGGATAAGGGTGCTACCAAAAGCAGGACTGCGGCTTCCCCTGAGCTTTCTCTCACCAACCTCTCACTGTGGAAACAAGGCCCGCATGGGTGTGGATTAAACTATTTATTGTTGTGGTCAGCCTTCCTCCACTCTGATAAAGCATCTAAAACAAATCACTTAAAGTAAGGTTGTCTGGGCTTGCCGTTTCAGGGGTTCCAGTCCATGGCCGGCTGGCTCTGTCACTCTGTGCCTGTGGTGAGGCAGAATATCATGGTGGGGACTGTGTCATGGAGCGAGCTGCTCGGCTTGTGGTGGCTGGAAGCAAAGAGAGAGCTTGATTTTATAACTGACCCTCTCCCCCAAACCTGCTGAGCAGTGACTACAGCCACACCGTGAAGGCCCCACCTCTGAACAGAGCTCTACTGCAGAGCAAGACTTGAACACACAAGCGTTTGGGGGATGTTCGAGATCCAAATCACAACATTTATGATAAACCCCTCTGTGATAAAATGAGGCTGTCGGAGCCTCCTTCCTTTTTATTTTCCACTGTGATTTGGATACCACTAGAGATGAAATCACCAGCTACCACTCTGGAACTAGGGGTGTTTGTTGACTTAGCTCCTCCAAGAAACTGACATCAAGATGGGACTACCCATGCCCAGGTGGTACATGTGTAATCCCAGCACTCTGGGAGGCTGTGGCAGGAGGATTGCAAGTTTGACCCCAGACTGGGCAACTTAGTGACTTAGCAAGACCTTATCTCAAAATAAAAATAAAAAGGGATGAGGATCTACAGTAGCTCAGTGCAAATCCCTGGCTTTTTTTTTTCCAGTAACACATACACACACACACATCACACTAATGTGCAAGTTGTTGTGTTTTTTCTTTTCTCTTCAGAACTAAGAACAGTAAGAGTCAGGATAATGTGGTATGGTCAGGATGGAGGAGGATGTGGGGCCCTGAAGCACTGGAACACTGGAGAGGGTTTCTCACTGAGGCAGGAGAGGAGCATTCAGGCAGCTTCCAAGTTTTCCATTCCTTTTCCTGAAAGGCTGGTGCTGCCTTTACTGGAATGGGAAGGGTTGTGGGAAGAGGAAGGTAAGGGGAAAGCAGGACTCAGTGTTCCTATGACATTTGAGCTGCTGTCAGATGTCCAAGTGGAGATGCCAAGCAGGCACTGGATAGAAACCGGAACTCAGAGGAGACACCTAGGTGGGAAGTAAACGATGAGCTCTTTCAGGGTGCAGATACAGTTTAAAGCATGATAGTGGATGAGACCCCTGAAGAGGAGGCAGACGGGGAAAAGGAGGTTTTGACTGCTCAGCCCTGCGGACCCAGAAGACTGAGAGCTCAAGGAGATGAGCAGCAATCAGCAAAGGAGATTGGAAAGTGGCCTTGAATGAGGTAGAAAGAAAATTAAGGCGTTAGATCCAAAGCCAAGTGAAAAGAGTCATTTAGGATGGAGCTGGGACACAGCTGAGTGACAGAAGACTTGCCTAGCTTGCTTGTGGCCCTGGGTTTGATCGCAGCACCACAAAAAAAGGAAACAAGAAAGTCCTTCAGGAAGTAGGGATGACCAGATGCAACAGATGTTAATGATGGGTCAGAAAGGTGAGGATGGGGAATGTGTACTGTACTAGCACTGGGAGTTAAGGCAGAAACCCTCACCCTGGGGTACAGATAGGTGCCCACTGTCATCAAGCCAAGGCCCGTGGCCTCAAGTCACAGTCGAGGTGACTGTAGACCCTGAAATCGGCCCAGCTTTGAAATGAGCAACCTCACCTTTCTCCTGGCTTGGGGTTCAGTTGTCTTCTGAGTGAGCCCCTAGCTGGTTAAATCTGCAGATCAGAGGTAAGTGGCCCAGCTGTAAAGATCTGAGGACCGTGGGGCAGTCAGGCAGTGTGTACACGTGCATGTTGGAGACAGCCAGCTGCCTTTTCTTCTTTTGCACCCTTGTGTCATGACTTTTCTAGAAACAGGGCTCATGGCATGATTCTACAATCAGGCGGTGGGTTAGAGGGGCTGGGAGAGTTCAAGTCAAAGGGAACAGAGAACAAAGGCCCACGTGGAAGTAAGGTGTTGGAGGAGACAGAAGGTTGAGTTTGGACATGAATTTTCAGGGTAAGAAGATCTAGATACCACGATTAGGACACCAAGCTAGGACACAAGGATTTACGGGGCCAGAACCTCAGGCTGGGTAAGGAGAGAACAAAAAGCCAGGCTTTATGCGCGGATCAAAGTAAGAAGACTGCAGAGGCAGGGTTGCCACTGAGGCGAGGCTGAGCAAGTTAGTTTGGCAGTAAAAGCTTGTCTGTATCATCCTTGGGCCCAAGTTCCCAAGGCCAAAGTAGCCTTGGGTGGAGGTGAGAAGTCAGGACTAACTGTGGGGAGGCACAGAATAGAAGGCCCTGTGCCCGTGCGTTCTCCCGGGCCACCACCTCCCTCTAGGTCCTAAACTTTCCTCCCACCTATGGTCACAGCTTGAAACTTCGGCCAAAACCAGCTTCTGGTGACCTGGAGGGACATCTACTGTGGCTGAGACGCCACAGTCCATGCAGTGTCCTCCTTGCTCGCACCCACAGTGTTGAGGTTTGGTCTTAAAAGAGCAGGAAATGTCTGTGGTGCTGAAGGGATCTGCAGAGTGAGGTGGGAAGATGACAGAGGCCGTGGTCTGGTCAGGCACGTGTCCTTGACCGTGCAGCTGGGAAGACAGCATTGCTTTTGAGATGTATTCGAAGGAAAGAAAAGAGCAGTGGAGACAAAAGTGATGTGCCTTCGAAGTTCAGAGCGCTACTGAATAGTCAAGTCATAATATTTTAACAATTCTCACATCACCCCTAGGCACTTAGCTCTTCTCATGCCAAATAAAGTAAGCAGCCATAGATGTGGGGTAGATCATGAACAACTAATAGCGTGAGGGTCTTCTGATCAGTGGGAAATGTCTGAAAGAAAGGCCCTGCCACTAAAGGCACTGGCCAGGGCACTTCCTCTCTGCCCTTTCTCTGCTCCCTAGCCCCTGCCACCAGCAAATTTGGGGGGGCCCTTTGTGACTAGCACTGGAGATGCCAGCAGGAGGTACCTGCCACCGCCTGGGCTTGGCCAGGATCAGAGCACCACCCCTAACCCATGTTGAGGGGTTCCTATCTTAATTTGGAAAAATAGGCAAAATTTCCCTCTTGGAATCTTCAGTAAGGAACGCAAGGATAGGTTCAACGGGACTCCGTGCTGCTTACCCTCTGTCCTTCACTCCCCGGCCTTTCCCCCTTCTTCGAGGAAGTTGTAACCTCCCAGAAGTCCTGAGGTGGCCGGGTGGTGCAGGCCTCGGCCTCTGGCTCAGGGGTGGACTCTTGGCCTGCTTGGCCTTACACTACCTGGCAGTGACTCTCTGCTGCTGCCGTGTGGCCGCCGCAGGGTCCACAGCTCTCAGTCCTGAGGAGACCGGGAGCTGCTAGGGGTGATGGCTCCAGCCCCGAATCCTGGCTCCTGCCCCATCCCCAGCCCTGGAGGCCTCCCTCAGGGTACACAGCCGCTGCCCCACCTCTGGCCTCCTCCTTCCTGCGCCCTTCTGGGTTCACGGTTCAGACAGAATCTCAGGAAGAATCTGAACGCAAACCTTGATTTTTCACACGGCTGCTCCCGCGGCCGGCACACAGCACTGTGCGTGGTCTCAGACCGTGAGCTGAAGGGAGAATACCTTTCCTTCCGCAGGACTGTGCTTGTCCAGACAGAGACGCCCTCCCGAGGCTGCCTGTATGCCTGGCTCACTTCCTGACCAGCCTCAGGTCCTTAGGGGACCACTCTGTGCCTGGTTGTTTGCGAAGTGCAGTGAGGGGTGGAGTGGCGTCTCAGGCCCTGCGATAGTCAGCTTTCGGGAGCTTCTGAAATCAGAGATAGATAGCTTAAGAGGAGGTAAAATTTACATGGCTCCCAGTCTCAGTGGTTCCAGGCCACGCTGGGCCTGTTCGTGCCACGCCCTCCACTCCATCAGCAGCGTGGAGGAGAGAGCACTGTTTGGGAGTCCCCTCCTGCAAGGCTGCGGGTGCAGGTCTGGGGTCTGCATTTAAGAAGCTCCCTGGGTCACTGGGACGCACAGCCGCGTCCGTGGGCCCTGGCCTCAGATGAACTCCAGGTGGCCTGGGTCATCACATTGTTTATCCCAGCCCAGGCTGCGCTTCCTAGCTAGGTTTGTCAGATAAATGATAAGACCCAAAGGCTCAGCTTACAAAGACTCCCATTGTGACCAGGCTGGTCCCTGGGTTTTGATTTCAACAAGAACGAGGAATAGGAAGCCCCGGGATGGCGGGGTGGGGGTGAGGGGCAGGCAGGGCATCCTGGGTCCTCGGACCCTGCTCAGCCCAGGCCCCACCTGTGTGGGAAGGCAGCCGGGTTTGCAGCGGTGTGGGCACCCCCGCCCACACGAAGGACGCTGCTGCCCCCAATAGGAGATTTTCCTTCAGGAGCAGAAAGGAGCTGAATTCAGTCTTTTCTGACGAGAATATGGAATTCATTCTGGTTTTTTTTCTTCAGAACAACAGGATGATAATCTGACACCCTAAACATCACCCAAATAATGGTCATTAAAATGTCCATGACAAAAATCTACCTCCAGCCTTTTTAGAAGCTCACTTAAAATCCCTCAGTCACCTTTCCTTAGGGAGCACCACTGGCCGCCCCTGGCAGGTCCTGGGGAGGGGTGTGCCACGCGGCAGGGACTGCACAGCCCCTCCAGACATGGCCTGAACCCAGATAGGGCTCATTCCAGAGCAGGGGACGCCCAGGCCTGGCCTGGACTGGCCTGTGGGGGAGGGGAGGCACGTGCAGTGACACTCAGTGAGGCAGCTGAGTGAGGGCGGGGGGAAAGATGATTCTGGTAGGTGAGAAACCGGCCTGGCCTGAAAGCGAGAGTGTGTGAGTCCTCTGGTTCGTGATGATCTGCTTGGCTGGAGGTGTGCTCAAGGGGACTAAGGAACCAGCACTATTTTTTCAGGATTTTTTTTTTTTTTGCATTTGAGACAGGGTCTCCTATAGCCCAGAGTAGATGTTTTTGTAATTTCTTTTCGTATATAATAGTGAATACTGATCAGTTTTAAAATGCAGACATCCCTGGGAAGATAACAAGTGACCAGCCCTGGATACACTTCTAAATCACTTGGAACTTCAAAATACCTAAGCCCCGAGTAAAACAATAAAGCCAAAACCCCTAGCAATAAAGCGTGCTCCTAGCCTCTCACCTGTGCTGGTTTCCTTGTGGTTTATGGTGCTGGGGATGCGCCTCAGGGCCCTGCACCGCTGAGCTCCTCCCCACCCCAAGCACAGGGCTGTTTCCAAAGCTCCCAGCCAGGTGAACGCGGTTAGATGTCTATGCCCCACTGCTCAGAAAGCCATCATCAGCCCAGGGGAACAGCAGCCTCGGGGAGCCAGAAGCACGTTAAGCTGGCATGAGGTCAGCCATTTGACACTCAAAAGGCTTTTGAGGGTGTCTGCAGCAAACCTGAGTGTGTACCCTAGGTCAGGGGTGATGTGAGGCAGACAGCACCCTGGCCAAGTGCCACCCTTCAGCAGCAAGCTGCTCCTACTCCTTCAGACCAGCCCTCACCACCCTCTGGGAAGCCCGCCCTCCCCAGCCGCAGCTGCGCCCCTGCGCCTGCCCCACAGTGCGCCGTGGCATCTCTTATCACTGCATTTAGTGTGTGATCTCGTCTGTCTTGGGACACTGGGACACGGGGGCCCAAGCCAGTGTGTGGCACACAATAATGGGGGACAGGCATGTGGCACATGCCTGTAATCCCAGTTGTCTGGGAGGCTGAAGCAGGAGGATTGTGAAGTCAAGGCCAAACTAGACAGCTTGTCTCAAAAGAAAGACACTTGTCTCAAAAGAAAAAGATAATGAGTGATGATTCAGTGGGTACCTGAATAGGAGAATGTGTGAGTTAGAGTATAGTTAGGACAGATTGGCTCATCATCAAATATTGGAGCCAAGAGTGGTGGCACACACCTGGAATCCCAGCTGTTTGGGAGACTGAGGCAGGAGAATTGCTAGTTCAAGGCCAGAGGTCAAGGCCAACCAGGACAACTTAGTGAGACCCAGTCTCCAAACAAAAGCTAGAGAGAGTTGAGATGTGACTTACTGACAGAGTGCCCCGGATTCAATCTCCAGTTCCACAAAAACAAAACAAAAGCAGTCAAAGCGTTGCGTGTGTCTCAGGCCAGTAGCTCAGGTGGACTCAGTGTAAAACCGTTCTTTCACCTTAGCATGGAAACCTGGTCTTCAGGTACAACGTTGTTTGTGAGATGCATAAAATTCATTATTTCAAGAAACTGACTTCCTCATGGATTCTTTTTCAGTGCTGGGACAGAACCCAGGGTGTCCTGCGTGCCAGGCAAGTGCAGTGCCACTAGCCGTGCCCCCTCTAGCCCCAGATGACTCTTTAGATCACGGACGCATTTTTTATTTGAGGCTGCCCATACTTTGCGAAATGCCCCATGCTGAGTCCTCTGTGCTTCTTTCCAAACTTCTTTCAATCATTTGACAAGGTTATCCAGAAAAAGCTCCTCTTCCAAAGTTGGAGCTGATGGGAATGCTCACATCTTACTCTGTAGCAGGCAAATTAGCAGCTGAGTCTGGGTCTATGTCGTTTCTTTCTCTTTTTTGCATTTTGAGACGAGGGAGACCTCCAGGTTGAGGTAACACTCCTGCCTCAGCCTTCAGAGTGCTAGGATCACAGCATGTACCACCACATCTGGCCCGTTTCAGGGCTTTTCAAAATGCAGCATTTAATTTTGCTTTCTCTAATAATTTCATGAGTCAGAGGGGCAAATACTCCGCCAATGTTTAAAATGATAGCCAAGGCTCACAGGATGCCCACTGCATGCCAGCACTCTTCTGAGTGCCAGCGCTGCTCAAGTCCCTTTCTTCTTCCAAAACAAAAACAAAACCAAACCCAGGAGGGTGGTTTTGCACTCGGGCCAGAAAAACCAAAAAGGGATCTGCTGATGTGATTGATGACCGTGCTGTCCTCGCTCTATGGAGGGGAGGCCAGCAGCCTCCTCTTCCAGGAGAAGCAGAAAGCAACATAAGTAAAGCAGACCCCACCAAAGTGTGAACCCCCAAGGAAGGAGCCACTGACCAGCTGCACTGAGGGGATGCCCCGTGGCCACATCCCAGCTCAGCTGAGCGCTGCCACAAACCACCCCCCGTGTAGGTCTCAGGCACTCGTGGCCAAGGAGCAGCCACCACATGGAGCGCAACGGGGCTCCCGAGCAACACAAGACTGTTTGAGAATCTGTACTTTTTTTCTCTTTTTTTGAGGCAGGGTCTTGCTATATAGTCTAGACTGTCTTTGAACTCACTGCATAACTGGGGTTGGCCTCAAACCCGTGATCCTCCTGCCTCAGTCTCTCAAGTGCTGGGATGACAGTACAGCACCTTGCCTGGGTGCATTGAAACATTTATTTTTTTATTTATTTTTTTTTTTTTTTGGTCTTTTTGAGACAGGGTCTCGCTATGGACTTCAGACTGGCCTTGAGCTCACTTTGTAGCCCAGGCTGGACTTGAACTCACAACGATCCTCCTGCCTCAGCCTCCCGAGTGCTGGGATTACAGGCGTGCGCCACGACGCCTGGCACTCATTAAAACATTTTAAGCAGCTTAACAACAATTGAGAAGTAAGGATTCTTCCTGGAGATGAGGAGTGAGGGAGGAAGCTTATAGAAGGACAGTAGGTGGTCTTATTTTTCCTCTGTGCTATTTGCTGGGGAAGAGAGGCAGGAAAATACTTCTCATCTGAGAAAAATGCAGGCACTCACTCTGCTGGGGAGGAGCAGGTAAAGGGGGCTTTGCAAGCTCTGAGCTCCTCACCCGCAAAAGACTTTATGAGCACAAGGTGACTTGTCCTCATCTGCCTTACTTTAAGTAAAAACAGAGAGTCATGCACTGAAAACTTTTTACTGTACTAAAAACAGGTGCCCTGGGGTAGAGTCCCTGTGTGAGTGACTTTTCTAATGTATGTCTGCCTCAGATGGAGGCAGTGGGCATGCTGGGGACATTTGAGGGAATCCTGCGTCGTCTGAGGAAGGGGCAGGCACATTTTCTTGAGTGCCAGGCTACTGTAAGGAGGCTGTGTGCTCTGCCCCGATGGTCATCTCAAGTTCTGCCTCTGCTTGGAAGGAGGGAAACCCATAAGCAGTAAGGGCTTGGTGGTCTTTGTAAAAGCTCGTACAGCAGACGCTTCCAATGCCTGTGTCTGTCCTGCTGCCCATGTGTCTTGGGAAGTCATCCCATCCTTGGTCACAGTTTTGGTGACACAAGGGATAGCTGCCTGCATCTTTTTGCCTGCTGGAGTGATACAAGAGGTCATGGCTTTGTGAAGGGAGAAAGTTCTCGTTTTTCTTATCAGCAGCAAACACTCTGGCCTTTTCCTGGGAACACACGGTAAGATGTGGGTGAGAGTTTATGATTCTGGAATCTAGAAGCTGGAGTGGAGTTTTTAAAAAGTGAAAGAAGCCAGTCCAGGCTTCACGCTGTATGATTTCAACTAAATGGCCTTCTGAGGCAAGAGACAGTGTGGAACAGAAAGATCAGTGCTGACAGGAGCTGGAGGAGGGCAGGTACACCGAACTTGGAGAGGTCTATTATTCTGTGTGACCCCGATGATGGACATATGTCACCGCGCATTTGTCAGAACTCATGGGAGATCCACCACCAAGAGTGAACCCTCATACCAGCAGTGTGTTAATGAACCTACACTGGCTCGTCACAGCTGGGTGTGGTGATGCACATCTGTAATCCCAGCTACCTGGGAAGCTGAGGCAAGAGCATGGTGAATTTAAGGCAGGCCTAGGCACTTGAGCAAGACCTTACCTCAAAATAAAAGTTTAAGAAATGCTTGCAGGTAAAGCTGAGTGGTAGAGAGCACTTGGCTGGCATGGGCAAGGTCCTGTCAGTCTCCAGTACTTGCACATGTGAACACGCACACATGCGTGTATGTATGTGTGTGTGTGTGTGTGTGTGTGTGTGTGTGTGAATCAGTTTTAGTGTATGTATTGCAGCAATTCCTGAAGTTCATAGGGGCGACAGGAGCCCATGTGAGCTCAATGAACGTTTTTTTATTGTAAACCTAAACTGACTTGCCTGGTATGCACAAGGCCCCCAGTTTAATCATCCTGAGAGAAAGACAGAGAGAAACAGAGACAGAGACAGAGATAGAGAGACAGAGAGACAGTGTGTTAGAGGGGCTGCAAAAAGCCATTTCAGCCCGGTGGCATCCTCTCCATGGAGTGGGAGGAGAGGGACCATGTTGTCACTCTACTTAAGTCTCCTTTGGTTCCGAACACAGCCCCCAGCAATTTCACTTAAAAATAGTCATCAGTCTATTAATCTCCTTATCTTTTTGGTAGCTATTGGTATTACCAGTCTATTTCTTAAGAAAAAAATATAGTTAGCTAACCCTCTTCTCCAGAAGGCCTGGTTTCTTGTCCCTGGAGATGTCACTTTGTCCTTCCTCCTTCTGGACAGTTGGCGGCATTGCCACCCTGCAGAGCTGGCTCCGTCTGCTTTCTGGGTGTCTTGGCCAAAAGAGGAACTCGATGCTGCTCCCCTTTGCTAGCTGTGTTTCTGCCAGAGCAGGTGTTCGCGCAGGGACTGCTCCCGGGCTGCTCTGTGAGGAGGGCGGACCCCTTCCTGCAGTGTGGAGACAGCAGGAGGGGTAATAACCACATGAGTCTCTGAGATTGAGGGCATCTACACAAAACCGGAAACAGCACCAAGAATAGGACAACTGGTGATGAGCAGTTGCAGAACTTGCCAGAGGAAAACCCACACAAATGTACCCATCAAAGAAACGCTAAATGCTTAATTTTGAAGTATGTAAGATGCGGTTCTCTTTGTGGTGAGAAAGAGAAGCTATCCAAAATTGTCCTGCATTTAATACTTATGGACACCCAGGGAAAGCCAAGAAGAAGGGAAATGGCATAAAGTCAGAAGGAAATTTGCACTCTTATTATCTCAGGTGAGATATAGAACTGTGAGCAAAACTTAGCCTCTTGCCAAGAAGACCACCATAGAATCACTCATGTGCACTAAAGGTAACAGGGCTGGGGTGGCTTAGTGGTACAGAGCTTGCCTGGTATACACAGGGTCCTGGGTTCAATCCCCAGGACTACCATTGCCCTACCCCACCCTGCAAAGAAAACTAAAAGTAAAAGGTTTTGTTTTTTCCAAAGGCTGTCAAGAAACGGGATGTGGGGGCTGGAGTTGGAACTCGGTGGTAGAGCACAGGCTTAGCATGCTTGAGGCTCTGGGTTCGGTACCCTGTGCACACAAACACATATCTTGGAGGCAGAGAAGCCAGCAAACAATATCTCTAGGTCTCCAGCCCAATTCCTTCTAGGAGCTCATTGGTAGCTGCCAGCTCAGCACAGGTCAAGGTTCTCTACCAACAAAGCCACACCCCCAGCGGAGGAGTCACTGGTGAGACTCTCCTGATCTCCCCCTTCCCACTGGGATTGGAGGCAGTGGTCCACCTTCCCTCACTCTGAGCCAGGGTGTGATAGACGCCTCTTGCTATGAACCGTCCTGGAGCCTGCTTTTCTCCTGAGTGCAAGGCTTGAATGAGGTAAGATTAATTTTGATGTAAGAGAGCCTTTTTTTCAGTACGCGTGGGCCAAAAGAGAAGACACTTCTCTTAGGCTCTGAAGTCCCCTTTCTCTTGCTGTTCACGGTAAATGGGAACCTATGGTCAGAATAAGAATCCAAAGAGTACTAGGAAAGACCACAGAAGGCAGCAGGAACAGACGACACCAACAGCTGGGCTTTGCCGGCCCAGATTTGCTAAAGAGCATTTCATGCTTGCCAGAGCCGAGTCTGATGGTTCTGGTACAGAACAAGTGCGCCTGGTGCTGCAGTGCGGAGTCATTTCTGAACCTTGCTGCTGTTTCTTCCCCGCAGGGCAACGGGCTTCGGCTTCCTGAACGCACTCTGCAAGGCGGCGGCCGTGCTGGGCAACCTCATATTTGGCTCCCTGGTGGGCATCACCAAAGCCATCCCCATCCTGCTGGCCTCTACCGTGCTCGTGTGCGGGGGACTCGTGGGGCTGCGCCTGCCTGACACACGAACCCAGGTCCTGATGTGACGGGAGCAAAAGCCACATCTGTGCACTTCCTCGTCGTGCCCTGGGTCGAGTCTCTGGATAGACTCAAGGCTTCGGATTTTTCGTACCTAGAAACGTGGTCAGATATCAGAACACAACCTGTTGCTGTGACTTGACGTGTAGACGCGTATCATCTCCCCCTCCCATATGTTTCGCACAGGTTTACTTTTCATGCATTGTTGTCTTTCCTGTGATGCTGCTTCCCCCACAGTACCAGTGGAAGAACTGCTGAAATGTCCTAACCAGCCAGGCTCCCCGGGGTGCGGCTCCATGAAGGTGCAGACACTAAGAAGAAGGCTGTTGTAAGAAGCAGACCCTGCGCCGAGTGCAGCCAGAGCAGGAAATATACGTTGGCATGTTATTACAGTTCTGCTGAGGGGAAGGATTCTTTCTTTTTGTTTAAGCAGAGTGCTATTTCCTGTTTACTTAGAAAAGGACACCCAGCAATTTTTGCTGTTACAGCAGGGCCTTCCAAAGAAAACCATGCGGTACACACAGGCTTGGGTGGGGCCCTTTCAGGCAGACAGTGGAGGTAACTGTGCTGATAAGAAAAGCATAGGCTCAAGCACTTACCCACAAAACCCAGTGAGCAGAAGCAAGTTTTCTGACGGAGAGTCTGATTAAACTTCTAAGAACTCTGAGGGAAAGCACCACGGCAGTGTCAGTGGCCGTGGTGTGTCCATAGCTCACACTGTCTCCAGGTCAGTTTGCCTGCATTTCCCTTGTCCTCACTGCATGCCAGACGCCATGGATGCTGCCAGACAGCAGATTTAGGAAAGAGGGTCACTTCTTAAAGACCACCTCTGAGCCAGGCATGGTAGTACAGGTCTGTAACCCCAGCATTCTGGGAGGCTGGGGCAGGAGAATCACCATAGAGAGCACAGCCTGGGCACCTGAGTGACTTAGCTGTTTCAGTGCGCTGGCCCTGGGTTTAATCCACAGAGCAACCAAAAAAAATAAAAACTACATCTGCTTTCCTGATTTCTCCTGCCTAGAGAATATTAGTGATATCTAAATTGTAATAAGTTGTAAATTAGGAAGAATTCACACCTAAAGCCATTGGAAATGCAAACAGTACCTTTCCCTGTACCTGCTTTCTGAGGAAGAATCTCACCCTGCCCCCTTTGGTGGAAGATGGCATTCACCTTCCTAGTGAGCACCCTGGAAGCAGATGTCCCCTCCAAGCTCCCCCTGGGCTGGCACCTGGTCTCAGAGCTGCCCTGCACTCCAGAGGGGCTTCAGGCAGACTTGGGGTGTCTCCTAACACCACCTGCCTGCTCCCATTTACCTCTAGAGGCTCTCTGGGCTGGGAAGCAAGAGGTCCCCAGGACATTTCCCTGGGCCAGCTGTCAGTTAGACCTTCTCCCCCACCCATGCATCCCTTTTACACATCTTTGAAATATGAAGCCTCCTTGTAGACTTGCGGCCAGGAAATAAATCCCATAATTGATAGAGATTCCTTTCTTAACTCTCCCTGTCTTGCAGGAGGGTGAGCCTCATTACCTCTTCTAGGATCTCCTCACAGGGAGAGGGCAGGCTCTCTCCTCCGGGAGGGGCAGGCTTTTGTCCCCACTCATCTTTACATCAGAGATGTCCTTGCTCCCTGGGGCCCTGGAGCTCCCTCCTGTCCTGAGGGTCCCTCTTGAGCCAGCACTGAAAAGTGTCTTTCATTAACCGAAGCCATGAATCAGAGGGCCGCCCGTGTGGGGCTGTGGCAGGAAGAAGGTGTCTCCTGGGGAGGTGGGGTTGTGTCAGGGACAGAACATCAGGAAAACTCAAACCAAAGTCTGCAGGGGTGGAAGGGAGAAGGAAAATGAGCAGAGACTGGACACGACTTACATGACAGATATCAACCAAGCAGGGAAAGAAACAGACCCTCCCCCACACACACACTTCTGCCTCCTGTCCTATTGTGGGAGAACAACAGGCAGCTAAGAAAGTAGCCTGTGACCGGAAAGTAGCCTGTGGTCACTCTGTCTCCTGTGGACTCATTTCTCTGCTTCCCTACCCCTGAATTTGTCTTCTTTACAGAAAGACCTACTGGGGAGTGAACAGGTCTTTAGTCAAGTGTGGTGTGTGACAGTGACTGCCAAAGGTGAGCCTCCTCTCATCCACCCCCCAAGAGAAAGGCAGCAAGGCGTGCAGCTATCATTTTCACTAGTTGTCCGTGACAGTTAACCTGGCCACCTGGACTACCCTTTGTTTTTAAAAATTCTTTGTTGTCCACTGTAGATTCTAAATGCATAAGACATCTGTCAAGTGGTGGGGTGCAGATACTCAGAAATTTTTATCAGAACACCCTGGCTTATGAGACTGCCACCGTGGGTCCCCTTCAGAGGGCCACTCTTGGCCTTCTTATCACCTAAACTAAGCCTCCCAGGTGGCCCAAGAGGGATCTCTTCTAATCTTCTGGACAGTGTGTGGTCACAAACCTTCTTGGTCACCACCTTTTCCCCTTGCCGTGCCCTTTTCTGTGCCTCCCTCATGCTGTTCACCCCCCGGTTGTCTGTGAGGGCTTCCTTGCTCCCGAAGGCATGGGCCATGGCCTGCTGGGCTGACCCGTGGTGTAGCTGGGGACTAGGGCACAAATGTGAAGTTAAACAGAAACTCGCAGGGGTAACGGTAACTGGCCGCTGGCATCGGACATCCACCTACCATCTCATTTCCTCCACAGTGGAAGGAAAATGAAAGTGTAAAAATGAAAGCCTAGCAAACAATCCCACTTGCTCCTCCATTTCCAACTCTTTTTCTAACTAAAATTTCCCCATAACTGTTTAGAATCAGTTCAGAATGCTCCTGAGTCCTGTTACTATCACTGAGTTGTCTCAGTATGGATAACAAACAGCTGTCCTAAGTTAGGAATTCCGCACAACCACATACTCAGGTGTTGGGTCTTCAGGCACCAACTTGCTCTGTTCTGCTGCCTGACTCACATCCCAGAGGGACAAGACCCATGGGCTCCCCCCGCCCCCAGCTCTGTCACTAGGCAGTAGGCAGCCCCAGATCTTCCTGGGGAAAAGTGGGTTATTGAACATCTCTGGTCCTCAGTTTTTCCATTGGTAGAGTTAAGAATTTGCTCTTCAGGTCCTAGAGGATTGCTATGAAAACAGCTTCTATATCTTCTGCTGCTAAACCCCTCTTTACCAGCACTAAGTTGGTTCTGTTTATACACGGAAAACTTTTACAAATAAGCATATATAAAGGGGGCAAGAACGTGTTTGGAAAGATCTCCTGGAAGAGGCCAGAGATGTGGTCCTGATGTTGTTTATGCCACCCGCCTCTCACTCCACCCTGGCAGAGGTACCCACAGTTAGAAGACTCTGACCACATCGCTGCAGCCATTGCTGAATCTTGCAACTCCTCAGACTCCACTGTGTTCTTTGGCAGAGAAGACCCTTTGGCAGAATCACCTGCAGAAACAGCTTCTGGGTGATTTTACCTCAGTTGGGAAGTGGGCCTTCACCTTCACTTACCAAGCTCACCAAATCAGAGTTCAGGTTCACACCAAGGACTCCTTAGCTGTTTTTCAGAATATCTTAAGGAATCAAAGGAGAGGTGGGAAGAGAAATGTGGCAAAGGAAAAGTCTGGGACATCACTGATAAGGTTACAGGGACAGGAAGGGGCCACTGCCAAGACGTGCTAAGCTCTGGGATTGTTCCCAGCGTATCCCTGGGAAGAGCTTCTGGTTTTTTCTGCAGATCCAGAGCAGAATATGATTCTCTCCAACTGTTTCTGTTTAACATCAAAATGGACTTTACCCGTTTCTTCAGTAAGACCCCTTACCTGCTCATGTGTGAAGTCTCTGAAGCCAGGAATGTCTGATAATAGCCTTCCCCTAGAACCACAGGAGGAAAACTGCATCCTGTTATACAGAGACATATTGAATGCGCATCAGGTTTCCTTTTAATTCCCAGACTGTGCCAAACTGAGGCTGATTACTAAACCCACAGAAACACCAGTCCTGTTGTGACAACAAAATCTACGCGGTCAGGCACCCTGAGTGAACTATGGAGGATACATTTATTAGTTTTTGTTGCTGCTGAACAATGTGTTTTGAGCAAGGTGTCTCTTGTAACCCGTGTGATGTACACAAAAGAAAATGGTCAGTGTGCTCCGGATGCAACGCATCTCGCTTGAGCAGCGGCGTGATCAATCTTCGTGCACCATTCTTCTCCTCTCTGGATTGACTTCGCGCCCTGCCAGCAGTCTGTCTGCAACCAGACCCAGAGCCGGAGCCAGGACTGCTGCCGCCTTTCCCAAACAACACCTAGAGGCAGCTTAGCTGTCCCGGCCTTTGGTGTTCGCAGAGTTCAGTTCATGGGTTTGTGTAGGTGCTGATGAAGGCTGGGGGAGCGAGCTGGCTGGCTTTTGTGTGCTTTTTCCCTGGATATTTATGAAACACCTCCCCATGTGCTAGGTATCCAGGCCCTGAGCTGTGTGCAGATAATTAACCCTTTGCAGAATTTCAGTGAGAGTGGGGAAAAGACCCCCCGCTTACTTACTGAGCCCCTTTACCCCATCTTCGTAAAGCTTATTTTCCCACCTTTGACACTACGCAGTAACTGGGGTTACCTTTGGCAGAGAAGACCCGTTCGTTGTCTGGCCTTTGTTGATGGATACTAACCAGTACTTGGAAAATGAGAAAAAACAGACCCACAAAAAGCTGTCTTTAAAGGTCTCAGCAGGAAACTACTAAGACATGTTCCAGGAAAAGAGCAGCTGCGATAGCCTCACCTTTCTAGGGGTGCTTGTTTTAAAGTCCTGCTCATTTCTTCCGAGGCTCTTTTCAGGGTCTAAAACTAGAGAGTGCAGGCCGAGGTTTTCTCTCTGGAGCCCAGACTCCCCCGGCCCCCACCGTCCAGGCGTGACCTTTAGCTGTCTTTGCAGATAGCCTACAGCAGCTTCCCCCTCTCCACCTCCGGCAGATAAGCGGCCTGGAAAACAGGTTCTGACAGCCCTCGCCAGGCCAGGGCATTTGGAGGTTCTAGCTTGAAACCAGTGCTTGGTGGTTGCAAATGTGTTGAAGCTGCAAAGAACTTTCAGGATCTGGGCTTGGGAGGGGGGCCAGGACCAAGAGAATGAAGCTGTCAGGGACCCTCTAAGCTCCCTATGCCGTCTGCCTCCACCAACTCTGCCCTCTATCCTCCAGCACTACACACTCCTTTCTTCCTTTCCTGCGCATTCTTCCTCCTCCTTTCCCCTCGCGTCACCTCATGACTGTAGCAAGGCCGAGCTTTCCTAGGGCACTGGGGACAAAGCAGGGTGCCCATCTCTGCCTGTCATAGAGGCACAATAGCGAACGTGGGGAACATGAGCCATGGACTGGCTGGATCTGACAGAGCTCCTGTCCCACAGCTGGACTTCCACCCGCTTCCCAAGCCTGTGTCCTGAACAGCAGGAATCAGGGTCAGCCCAGCCTTCAATTTCCAAAAGAGGGGGCCATCCCCAGCCAGGCGCCGGCACTCACTGACCCATGGGGATAGACAGCCCCTACCTCTCCAGGTCTGCAGAGGACCCGACTTGGTGCTGGGGGCACAGAGGTCACTGGCTCTTGGCCTGACCTTCCACATTAACACCGGCCTGAGAACCACATGTGGCCACACATAGGAGGAGAAAGCAGCCAGAAGCCCCTGGTTCCACCTCAGACAGGGTTTAGCCTTGGCCGGCGACCTTTCAGAGTTGGTTAAGAACCATAGCCATTATTGAAAGCACCAGTTAAAATACACTCAAAACACATCACTTTCTACTTACTTTGCTGCCTTTGGCTGTTACCTATGCCTGGAGGTGATACATTCATGCTACGTCTGTGAGGAAGAAGCGCTGTAGATACTGTGCATGCCTCGCCCAGTGCCAAGTTCTGAGACACCCGCGTTTTAGCTTGAGCTCACCCAGCTGTGGGAGCTTTCCACCATGGAGACCAGATTTCTCCTTCCCCAGCCCTCCCCAAGGCTGCTGGATGTTCACCAGGATCTCACCACCTAAGACCCCGAAGGGGTGTTGCCCTCCCAGCACACACCCAGCCTGCATGGACTCAAGCCTCACAGCTCGTGACTCGGCACTGCCTCACAGCCCAGGGAAGGAGAGACACAGCAACTCAGCCTCCGTCTGTCTGTACACAGAGGGGCCCTGTCTGCATTCTCGTGCACACACCCAGAACAAGACCCATAGGACAGAGAACCCCTGCTGTCTTTAGGTGTTGCTCCTGGAGCAAGAATGCACAGTGAATTGGCTGTTTTATGCTGTGCAAAGCAAATTAAACTAGTTCTAGGTTACGAAGTGTCTCCCTCTGAGGCCCAAGTAGTTTATCCAAAAAGGAAACTCTTTCCTCGACTGTGACATTCACCAGGCCTGCCTAGGTAGAACTTGACAGATTGGCTTCATTTCATTTCTGCCACCGCCATTGCTACATATTTATGATTCTGAATCTAAATCAGTTAAAAGAGAAATGTTTCTTCTTGACATGTACTTTCCAAAACGTGTTTGTGTATCCTCCCGCTGAGCCAGGAACACACTGAGCAGAGCATATGTCCTTTGTGAATGTCTAGGTACTGTAAACGAAGTCCCAGAAGAGTTTCAGGTGTGCGTCCGCTTGGGAGACGCACGAAACGTTCACTCCACCCTCATTCGTGATGAGATCTTGGCAGGGGTCCTGTCCTGGACTTCCTGCCTGGGTGTATGGCCTTGTGTCCCTTTCTTTCCTGTTTTTCGTGCTGTGTAAGCTGTCCTGCTCTGTGTGTTCCCTGCTAGCCCTACTGTACTGTATATATGTGCTGCATGTGTGGAGCTCAGTAAATTCCTTTTCAGGTTTCTGGAGTTTTCATCTTACGTACAGTTGATCCTGCTGTGAACTCATCTTTCTGGTATGCGCCCCTGTGTCTGATTTTGATTGCCAAAATGTTGGACCCCAGAGTGTTTTCACAAATATCCTGAGGCAGCCATGCGTATCCTCATGAAAGGACATGCTCCGCGTGGGATGGCTTATGTACAGCATCAATCTATCACCTGTGGAAGTGTGTATACATTTATATGCCAGGCAACCAACATCCATGTAACAGCTACAGATATATTTAATGTACATCAGATTAATAAAAGAACTTTTTTTGCTCCATTATATTCAAATAGATTGTTGAGTGATTGACTTCTCTTCCAAACATTCCAAATCTTTAAAAATGAGCACATTTTTATGTCTTTGGGCAGAGGAAAACCTGTTTCTCGGGTGCCTTGAGTTGCCGGTGTGGCTGCTGGCTGGGCTCCTGCTGTGCTTTGATCTCACAGGACACCTTCCAGTTCTAGCCAGCACCACAGGGAGGAGAACTGGGGTGGGGGGGGAAGGTAGCCACATGCTGTGTTCCTGTGCCCTGGAGCAAGGAGAGATACCACATTTCTATCTCAAATATTAACTCCAACTCATCGGTAGTGGCTGCTTTGGAGAGCAGTGGGAAAAGGCGCTCTGCTGGACAGTGTTTGTGGAGAGGAGGAAACAGACTGCTGTGCCTCACATTTGCTATTCCCAACAGAACATGTCTGACTGCATTCAACCAATGACCCGAGCGTCATCCCTGCTGACCGTAACAGAAGACCCAAGTGTCTAGAGCAGTCTACTGGCTGTGATGCCCTTGAAGCTCGTCCTCGCCCCCTGTGGGCTTCCTTCTCCTGGGACCGGCTCTCACTCCTTGCTGTTATAGCAACCCTGTGTCCCTAGCCCATTAAGCGAAGCAGGTCTTACCCTTTTCTCCAATCTCCAGCTCCTCCAAATCTAGGCCTTGTCCCATATTTTCTTTAAAAGTGACCACCAGCCTGTACAAGGCCCTGGGTTTACTGCTCCAGCACAAAAAATAATAAAAATAAAAATAAAGCTCGCGGCCATTCATTTGCTTTCCTGTTCCCTCCACAAGGGAACAGGATGAGGATCTTGTGGAGGGAGAGAAGACCGCAAGGCTGGAAACCCCAGCAAGATCCGGGTGGTGGTCAGCAGGGGACCCGCCAGAGGGTGCTGGGTGCCTCCGGAGGAGCTAGGCAGGACCGTGTGGCTCATGACCTGGCTCTGCCCTGCTAGTTGCAGCGTCTCCATGTGCAGTCCCCAGCACCCAGTGTGTCCCCGCCAGGTGACACAGGCGGAAGGTGCCCTTCTCCTACTTGTTGGTGTCTGATGCGGTGAAGTTGCTGTCATTCTTTGCTGTAGTCTGCTAGGTCTGCCCTGACCGACCACCACCGACAACGGCTTGAACAACCTGAGATGTATTTTCTCACTGTTGTGGAGGGTGGACTTCTGAGATAAGGTGTTGGGGGCTGTTCGGTTCTTCTGCAGCCCCTCTCCCTGTCCTGTCAGTGGTCTTCTCCATGTGTCCTCCACAGCCATCTCCTGGACTTGTTTTTGTCCTGATCTTCTCATAGGAAGACAAAGTCATGTTGGCCGAGGACCCACCCACGTGGCCTGGCTGTGACTAATCATCCCTTTAGAGATCCTGTCTCCAAGCCCAATCACATTCTGATACCCTGGGGATTAGGACTTGGACATAAAGACTGTGACAGGACACAGCTCAGCCACGGCATTATCCCAAATGTGCTTGCTGTTGTGTGTGTGTACTGCGCACGAGCTCCTTCAGGTGCACAGGAAGTGACTGGATGTGCCTGGTCACATGGGAAGGTGGGTAGCATGGGCTGTGTGCACATGTTCATGCCTAAATGAGCTATCCATCCAGAATGGAGATAGATTGAGGGGTGCTCATAAACTGGAGACAGATAAATCTGAGGCAGACCCCAGGGTAGACTGGCCAAGCTCCGAGACCTGAGACCTGTGACTAATTACCTCCTCCCGCCTCTCTGCCCTTTAAAATCCCAAAGGAGACCATGCTATCTCTCAGGCATGATGATTTTCTCTAATGCTGACATTGGTGGGCATGTCATTCTCCTCCCTCCACCTAGCCTAGAAGCCAGAGGGAGCGGCTTCCTCTGGGAGCTGGCCCCAGAGAAGATACCCCCAGGCCGCTGCCCAGCTAGAGCCCTGGTAGCTGCAGGAGCCACAGAGAGGCGGCTTCCTGGAGCTGGCTGCTTGAGTCACTTGCCACTGCTGTAGTCTCTGCGGTGTCATCTCCTGTAGTTTGCAGTCCAGACACCAGGTGGAGAAGTGGAACCCACGAAGGAGACAAGTTCTTGGAGGAGAGCCGCTCTAATCCTACAGCCTCCCGGCTCCCTGGGATCAGAACAGAGGCGTCTGGTAGCCTGGGGTCACAGAGGACACAGAAGGCTCCAAGAGGGCCACCTCCTTCAGCGCTGCTCTGCGTCCGCCACACAGGTGCTGTGGGAGGCAGGCAGCAGCCCCATCCCGAACTTCCACTCCTGTCTCTGTCCTCACTCTAAGACAGCGTCAGTTACCTTTTGAGGGCCGGGGACACAGATCAGCGGCAGAGTGCTGGCCTCAAAGGCAGGGTTTGGGGCTGCCCTTTGGACTGAGATTTCCAAGGAAATCCCATCAGCAAATTCAAGTTTGGGTGGGGCTGTGAGGAAAGCAGCCACGCATTACAAAGAGTGAACAGACTCTGTCCTGCTGCAGACTGCAGGGGGGGCCTGCTGTCACCCCCTCTTAGCAGGACACCTGGAGAGCTGGCCCCTGTGAACCTCAGAGCTGCGTTTCAGGACCAGTGAACTTCACAGGTGCAGGCAAAATATTGCTATGGCTAAGGGGTGAGTTTAACCTAGCATCCAGGTTTGGGGCTAAGGGAGCCCCTTTCTAGAAAGGACACAGAGACCAGAGTGTGGCCCAGTGGTAGACCATTTGTCTAGCATGCATGAGACCTGGGTTCTATCCCTAGCATGAAAGGGGAAAGGGAGAGAAAGGAAGGGAGGAAGGCAGGGAGGCGAAGAGGAGATAAAAAATACTATAAGCACAAAATTAACTGCAAAAGTAGCTATTTGGAATGTGGAAAGAAATCCTTATTATTTACAAATTTTAAGAAGCTGACAAAGAGAAGCCATAATGAAATGTAGAAAAATAACAGAATTTGATTAACTGCCCAACATGGTCATTATCCATGGCGAGAACAGAAAGCTTTACTGTTGATTACTAAGGGTTTTTTTCTTGTTTCTTCCCCATTTTCCACATACTTCCTGTGCCAGAGACCCAAGCCACACACATACACACACACACACACACACACACACACACACACACACGTGCCATCCAGGAGGTGGCTCTATGCATCTGTGTCAGGACACGGTAGGTGGGGACAGGGAGCAGAATGTTCTGGAAGCCGTTCCTCCATTGGGACAGCTGGTGACAACAGTCCCAGAAGACACTGAGCCCCACAAACACTTCCCAGTAGACTCAAGCTCAATGTCCCCAGCTCAAAGTCCTCTTTGCTGGTCCGCCAGTGCCCAGCTCTACCCAGCACTGTGGCCAGTTTGAGCAAAGGAATGCTGTAGTTTTAACACACTAGAAAACATCTGCAGAAAGAAATTTGCATTTCTTCCAGTGTGTAAGTTTTCCAAAAGTACAAGCCGTGAGAGCACAGGGCTCCTGTACAAATGAGCAGCCCAAGGCTTAGCCTCTGCCAGCTCTGTGGAGAACTTGGGCTGCATTTTAGAGACAGGCAGATGCGGTTTTGAATCCTGACTGTGCCGCATGGCAGCTCTGCAGGCATGGAGGAAGTGGCCCTCTTGAGCAACCCGCTCTGCAGTGCCTCATTAGAAATGATGGTAGTTTGTCTTCTGCCCAGGTTCGTAAGGATTGAGAAAATGTGCATAAGAGGCTTAGCCCCGTGCCTGACATGCCCACTCTCAGTCAGAGGTGGACACGTGATTGGCGGCACAGGCTCACTTTTCTGCCAGCAAGCATGTCAGCGTGTGATCACACAGCCAGCTCCCCGGTGCTTGCACGGCTGGTGGGGTTGGAACGGAGTCCTGGCCTGGCCAAACTCTCACAAGACCTCTTGCAAACCAGGTAGCATCTAGCTTCTATCATCCTGCACGCATGGAGGTGCCCAGACCCCTGGTGACCCTGGCAGCAGCTCCAGTTACTTATCAGATCCCCTAAACCCCGCTGTGATTCTGCTTCCCACAGAAGCAGCCTGCACAGTGCCCTGCCTGAGTGCTTAGGTGCCAGCTCCAAGGGAGGACCTTGGGTGGCCAGGAAGAAGAGGCAGGAAAGGAACAGGGAGAAGCAGGGCCACATACCAACCGGGACCGTACCAACTCCTGCTGACCCACAGTCCACGGTGCGGGGTGCGGCAGAGCTGGCACTGCCCATCAAGCTGGCCTCTTCCCCTGCTACTGAAGTGTTGCCACCACTCTGCCCATCCACAGAGCTCCATGAGTGCTTGTGCCAGCTTTCAGGTCTCTCCCAGGTGCAACCGTGCCACTCTTACCTGGAGGAAGAGTCCTAAGATAAAGGACCAAAGCCAACTGTTTATAACCAGTCACCTCATGATTCAGTGGTGGAAGAAATAGATATTTATGGGGAGGAGCTCAAAGCACGGAAGAGATCTCTGCCTGGGAAAGGCACCATGGGAAGCTGGCACTGACCCATCTGGAACCTGGCATGCAGCCCCTCTGAACCCACTGGAGGTGGCAGAGGAGGGCGGCACCACCAGAAGGTGGTAGTGTGGTCTCTAAACTTGAATCAACCTGAGTGCAAAGCCAGCTCCATCACTTGGAAGCTATGTGATGCAGGGAAGTCCATAGCCTCTCTGAGCCTCACTTCCTTGTCTGTGAGACAATACTTAACATCTGTTAAGGATTTAGTAATACTGTGCAAGTGTTTAACACAAACACACTCTTTTTTGGGATATATTTAAAGTATATGACATGAAATCCATATACATATGACACTTTCCATATCCATATGACTTTCTCTTAATGATCATATACAGTAAACACATTTTCTTGAAGTCTTCCCTTCATTTTGGGGGGTGGGGACAGGGTCTCACTAAGCTGCTAGGTGCTGACCTCAAACTTGGAATCCTGCTGCCTCACCTCCTGAGTACCTTACAAGCCTGTACCGAGCCCAGCTCAGTGTGTATCAATGGTGGCAAACGTACAGCACACGTCCCACAGCAGGTTGTTTGTATCATTGCAAGCGCTAAAAAGTTCACCGTCACTGCTATAGACATTTCCAGTTTTAGGGGCTGGAGTTCCAGCTCAGTGATGGGTCACTTGCCCAGCATGATAAGCCCTGGGTTTGCTCAGGAGCACTGTAAAAAGAAAATTGAAGTTCCTAATTTTAATGTAGTTTAAGTTATAGGCCTTTCCACTTAGGTTAGCATTTTGAGGGTCACAGACAATAAATCTTTGTTGTTCTTAGGGTCATGAAGACATTCTCCTCCCCTCATAGCTCTGTTGTTGATTCACTTCGCGTTCAGATGTACATGCAGCTGGAACTTACTTTGATTTTGGGTATTCGTCAGTAGGTCAAAAGATATGATTTTTTTTTTATTTTAAGGATAAAAGGAGGGAAACATTAACAGACATACAACATTTTACAACATATCACAGCACAATACAGACAATACAGAGTTACAAACAAAATGGTAGGGAATTAACAATGGTGGTTGTATTACATATTGATATCAAAAGATATGATTAAAAAAGTGAGAAGATGAACCACAGAGTGAAAGAAGACACTGGCCACATGAATCACCACCAAGACTTTTATCTAGAACTAATAAAAGACTCCTTCAAAACAACAAGAAAAAAAAAATATTGGCTGACATCTCTCCTTCAAAATTCCAAAATTCAAAATGCTCCAAGATCTAAACCTTTTTGAGTATCTGCTTAATGCCCCAAGTGGAAAATTCCACACCAAGAAACTGTTTCATGCACAAAATTTTTCAAAATACTGTATAGAAACACCTCCAAAGTATGTGTGTAAGGTGTGTATGAAGCCTAAGTGAATCCCATGTTTAGACTTGGGTCTCACCCCAAGATATTTCATTATGCATATGCAACTATTCCAAAACAACAACAAAATAATCTCAAACACTTCTGGTCCCAAGCACTTCAAATAAGGGTCACTCAACGTGTACATCCAGATGAAAAATAACAAAGACATAAATAAAAATCCCACAAAAGAAACTGTCCAAAAGAACACAGCCATTCAATATATTAAAGGGTGCTCAAGTTCTATCACAGGGAATGCAAATAAACCCATTTTACAGTACTGATAGGCACCCACCAGAATGGCTAAAATTGGAAAGGTTGGTAATACTAAGTGTTGACAGGGAACTGTCATTGAGGAACTCCCGCTGCTGGGGGAGGAGAAAGCAATCTGACTACTCTGGGAAAATGTTGAGAAATATCATATCTGCTGAAGCTGAGAATAGACAGATAGACAGACAGATAGACAGATAGAGACAGAGAGACAGAGAGAGATAGAGAGAATGTCATGGCGCACAATCCTTCTCCTCCATACACAATCATGCGCACATGTGCACCAAGGGTCATGCACAAGAGTGTGTGCAGCAGACAATACCAAATATGGGACACAAATGCTAAATGCTACCCACCCACTGATTCCCCAACACTCACACCCCATCTTCCTTCTGGGGCTCACACATCCCCCTATGTGGTCTGTTCTAACTTCACTTGCCAGCACTCGTACCATTCTTCTACGGTGGATTTCACCCCAGCTTCCTAAATAAGTATGAGTTTAGATGCCAGAGTCACTAGAGAAAATCCAGGAAGGCCAGCCTGCCCATGGTCGGTTGTAGGGAATAGGTCCCTGTGAGTGGGGACAGCCTCTTTTCCAGGACTTCCCTACTATCCATTGTCCGCTGCTGACCGAACTCCACCTGTGAGACTTGCTGCTGCACACACACCACTTTCTATCACACTTTTTAAACAAGTCATTTGATAATCTATTGTTTGCACTGTGTCTTAAGTAATTTAGAATGAATCATTTTGCTATAGTTACTCTGTAACCTTGGAAGAATATCATTATCTCCACCGTACACATGAGGACACTGACATCGGGGAAGGTAAGTCTCTTGCCTGAGGATGCACAGCTCGAAGTAACAAGCAAACTTCAAGCCCAGCTCACTCTAACCCTGAAGCCCACAATGGCCAGCGAGTGCCTGGGGCTTCCCTATTCAGAACCCACTCGGGTGCTCGTTACTCCCTCCTCTGGTCGCTACCAGGCAACAGGGACAAGGCCGGCTGTGAAAGTAAAAGGAGGCTGAGGGGCACCTCAGCAGTGCAGCACGCTCTTAGCATCACAAGGCCCCAACGATCCCAGCACACATGCAATTAAAAAAAAACCTTTGAGGTGGGCAAGGTGGTACTGGGAGGCTATGGCAGGAGGATCCCTTGGGCCCAGGAGTTTGGGGCCAACCTTGGCAACATACCAAAATCCCAGAGGAAGAAAGAGAGAAAGAGAAAGAAAGAGAGAGAAGGGAAGAAAGAAGGGAGGGATAAGGGAAGGGGGCAGGGCCAGTTGTGGTGACACTTGGGAGGCTGAGGCAGGAGTATCACAAATTCAATCCCAGCCTGGGCAACTCAGTGACTTGGACCGTGTCTCAAAATAAAAAAGGGCTAGAATATAGCTCAGTGAAAAGGTCCTGGTTCAGTCTGGAGGGAGGGAGGGAGGGAGGAAGCAAGGAAGGAAGGAAGGAAGGAAGGAAGGAAGGAAGGAAGGAAGGAAAGAAGGAAGGAAGGAAGGAAGGAAGGAAGAGGGAGGGAAGAACAGAGTGGTGGAAGGATGGAGGGACAGAAGGGCTGAGGCACGGAGGGACGGAGGCAATAGAAGGCAGAGTGTCTGCACGCTGGCATCTTAGGAGGAATCTCTCAAGGATCAGCAGTTCCCACCCTGCGCATCACAGGCACAGACTCTGTGCTGCCCTTAGAAGACTCTGCAGGGAGCCAAGCAGCCTTCGTGTCACCTTCCCCCAACACCACGATGAGCCCGTCACCCACCTGAAACCACGGGACTAGGCAAGGGAAGAGCCTCAGGCAGCACCAGCACCTGGGCCCTCCACCAACCTCAACTGCTGCTGCTTCCCTACCCCCAGAACAGCGCTGGGACCTGGAGCCCCAAGCACACCGGGTGAGCCTGCTGCTGAACCGCTGCTCTACCCCAAAAGCTCCAGAAAGCTGACTGCGCGCCCTCACCACCCGGACCACAGCTGCCCCGCACTCTGACTTGCGAGCCCCATGGCTACACCCCATGCAGGCTGATTCGACTCAGGGCCAATGATAAGGCTGGAACACATGCACCCGGGGCAACCAGAGCTCAGAGTGGCCACCACGCACAGCCAGGTGACTCCCTGTGATTAACCAAGCAGGGCAGAGCCAGACGCCCATGGGTGGGTCTGTAGCACACAGCTGCTCAGCTCAGTGGTGCCAATTCTCCCACCACAGTTAACTCTGGCTACCCGTGTGGCACCTCAGGATGTGGGGAGGGGAATATTCAGTCCAGTGTCTCCACCTACAGAAAGGGCAGGTGTAACTAACCTCAAAGGCGTGGCTAAGGCAAATTGTGAAACTGTCAGGCAGCAATATGTTCTGAGGAGCTATTGCCTCTATTTTTAGTATAACCTAATTTTACATCATTTGATGGTCTGTTCAGTCCTGGGGATTAACCTTGAACCCAGGGCCTCGAGCATGCTAGGCAAGCCCTCTACAGCTGAACTACATCCTCAGCCTTTTTAAACTTTATTTTGAGATAGTGTCTCACTATGTTGCCCAGGCTAACCTAAATCCTCCAGCCCCAGCCTCCTGAGTAGCTGGGATTACACACATGTATGACTGTGCAGTTTAACTCATAATGATGGCCACGTTGAACTACAGCTTGCAAAATTCCTAAAAATGGAGCATTTAGCTCTCGCGCGCCTATGTAGCACACTCCAGCACGGCGCTGCATAGAGCGCCCTGTACGCTGGTCAGTTTGATGCCAAACTCTAATTCCCTGCCTCTGACCCCCTTTGCAAACTTTAGGACCCTGCTAAATGACCCCCAGGTATAACCACATCCTAGCACCTCCTATGGGGCAGCCACTGTGGTCAGTAATGTTATTCCATTTCACCTTCACGCTAATCTCATAGGAAGGAGATTAATACACTCTTATTGTCTTTGCACTTTGTGTGTGTGTATGTGTGTGTGAGACAGAGAGAGAGAGAGAGAGAGAGATGCTGAGGGATGAACCCAGGACCTTCTTACTGAGCTACACTCCCAGCCCTTCTTTAGTTTTTTATTTTGAGATAAGTCACTCAGTTGTGCAAATTGGGCTCAAACTTGAGATCCTCCTGTCTCAGCTTCCCAGAGTGCTGGGATTACACGCAGAAGCCACCACACCAGGTTGTCTTTACACTTTTTGCCATTGTCCCCAGGGTCATGGTAAACAATTAGTATGTGCTGCAGGAAGGCAGGAAGGAAAAAGCCGAGGATGACACCAGACTCGGCCGGCATCCGCAGCCCTGTGCAGCCTGTGTCCTCCCTTCTTTCCGGCCTTGCTGAGGCTGGCAGACACCACGGCCAGGTTGCTCTTGCACGCCATCCACAGGCCGTGCTTCCTTCTCGTCCAGGCCAATCCAGAAAAAGACTGAGAGCCTGGGGCCTCTCAGGAGCAGCCCCGCTTCAGGACGTGAGGGTGGAGAATGCATGGAGCAGTGGGCAGTGGGCTGTGGAGAGGGCTGTGGCCTCAGGGAGGCTCTGCAAGCAGGGGGCTTGGAGCTGCCCCGCGTGCTGCACACCGCTGTGGAGGAGGCAGGCTCCAGCTGAGGCCAAGGCCCATTGCAGCCCTGTGCTGGGCTGAGCGCCTCTTTCAGGCCTGGGGCTGAGATCCCCTGTAGCAGCCCTGGGGCACCGCTCAGAGAGTTTAATGTGCCCTGCTCCTGTCTGTGATCCCAGCACTCTGGAAGGCTGAGGCAAAAGGACAACAAGCTCCAGCCCAGCGTGGGCAACTTAGCACCTTAGTAAGACCTTGTCTCCAGATAAAAAGAGAATAATGGGCTGGGGATGCCGCTTGGCGCAAAGACCTGAGTTCATTCGGCGGTGCTGTAAGAGTTGGAGGACAGAACTGTGTTTGTTCCCTTTTGCCTCCCCACTGCACTTAACTCAGGAACCAGCTGCAGCAGAGGCCCTGAGAATTTGGCTCCATGTGAGCCTAATCTTAAGGCTACTGCTAAACCCCGGGAGTAAAACAGTAATGCTTCAGAGCAGGAACGTGGTGTTAAATTCCCTGGGTCCATTTCCTGGACCTGTCACTTCTAGCTGGGTGACTCTGGCCAGATTGCTTAACTGCTCTGCGCCTCCTTATGCCATCTATTAAAAAGGAGGAGGAAAGGTCACTACTCCCTCCGGATGGCCAAGTTCACGTGAAGCCTTAGAACACTGTCAAGCACACCGTAAATGCTCCATACATTTGAGAGTCACTAAAGACACTATATTTTAAGCATTTCAGTCTAGATTGTCAGAAAATTACTATATAAAATCCTTGAAAGGGGTCTGGGGATTTAGCTCAACTGCACAGTGCCTGACTGGCAAGTGTGAGGTCGTGAGTTTGATTCCTCGTACTGGAAAAAAAAAAGAAAGAAAAGAAAAAAATCCTTGAAAGCTCCCAACAAGAAGGCACAGGCAGATGTGAGATTTGGGCCTTTGTTTCCCTAGCTGTGCTTTACAGGGCCTCCTCTACAGTGAAGCAACATGGCAGACACTCCAGAGCTGAACCCGAGTGTGCTGTTGAAGACTAGCTTTAGCAGGTCCAAGGAGGACAGCGCGTCCACACCACTGCAGAAAACAACTTCACATACACAGTGGCACAGTAAGTGCTGCTGCTGCTCACAGGGCTGGGTTGCAGGAGGGGTTTGGTTTGCTTTCTTTCAATGGGGCTTTTCTTTTTATTTGTGTGTTTATTTTCAGTTTTTTGAGACAGGGTCTTGCTATGTAGCTCAGGCTGGCCTTGAACTCACTCTGTAGCTCAGGCTGGACTTGGACTCACGGCGATCCTCCTGCCTCAGCCTACTCAAGTGCTAGGATTACAGGTGTGTACCACCACGCCCAAGTAGGTTCCAGTTTTTTTTTTTAAATTAAGTTTATTGGTACAATTTAGATATACATAATGGTCACATTCATCATAGGGAATTTGCACCTGTACATGATGTATCTTGATTCCTCTTTTTTCCATTCCCTCCCCTCTCTTTATTACTTTATTTCCCTCCCCTTCTTCCCCTCCTTATTTACAAAGCTTTGTTTCCATTTTATGCTTATTTTCTCATTTTTTCCTTTCTTTCCTTTCTCCTTCCCATCTCCCTAGTGCCTCTTCCCTTTCGAACGATTTCTGTTTCACAATATCTATTACACATTTTGTTCCTTATTTACACTTTCAGTTTCTCACACCAGAGAGACCATGTGATATTTGAACATGTGTGTCTGATTTATTTCACTTGAGAGTATGGTCTCAAGGTCCATCCATTTAGCTGTAAATGTCTCGACTTTATTCTTCTTTATGGCTGATAGTACTCCACTGTATAAAAAAGACCACATATTTTTTAATCCATTCACCAGTTGGCATTTGGGTCATTTCCAAGATTTAGCTATTATAAACTGTGTTGCTATAAACGTGGGTGTGCCTATATCACTGTGGTATGATGCTTTTAATTCTTTTGGAAAGATACCAAGAAGTGGAATAGCTGGGTCAAATGGGATCTCTTGTCCTAGTTTTTTGAGGAATCTCCACACTGATTTCCACAGTGGTTACACCAGTCTACATTTCCACCAAGAGTGGAAAAGGGTTCCTTTTTCCCTGCAGTCCCTCCAGCATTTGTTATTGGTTGATTTCTTGGTAACAGCCGTTCTTTCTAGGGTGAAATGGAATATTAGTGTTGTTTTAATTTCCATCTCTCAAATGATTGATGATGTTAAACAGTTTCTCATATATTTATTTGCTGTTTGTGCTTCTTCATCTGAGAAGTGTGTATTCATATCAGCTGCCCATTTTTGGACTGGACTGGGTCTTTAAACTTGGGAGGTGTGATTTTTTTCAATTATTTATATGTTTTAGATAGTCTTTTGTCTGAGAAAAAACTGGCCAAGATTTTTCCCACTCTGTGGGTTGTCTTTTTCACTCTGGTGATTTCTTTTGCTGTGCAAAAGCTTTTTAACACGATGCAATTCCAGTTGTTGATTTTTTGGTAGTATTTCCCATGCAATCAGGGTTCTGTTCATGAAGACCTATATCTTCAAGAGTTCTTACTCTCTCTTCCCGAGATTTAGTGTTTCTGTTTTAATATTTAGATCTTTGGCCCATTTTAATTTTAGTTTAGTGCATGGTGAAAAACATAGGTCTAGTTTTAGTCTTTGGCACATGGGAAGCTAGTTTTCCCAGCATCACTTATGAAAGAGGCTATCTTTCTTCCAGTGAACATGTTTGGGCCCTCTGTCAAAGATAAGGTGGCTGAGTATGTCTGGAGTTGTTTCTGCATCTTCTAATCAGCTCCTCTGATCCTCAGGTCTGTTTTTCTTTGCCAGTATCACCCTGTTTTTATCACAGTAGCTCTGTAGTATAATTTCTTTTTTTTTTTTCCTATAGTATAATTTCAGGTCAGGGATTATGATGCTCCCCCACTTGCCTTTGTTGCCCAGAGTTGTTTTTGCTATTCTCGGTCTCTTCTGGTTACAAATGAGTATTGGGATTGTTTTCTGTAGTTCTGTGAGGTATGCTAATGGCATTTTGCTTAGGATTGGATTAAATCTGTGTAACAATTTTGGGATATGGTCATTTTTACTATGTTGGTTCTTCCTACCCAAGAGCGAGGGACATGTTTCCATTTCTGATATCCTTTTCAATCTCCTTTTTCAGAGGACTATAGTTTTCAATGTAAAGATCATTTACTTCCTTTGTTAGACTAATTCCTAAGTGCTTCATTTTTTCCAGTGCTAGTATAAAAGGCTTGGTTTCCCTAATTTGTCTCTTGGTGAGTTTGTTATTCATGTACTTAAATGCTATTGGTTTTTGAGTGTTGACTTTGTATCCAGCTAAATGATGACTAAGTTTGGTTATTAAATCTGTAAGTCTTATGGTGGAATTTTTGGGGTCTTCTATATGAAGTGTCATGTCATCTGCAAATAATAATTTAACTTTTTCCTTTCCTGTCTTTGCCTCTTTTATTCCTTTGTCCTTATTCCTTTCTGTTCTCTCCTTGCTCTGGCTGATGTATCCAGAACTGTATGGAATAGGAGTGTGACAGTATTGTTTTCCAGACTCGTAGCACTTTGGCCTGGAGAAGCTGCACTGCTGGCACTCACCACTCCGCCATTTTGAAAGCTTTTCTAGGTTCCTGTTTTGTGGAGTGCTGGAGGTGTGATATTCCTTTTGCCCTGAATTTTGTGAGCTGCTTCTGTTTACAATGGTGGAAGAATGACTCATCCACAAATGCGCATGTCCTGGGTGACCACTTCCCATCTCATTCTCAGTGCATGTGATTTCCTCTCTATGGGCCCTGCAGTTTCTAGAAAGACATGAGAGCGCTCCTGCCTGTCGCCATTGCTACCCACCCAGGCTCTGAGTTTTACAGAATGTGTGAAGACAGGAGATCAAACCTCAAGTCCACCTCCCCACTGCCAGGGCTCACAGGATTTCCAAGGTGAAGAAACGGGGTGGTCTGAGGTGTAATGACAGGTGGCAGGAGGGCAGGAAGGATGCAGGACACCGCCGTCTGTGCTTGTGCACCTGTACAAGGCTTCTGCGGACACAGATTCAGACCATGGTTGGTGGCCCTGAGCTTGAATGCTGTGTTCGGGCCATCTTATGACCAAAGGTCATCCCCCGATACCTGGGCCTGGGAAGCAGCGGGTTTGTGATTCCCACTGGTTTGAACAACCTCCAAGTTCCTGAAAAGCAAACCTAGGCAGCATCACCGTCATGATCTATGTGTCAGCAGTGTTACCTGTAACAAAGCAAGCGGGAGTGAACCGCCTGCCCTGTGACCTCTGAACCCGGAGACAAAAGCAAGGAGCTGACAGCAGGGGAAGGGCGGGCTTTGCTCTGGTTTTCCCTGGCATCAGCCCCATGCTTACCTGACTGTTCACCTTCGTCCTAAGAAGAAGCAAGGGGCTGGGAAGAGGGTGGGGAAGAGGGGGCAGGGGAGGCTGGGAACCATAGCCAAGGAGAAGCAGAGCAGGCTCCTGCCTTGCCAGAGCAGTCCCCTTCTCTTCCCAAAGACAGAGCCGAGCTCTGGTTGCGAGTCTCCTGTGTGCAGCAGGCAGGTTTGGCGGCCTCTTTTTCCAGCGAGGAATGCTGTGTGTTGGCGCTTGAGCAATGACATCCAGATGGGCCACAGGGGTCCCGAGACCCCAGATCGAGGGCTGCTGCAAATTTGTGTGAGCCTTTGTCGTGAATGTAAACAGCGGGGCTGAGATGAACCAGAGGTAGTCCCAGGTGCCAACAGGAAATAACGCAGAGGTGGGCCCTGTCCTCATAGAGACGGGATTGTAGTAGGGAAAGACAGATAATAAGCAAGTAGACCAATAAATTAATAAGACACTGTCCGATGGCATGCCCCATTAGTATGCAAAACAAGTGAGGCGCTCTACGTCCCCAGGGTTATAACTTCAGGCTGGAAGGCAGAGGAGGCTGGAGGCAGCCCTGACCCGCGACAGGGCAGGCTCTGTGCTCATCTGGAGGAGACACGGCTCTGCCTCGGAGCTCCCTGTAAACGGGTATCCCTCTGCCCCCAGGGAGCAGCTGTGACATCTGGTGATGGTTACATCCTGGAGGGTGTGAGGACTGTCACAGAGAATCACTTCGGCGCTTCTGCTCACGGCCACAAGGGGTGCATCTGCCTGCCGTGTGTCCAAGGACAAGATTGCCACAGCTCCACTTAAAGATTTTTATTGGCTTTATTTATTTTGGGGTTTTTTTTTTTTTGAGGCCAGGTTTTACTGTGCTGACCAGGTTTTCTGTGTCAAACTCCTGTGTAGCCTTCAGAGGAGCTGGGATAACAGGTGTCCTCACCACACCCAGCAGATGGGCTTTATTTTTAATTCCAGACTTGGGCAACCCTTCGTTCCATAGGGTGGAATACAAGGTCTAATGAATCAAGTGGAAGAGTTAGGTTTCATATACAAAAAGGGTGTTGAAGGAAGCAGAAACAGATAAAAATGGAATTCACTTTCCTTGTGAGGAAGGGACAAGGAGACCACACAATAGAAAATTAACTGACCAGTGAACACTCGGTTATTTGGGTTATTTTTTGTGTGTAAGGACCGGAGCAGAGCGGACTTTGTTATCATGTGCACTGAAACAGGCCTGTTTGAGAATTGTGGCTGTTCGCTCTCTAACTTTGGTTCCTGAGGTCAGCTATGCAGCTTAGTTTCACCGGTGACTTTAGCATGGGTGACTCTGGTTGGAT
The DNA here is from genome assembly GCF_000276665.1 of Chinchilla lanigera. NCBI lineage: Eukaryota > Metazoa > Chordata > Mammalia > Rodentia > Chinchillidae > Chinchilla > Chinchilla lanigera. The sequence continues at coordinate 24,474,077 of NW_004955425.1, read as the reverse complement.
TTTTAGCTCCGTCTGTTGGAGCACAACATAGGAGCTTTGTCCAAACCAATGGCCTCTCTCAGTTTTATTTAACCAAGTTTGGCTGCCTCTACTCTTGGAGCTGCTGTTGGTTTTTTGTCCCAGGCAGGGAATGTGTTCGGTGGTGTAGTTGTGAAAACCATAACAAGTGCCTTGCTGGCCATAGCTCCAGCTAGTTATGGTGCAAGCCAGACCACAGTCTCTCTGGACACTGCAAATTTCTCACCATTGCATGGCAAGCTCAGTGCCTGTGGATCACAAGTTTGAGTCCTAGCTGGAAAATTTAGCAAGGCCCTGCCTCTAAATAAAAAAAAAACAAATAACAATAATAACAACAACAAAAAGCTGGGGATGTAGGTCGGTGGTAGAGTACCCTTAGGTCAAACCCCCAGTACCACCAAAAAATGAAAAATCCTTGAGGACTACAAGTACCTCCACTCCAAAAGAAAGCTGATTGGACATGAGATATCTTGTATTCTTTCTAATATTTTTCTGGTCTTTTTAATGTGCACCAGTACCTTTTGTCTAGTTTTGATCAGCATAAATACCCAGGTCTTTCTCGTGTTTTTTCTACCTATAAAATATATTCACACTTAATATTGTTCCATGCGCATGTTAACCACCTTATACAATATAAGGTCATGGTGTATTTTGGCTTATTCCTGTCCATTTTTAAGGATTAAAAGTGTTTGAAACTTTTCGCATGTGTTATACAAGGCCTTGCAGAGGATTTTGATGAACTTCTTCGCTGTTTTTTTTTCTCCTGGCAGAAACATTCCCAAGGTGAAGGCACCGAGTCAATGAGTGTGAGCAGTTTTACAGCTCTTGTTAAAACCACTGGACATCTTCCAAGACAGCTGAGCCGGTTCACAGCTCGGCCCCTTCAGTGGGTGTGGGCCTGTTTTCCTAGAACAGCTTCTCCACTTGGCCTTATCAAAGTATAGAAATAAAATCATTAGAGTTTGAAGACATTCTTGGTTTTCTGAAAGGAATTCTCCCCAAGGGTGGTGATGCCTGCCTGTAATCCCAGCACCGTGAGGCTGAGGTGGAAGATCAATGAGTTCTGCTTCATTGAAAAAAAAAAAAAAAAAAAAAAAAAAATCCTCAGGGCTTCTGGGTAACCCACAAGCAGGTACAGTAGTTTCACCTCCTTAGTGGTGGCTTCCGTAGTGTAGTGGTTATCACATTCGCCTCAGACCTCCTTACTGCAGATACTGCCTCACTCACTGCCCAGGGCCTTTGTCTCCATTCCCCTGCAGCGCTCTGTCAGAGGGCTGTGTGGAATCCTCCCTTCAGATCCTTCCTGCTGGGTAAAATCAGAGAGTGGTCTTTACTGTGCGCCCTCCTTACTCCATATCTCCCCCCGCATGTTGCAAGCTCAGCCGGCACAGCCCCGCCATCCCTTGGCACAATGTGCAACTTATTTGCAGGCGCAGGTGCCATCTCTGCCTCTCTGATAGGATGCCCACAAAATGAAAACAAGACTTCGTCTCTCTTACTTGCTTCTACTTTCCCAGTGTGACAGAGGTGCCCAGGACGTAGTAAGTGCTGTGTCAGGAAAGACTAAGTGAACAAAGTGTCTGTTCACATCACCTTTAACTGCTGGCCATTCCCAAAAGTTAATGCTGGGAAGCTGTGCAGGCTTCACTGATGGGTTCTACAGTTTTAGTGGTCACGGTCATGGAGTATTTTTCTAAAAAACTCCAGTGGGGAAAAAAAAAACTAGTGGAGCCAAGCATGGTGGTCAATAGTCCCAGGACTCAGGAGGCTGAGGCAGGAGGATCATGGTGGCCACTTATTGTGCCCAGCTGCTGTTTTTCTTCAGAGTGAGTCAAGGAGACGCCAGGTGTGGTGGCACACATCTGAGGTCAAACTGAGCTACATAGTGAATTCAAGGTCATCCTGGATTAGGTGCTAAGTCCCTGTCTCAAAAAAATAAAATAAAATAACAGAGAGAGACTCTAGTGGAATTTAAAGTCCTCTCCTCCAATATACGAACACTCACAGAGTCTACTGAATAACACTCTTGATGGATCTTGAAATCTCAGGTTTAGAACCATGATTGTGTTCACCATAGCACAACCCAGAATCTTAAACAGGCAGCCTTACAAACCAAGCTTGTTTTAGTGTGACATAGGCCAGATGCGGGGGCACAGAGTTATTCAAGTTTTTAATTAGTTGCTCAAAATTTAAAAAGCAGAAGTCTTCCCATGGGAAAAACAATCCACATTTCTCAATTCTCTTGAGAACTCAGAAGGCCCAGCAGCACTAGTTGAAGGAAAGGAACGCAGCCTGGCCCAAAGGGGCTCCCTCTGGTCTCAGGGACGCCCTGCTCCCTGCAGCAACACTGGTTAGAGGCTGAATGATGGTGGCCACTTATTGTGCCCAGCTGCTGTGTTTCTTCAGAGTGAGTCAAGGAGATGCCAGGTGTGGTGGCACACATCTGTAATCCCAGCACTCTGGAGGCTGAGGCAGAAAGATTCCAAGTTTGAGCCCAGCCTGGTGTTATGGTTTGTGTCTAGATGTTCCCCCAGGGCTTCATGCAGTCATGGGGCAGGCTTCTAGAGTTTGTGACTGACTCATGGTCCAATGTTGGGATTATGAGTGTGAGCACCACACCCGCCCTGGGGCAGGCAGCTTGCATACAATGTAAGGGAGGGAAAGAGGCTTGCTCTCCGCTGCTCCTCCCTTTTTGCTCTTGCTGCTTTTGCTGCTTTCTGTTGCCATGAACTATTGTCCTCTGCCCTATGCCACTCTGCTTTGGAACCAGCTACTTATGGACTGGAACCTCCACAAACTGTGAGCTAAATAAATCTTTCTTTCTTTAACTTTGGGTGTCTGGTATTTTGAATCAGCAAGGAGAGAAAAGTAACTAAGACACCTGGGTGATTTAGCAACTTAAGTGCAACCAAGTCTCAAAAATAAAAAATACAAATAAAAAGGTCTGGGATTGCCAGTACTGGAAACCGCCCCCTCTAGGAAAAGAAAAACCAAAAAGGTGTGGGAATGCAGCTCAGCACCAAGGCCCTGCATTCAGTCCCCACGACCGCAAAAAGCCGAAACAGAGTTAAGAAGAAAGCAGAATTGATTTCTGTCTCTATGTAGGTAGGTGGGGTTTAATCAACTTTTTTTACTATTTTATTTTTACAAGTAAATGTTTGTAACACACAGCAATTACATTCAGCTTGGGGGCTTGCTACACATACATTTTTACTCCCCCTCTCTATGTTTCTTAAGCCTACCCGTTGCACTTGTGTCACATGCCTAGCCACTGCAGGCATTGACTTGAGATCCTTTGTGTAAATCAATCTCCAGGACCCCAGAACTCAGTAACACTACCAACTAAGTGCTCAGAGACACACCCAGTGCTTGACTTGGTGAATTAATAAAGAAGGAATTCATTTTTCTTTTCTTCATTTTTCTTTTTCTTCCCTTCCCTCCCCTTCCCTTCCCTTC